>NW_019174416.1:105973-517882 GCF_002260705.1 Seriola dumerili | reverse complement strand
TTGTTAATGCGAAAACTGGCAATGAGTCTTTCACATCGCTGTGGAGGATTTTCGGCCCACTCTTCTTTGCAGAATTGTTTTAATTCAACCACATTGGAGGGTTTTCGAGCATCAAACGATGTTTAAGGTCATGCCACAGCATCTCGATTGGATTTAAGTTCAAACTTTGACCAGGCCACTCCAAAACTTTCATTTTGTTTTTTTTTTGAGCCATTCAGAGGGTGGACTTGCTGGTGTGCTTCGGATCATTGTCTTGCTGCATAACCCAAGTGCACTTGCGCTTAAGGTCACAAAGTCTGTCCAGGTCCTGAATAGCAGCAAAACAGCCCCAGACCATCACACTACACCACCCACGTTTGACTGTCGTAGGATGTTCTTTTTCTGAAATGCTGTTTAGTTTTGCCAGATGTAACGGGACGCACACCTTCCAAAAAGTTCCAATTTGTCTCGTCAGTTCCACAGAATATTTCCCCAAAAGTCTTGGGGATCATCAAGATGTTTTATGGCAAATGTAAGACGGGCCTTTGTGTTCTTTTTGGTCAGCAGTGGTTTTCGCCTTGGAACTCTCACATGGATGCCATTTTTGCCCAGTCTCTTTCTTATTGTTGAATTATGAACACTGACCTTAACTGAGGCAAGTGAGGCCTGCAGTGCTTTAGATGTTGTTCTGGGTTCTTTTGTGACCTCCTGGATGAGTTGTCGATGCGCTCTTGGAGTAATTTTGTAGATAATGGCTCTCACTGTGGTCGCTGGAGTCCCAAAGCCTTAGAAATGGCTTTGGAACCCTTTCCAGACTGATAGATGTCAATGACTTTGTTTCTCATCTGTTCTTGAAATTTCTTTGGATCAGGGCATGATGTGTTGCTTTTTGAGATCTCTTAGCTGACTTCATGTTGTCAGACAGGTTCTTTACAGCTTTCCAAAAAATGTGATTAATCACAGTTAATTCATGATTTAACAAGTGGGGGCAATTACTTTTTCACATAGGGCCAGGTTGGTTTGGATAGCTTTTTTCCCTTAATAAATGAAATCATCATTTAAAAACTGCTTTGTGTATTTACTCAGGTCATCTTTGTCTGATATTAAAATTTGTTTGATGATCTGAAACATTTAAGTGTGACAAAAAAGCAAAAACAAAAGAAATCTGTAAGGGGGTAGATACTTTTTCACAGCACTCTATGTACATATATTGCATTTGCATATGGCTCAGTTTGAATGGTGACATGAAAAGCAGCTTTTGACTTGTTTTATATGATTGAAGTTTTAGCTGAACTTAAGTTCATATCTTTGCATACTCTTAAAACATTCTCATGTCCACATTTTACATTTTGCTGTGGAATAATTTGATGTTACATCACCAATGGACAAACCTTGAGGAAGAGCTCCATCTTCAGGTAATATTTTGTAACTAGCAGGATTCACAATATTCACCCTCAGTTTAGTTTGAAGAGTATGTGTCTGGTTGGGGATCGAAGTTGCCAATTTCATGAGTCCAAGAGTCGCCTTAGAAGTTTCAACAAAAGCATATATTAATATTCAAACTGCTCAAGTGATTTCATTTAGATAGCTGTCTGAGGCACAAAGAGATAAAACACTCCAATAATTCACAGAGAAACTTTGTGGTTTCTTCTCTCTTATTACATGACTCATCTCACAACCCGCCTAAGGGTGTAATGGCACCCATAGGATGTTAGGATATATTGAACTACATAAGTGTATAAAAGGTAGTCCCATTTCAAGCAGCCACAACAGATGGTTACACATGGAACAATCCAATAAATTTAAAAAGGCAATGTAAGTAACATCTGGATTATGACTTTTAATTGTAATACTTCACAATTATACATTATGTTGATAATACTTGTGTCCTTTTACTTAAGAAGGATTTTGAATGCAGGACTTTTTTTCTCTCTTCCCACATGTTGTTATAACCTATATGAATATTGCTACAACCATGTGAAGAAACTTGTCTGAAGCTGCAGCTGTTAAAACTATGTCCTCCAGGCGTAGATAATGTGTATTACTGCAGCTCTGATTAGAGAAACAAAACAGCGCGCCGTTCCCTGCATCAACAAATGAGTGAAATTGAACTGCAGCCAGCACCAGTTTCCTTTCCGGAGAAAATGATTCCCTCGGTTTACCGACGAATCGGTGGTCTCTGGTGAACCTGCGCCACTCAGAGCGCGGAGAGCGTCTGACGCGCTCAGCCAATAGGAGAATGCAGAGGATTTAGGCTAGATGCGCCATTTTACTGCGTCCACAGCTATCCGGCAAGATGGTCTCTTTGCTTTGTCTCCCCTGACCGGAGTTGTTTCGGTATTCAGTTGCTATTCTTGCCTCCAAACCATCGAGAATCTGAAAACTGGACTGAACCGTTCGTCTGTAACAAAAAACACAACACATCTCTGTCAGTCAAGAAATGACGGCGGTGAAAAGCAGGTAGGGGCACAGTTAAATCGGTTTGTTTGGACAAGTATTTTTTTTACATTGAATACTGTGCTGCTTTTGCTAGCGGCAAGCCGGGCCATGAGTACCCATTGCTAGTTGCAAGCTAGGCTAGTCGAGTAGTGGCTACTAGCTGCGCAGCCGGCAATATTCAAGTTCGTACACATGCATATTCAATGTACACATGCGTATTCCAAGATGTTTGTCAATGTGAATAAAACATGCGCTTCTGTGTTGCAATTGCTTGGTTTGTGTTGTAGCTAGTTAAATGTTGCAGTGCTACTTTGGGTGCTGCTAAAAAGTGCCAGGCTGCGGTTAGTGCGCTGGTTCGAGCCACGGTATCGTCGGAGGAAGGAAAGGCCTGTGCATGCATTTTTCGGTGCATGCCCATGCACTGGACCCTGCATGCACTGCCCAGATTGCAAGGTTGCCAGGGCAACGTGGAGCACTGAGAAGAAGTTGTTCAGCGTTAACGGCGGTAGCTAAATCAGCTAATGTTAGCAAGCCTCAACTTGGCTTCCCGAGAGTCAGGAGTTCCTGTGTTGTCGAAACAGGGTAAGGCTGCGCTGAGGAGAAAGAGCTGCAAATGCAGAAGCGTGAGGTACTTGTTGGGCGAGTGGGCTCTGTATCTGTTTTTCGACTGACACATGATTATGGAATTTAATTCAGGCCTGGTTGCTGTTGGCAGGACTTGAAGTTGTGACGTTCACGAACGAACCGAATCTTTTGACCGGCTCATTAACATGAACGATGGGACACCGAGTCGCGTTTGGTTGGGAGCCGTTCTTTTTTCTCTTTTTTTTTTTTGTATTAGTAGTACTAGTGGGCTGTATGCACATTTTTTTCCTCTAATTTATTGTAGTTTTATCTATTTTTCTAATACTTGAAGTATTGCTTTTGAGTTTTCTATTCAAAATATTCTTGTGTGAAACGTTTTTTCTCTAAAATTTGCGACTAAAAACAAGACATGGTGTTACTGAACCACAACTTAGTATTTATTTTTTACAGCACCTTTAATCTTTATTATAAAGCCTTTATTATATAATTTTAAAAATATTGTTTTGAGTTTTTCTGTATTGTTAAAAATGTTCTTGTGTGGAAATTTTGCACTAAAAGCTTTTGCATGGAACTTCATTGTAGCCTGCTTTGTTTTTTATTGTGTGTATTTATAAGTGTTTAGGTGTTGCATGAATAGCATAAGTCAAAGTAGTTTTTACACACATACACACACTTTATACAAAGGGTAAATAGTGATCTCACTGTCACTCAGAGGGATATGGCAGTGGAATATTTACAATGAATCCATATCAGACTTTAAAATCTTGTCCACACATGTCAAATGAAGCTATAATCAATATTTTCAGAATAATTCAAACTCAAATATTGGTGGGAAATCTGAGTTTGAAATTATTCTGATCCAAATCTCAGCCCATCATTCTCCCTGTGATTATTTCCAGAATAAAAATGAATGAAACCCCAAGACTGGCTTCTTAAAAGTGAATAAATATAAAAATGAGCCAAATGAGCCAGTCTTTTGAATGGCTCTTTGAAATGAACGGATCCCAAAGATCCGGCTCCCTCCAAAGAGCATAAATCCCATCTCTAGCAGGACTGACTGAAGGCTGAGCACAGCTCATAGCGATCTAATCAGCACATTATGATGATGCAAAACGGCGAAATAACACAGCGATGCCTCTGTCTCAGAGTGATGTGCTGCAAATAAATGCATGTTAAATGCAGTGATTTTTAATGTTTTACCAACGATATATCCTGTTTCTCTCTGATAGCCAGCATTGTCGTTGTCTTTCTTGAAGACTAAGGAAAGGTTTGTTCATTAACATCAACTTAAAAGTGCAAACTGAGTTTTAGGAGTACTTCTCAGTATTTTGTGTTTTTGTACCTTATCTTTCAGAAATTTGTGGGCACACCTGGCAATCATCATGAAACAGACCCCTGCTCCAGACAAAAAGAAAAAGATGTGAGTTTTGTGTAATGCTAGATGCAAATTTTTTCTTTTTCCTCATTTACAATGTAATTTTGAACTCTCTCTTCTGTCTGTGCGCCTCCCGTAGCTTTTGAGGTGGATCATGTCCATGTGTATCTGGCTTACAACAGAGGAGAGTATGCGGCAGTCACTGATGAAACTAGAGAGGCCAAGAACCTCTAAAAGTAGCATCTCTCTCTTTTTTACGCTTGATTGCAGTTGTTGCCGCCAAGGGTGGCACAACCAGTTATCAGGTTTAGGGGGCAATTTCTTTTTCACATAGGGCCAGGTTGGTTTGGATAGCTTTTAAATGAAATCATCATTTAAAAACTGCATTTTGTATTTTCTCAGGTCATCTTTGTCTGATATTAAAATTGGTTTGATGATCTGAAACATTTACGTGTGACAAAAAAGCAAAACAAAAACTTATATCTTCGTATATTCAGAGGAATTCAGAGAAAATGAAAGTGAATTGGATTTTTCCTCCTGTCACATTTTCCTCTTCCTAATGTGTGGGATAAAGCCCTAACTATTTCCTATGTGCCTACACACCACATTCATTTTGACGTGACAGGAAAAGGTATTACTAATGAATACATTAATAATGGCTGCATGCTGGCTCACTGTCACACACCACAATGGAATTGGGGTCATCGTTTATTTCAACAGCTACAACTCTGGTTTTCTGCTGTGACAAGTCAAAATGTCAGTTGTGTATAAAAACTCCATAACATTACATTTAACTGAGGACCCAGCCATTAAAAAACTACAGTTAATACAATTTGAATACGACAGGTTATCAAAATCAAATTCTATTATATTGTAACATATATAAATTATATTGCAATTATATTATTTGGTCATCCTTGGATATTACGTTATTTTTCCATCCTTGCATATTAGGACAACCTTCATAAGATGTTAACACAAGATGGTAGCTGAATATTCTTGGTGAGAGATTTGCAGATAAGGAATTAACAGGTAATTGCTTATCACTAAGAAGTCTATGCAACTAGTGGAACATTTGATAGTAACACATCATCCTTATTTGGTGTGTTCTTCCTCTGACGTGTCTATAGATTGTGGTCTGAGAGTGTCTGAGTGTCAGCATGATGACAATATAAGCAGGAACAGTAGGAAGAGTGTGAAAGGTATTCAACTTTTGTGCTCAACCTGGCAGCACTGTCTCAGTCTCTTTCAAAGAAATGAGGAACTTCAACATTCAAAGTTTTACACTGATGATGGATGATGATGATGATTGGAATGACCTGTGCAGCACCAAAGCACCACAGGAACAACACCTTCAGCAACGACATCATGATGCAGATTTATAAAGAAGCAGAACATCTTAAGCACCAAAAGGTAAGACAACTACTAAACTACAAGTGGTTTGGTTGTATGTTTTGCAATATACTGACAGTTTTCTCTTGTCATTCCAGCTGCCAGATAAATTTGTGCCATTTAGATCAGGACATGTCAAATGCGTGGTATGTTGGAAACCTTCTATAATTATTGTGATTATTGCACAGAGTGGTATTTGGCATCTGTCAGGTTTAGTAGGTGTAATTCCAACATTTTGTATGGAACATGTAAACTACTGAAGATTAAGATGTTTCTGGACCAAACTCCAGCTTGTTGGATACCATTGCTAACTGTGTCCTTCTCTACACAGGTAAAGTTCTTCTGTTTGGCTGGGAAATCTCTGAGTACAACAAATCTAAAGGAAGCAGAAAAACTCACCCGTCTTTTGGTTCAGTACAACAACAAGGTAAAGAGGAACTCATAATGCATTTTACTCCTAAACCAAACCAAAATTCATAAACAAAATTTCATATGGCTTGCAGTGACTGTGTAGGACATTTGTTCTAAAATTGAATATGCTATTTAATGTCAAGCATGGTCTGCATTGTTTTAGTTCTGTGCTCAGGTGGATGTTTGTGCACTTAAAATTAAAGTTATCAAAATGATTTTCTTTCAGACTGGGATTGTCAACTGTACGTTGGACGAAAACATCCGAATCACTCTACATGAATTAGTGAACGATATCGACAATTGTTCCCACAGGAAAATTGAGTAAATGTAACAGAGGGAGTGGTCATATGTATTATTTAACACATGTAATATACGTAAATTATTTCTATTTATTGTAAAATGTAATATCTATTTTCTTACATTTCTTATTTTTGTACCATTTATATTTATGTATCAATAAATTATGACAGCAGTTCATTGTCAAGGTTTCTTATTTTTCTACGTGCCTGCTTACAGTGGGTTTTTTTGGTATCGGCAATCCATCCAGTCAACCAACAAGACTTTTCAACATGAGACTATTTTTTAAGAAATCAATTACTCACTGGGTTTACAGAAATGCAATTAAAAATAAGCTGCTTATAGCTGTTACGTGTCATTACAACCTATTTTCGAAGATCCAATAAACAATCAATAATATCAGTGATTTAACACAGAGAAAGATAAACAAGAATGGGAGGTAAAACATGTAAAATAATTTAATAAATAAAATATCCAGGGGTTTGGTGGGTGTAAACATTTGACATACATTATGATACAAAATAAAAGCCAGTTTGTCTCCACTACAGAACATCATGACATTAAATGATCTCCACAAAAACCTCATACCACAGTATTATACTAAGGCATACACTATGCATGATGCATCTCAATATAACACAGAGTGTTCTGACATATAAAAATAAAAAGATGACTTGCTTAAATTAGCAAATGGCACTAACATAAGAGCTGGCTGGCATGCATGCCCCTATGCTTCTGACCTAAAGGAAAAAGTAGAAAGCGCACTTTTCAGTTACATACTTGATACTACATACACTCTTCTCCTTGTTCCACCTACATTAGTGTTTATTTTGTTTCTCTCCATGTTGATGATTTCATGTATTCAGTGGGAAGAAACACTAAGGCTACAGCTTGTGCACAAAAAGATTAATTTAAGTGAAAATGAATTATTAGAATTGAATTAGAATTCAGTTATCATGTGTTCATATTAGCACGGGCCATTTAATATGAATCAGTTTGTCACATAGTAGGAAATCAGTAAAACAGAGGTTAAGACTTAATCTGTGTGGTATTCATCGCAAAACACTTGAGTTAAATACACTCAACATAGGAGATATGAATGCTGTTCCTATGTGCAAATTCTGCTTTCAGCATCCCATCAAATCTGCAGATTCTTTTAGATTGTTGATCGTTTTCTAAACTATTGATGTTGCAAGTAAAATATATTTATGGAAGATTTCCTTCTTAAAGTACTTGTACTTAAAAGAATGAACTTAATTAAGACAGAGCCTGCTGCCATTGAAATGCGCCCAAGCAACATTAAAATTCTTACACCATAATACAAATAACAGGTCCTCTTGGCCAAGAGGTCTTAATCCTACCATGAGTGCTCTCCAAACAACAGCACAAATTTATTTATATTTCAGATTTAAACCATGTCAGCTATACAGTGCATTAAGATAATCTTTTAAATAATGTTCAACAATAACTTTTAGACTTGACAAATGACTTCTTTTCATAGGGTAACATGAAAGTTGCAGTCAAACGTAGCCCTCCTCTACGCTGTCTTTACTGCAGAAGGGATTCGATCACAGCGTTTGGCTTAGCAGATCTTTTCCTGTGTGGAGATGAGTGCATGATAAATGTTATCAACAGCTTCAGAGAGCTTTCAGCCATCTCATTTCTCAGAATAACAGAATATCATGATAACAGCAAATAACATGCTAACGTATCATTATCGACATGCTATATATAGACTAATTATACAGTGACCCCAAACATCCACAACCAACAATTCTTCTGTTTACTTAGCAGTATTTGATGTAGTCTAACTTAAGTACAAATGAAAGACTGTTAAAAAGCGTTGTAATGGCGAGGGGCTAATATTTGCAGAGCTATGACTGTGCATAAATGACCAGAATGAAAGTTTTTGCTTTTCAGAAATACCCCATTCACACTTAGTCACTTGTGTTGTCATGTGGCAAAACAGGGATTTGATATGAAAAAAGGCTGAGTGAAAAAACTGTTTAAACCACTTTGCAAGGTGGTTTGAAAAGGTGCAAATGCATCAGTCTCTCCAAGACACATACAAAATCATTACTCCTCTTAAGTGTAACTATGCTAGTGAATGGTCTGTGGAAGAGATTATTTACGAGAATGCCTTGTAACATTGAAATTACACTGAAACCAGCTATCTCACTCCCTGTCACATAATAAGCAGCAGCGAGAGAACAGCTTGCGATTTAAATTAGTATTAATGTTCCCCTGCTGTAGCCTGATGAGTGTAACCCCAGAGTCATCCATGTGTTTGTGTTAATAGATGGATAGTTATTAGCTAGGCTGCTAAACTTTTGTTGTAACTAAACAGTTCCTGATGCAGACCCACCACCCTCTGGACTAGGCTGACCCAGGTTTGCATGTAACCCAGGAAACCAAGATTGATTCGATCAGATTTATGAATTAATCAACAGAGACATACATATGAATCTCAGTGTTAACCCAAGTGCATTAAATCGTATGACATGACCCTGAGAAACTACATGGTGGACTGTATGAGTAATGTTCAACAGGATGTGCAGCTTCAGGCTGTGTGGAAAGCAGATTACCTTCGTCCTGTCTTGGGTCGACCACTCTTGCTACTTTTAGAGGTTCTTGGCCTCTCTAGTTTCATCAGTGACTGCCGCATACTCTCCTCTGTGTAAGCCAGATACACATGGGACAGATCCACCTCAAAAGGCTACGGGAGGCACAGACAGAAGAGAGAGGTCAAAATTACATTGTAAATGAGGAAAAAGAAAAAATTTGCATCAGCCATTACACAAAAACTCACATCTTTTTCTTTTTTGTCTGGAGCAGGGGTCTGTTTTCTCATATTGTTGCCAGTGTATGCCACACATTTCTGAAAGATAAGGTACAAAAACACAAAATACTGAGAAGTACTCCTAAACTCAGTTTGCACTTTTAAGTTGATGTTAATGAACAAACCACAGTGTGTGCATGAGTTATGCCAAGTGATCTTACCAGCTGCCATTCTCCAATGTCTTCATTCCAATGCACGTAATTCTCTATCATCTCCTACACAGGGAAATATGAGAAAATACTATGAACAAGGATAGATATTGTCATGGATGCAAAGCACCCAAAAAACAGCTTATATCATCCAGCTGCAGAGCTGCAGTGTCAGCAAGTTCATTCAATGTGCAACAGCGACAGGAAAAAGAGCTTCTTTAATTTGGACACATGTGCCACCTGCAGGCAATGATTGTTAGAAATGTAGTTTTTTATAGCTGCTGTTTATTTTGAGGTTTTAGTAGTTACATTTCAAACCTGTAAATTCTAAAAATGTAATTAATTGAAGCATATTCTCTGTGTACCATCTATTCTGTCCTTCTAGACTGTCCTTCTAAAGGGATGTCCAAACTGGATCTTATTTTTGTACAGAAAAACCGTGATGCTACCAGAGAAAAAGACTAATGTTTTTATTTAATTTAGTGCCTTTTCTTTGTGTGCACAGATGTGAGGAACAACTGAAGTTATAGGTATAAGGTAAAGTATTGAAAATTAGACAGAGCCGCAGTGCTATACATGCAAGTACACAAACAAACACACACCTGGTATTCCTGGGGAATAAAATTGTCTATAATGAGCATCTGGAGCCGGAGCTCTCGGCTCAGCTGGCGGATGTTCTCCAAGAGACCTTCAATCTCTCTGTGATGCTCTTGCTGTAGATCTGCCATCTAACAGACAAAACAAAACAACCACATTATGGATCATTATCCTCTCTTCACCTGATCAATCAAAACTAACTAGAGACATGGATTGACTTCAGAAAATTATCATAAATTATAGTTAATCTTACAATTACTCTGATTAAAGAAATATATTATTAAATTTTGAATAGGAATTCAGTGTTCCAACAGTACCAACAGTCTTGGTGCAAATGACTGTAAATGTCCTGTACTGTATGATTGTCCCTTTATATGACACCACCCTGCTGCCCTGACAGGGGATTTTAAATGATCACTCTCAGTGTTGTACTTACTTCTGATTTGGCAGCCATCAGCATGGTCCATACTTTCTTCAGCTTCTTGGTCTTTCCTTGAGCCTCCTCCTGCAGGCTTGTGTATTTCTCTTCTATGTCCAGACGCTCTTGCTGTTTTAAGAGGGAGAGGTTTTCAATGTTTATGCAGAAGGAAGTTCCTGCAAGCAACCTATGGTCTGTGGTTGTGACTTTAAAAAACCTATATAGATGAAGGGGGCAGATATGAAAAACTTTTCATACATATTAGAAATAGTTTTCAAATCCTGATGTTTGCATCTCTTCAAACTGAAAGGAAACCTGCCCCTTGGCTTTTGTAGACTGCAGATGGTGATTTCTTATGTCATATCCTGTAATCCACTGCAAGGTTATAGACTGCTGATGTTGTGTGTGTGTGGGTACTATTTTACTACTTGAATTGTGGAAATGAAATTTTTTATGCCAATACAAACACATCACCTTATTGAAGTTACAGTTTTCAATATGATAAATAAATAATAATAAATACTGCACATATTCTTGTAATCATTTATGCTGGGAACAGCATGACATGACTAATATAAATACTCATTATTAGTTGAGTTTAGTTAGCCCTAGGTAGTCAGACAGTTTTTAAAAAAAAATGGTATTGGTAACTGTCATCTACACTTACCTCTTTCTCCTCTAGTTCCTTCCGCAGCTGCTCCGCTCTCCTGCGACGTTCTTCAAGTTCATTGTTGGACTCCTGCAAGAGCTTCTCCTGCTCCTCAGCCTTGGCCAAGAGGTCCACCCCGCCCACAATCACCTTCTTCTCTAAAGCCGACAGTTTCTCCAGCAGAAGGTGGTGCTCCTGCCTAAGAGGTAGGGGAAGATCAGGTATGAAATTAATGATATTACTGATAACTAGGAGGTAGGGTATACAGGACAAACCTTCATACTGCAAGGTCCACAAAAATTGAAAGAAGACATTACAAGTTATTTGATTTGCAATACTGTGTATACCACATTCAAGGATTTCATCCAAAAATATGTTTCTTTTTGTGGACTCACTGGGCTTTAAGCAGGTCCTTCTCCCTCTTCTCCAGTTCTGCTCTTGCCTTGTTCCTCTCCTCCTCCTCCATGTCCAACTTGGCCTCCAGAGCCTTTCTTTCCTCTTCAATTTTTGCCTGCATTTCCACCATCTTGTCTGGAGAAACCTTCTTCCTCCCTTAAGAGAGACATACAGGGAACCATAGTGTCTTTAATGCACAGGTTGTTTTAGCTGTACCTTCTCAGTGTATAGGTTAGAATGATTGGAATGCAGATTCATTCATTTTATACTGTGTTTTTTAATCAGCATTAGTATTATTTAATCTGTGCAGTTTAGTTCATAAATTTGCACTACAGAAGTCAAATTTATGAGTTTTTGGAAGGAACCTCAGTCCTAACAGTGAGTGCCAGTGAGATCCAGCTGCACAAAGTTCTGACTTGCTAATGCACAGTATTAAATAATTATTGTTAGTGTAAGCAAAATTTTAAAATAAAGGCAGCTGTCAAGATTCTCTGAATGACATGGAGGTTAGGAGGATATTTAATATGACACCCATGGCAGTGAGCCTGTCATCAGATTAGTCAGAATTAGTGAAAATTAAAAATTAAAAACACATGGCGGCCATCTGGATAATTTATGCGAGTAGAGACACCATTGCTACCAGACAGGAGGACCATGTAGATTCTCACACCAACCTCTTTCTTCTTGAATTAAGAGGTGTATAGCAAGTCAGACAGGCGGCATTTGCACCAGGAGGAGAAAGAGAGACAACACATTACAGATTAATCTCAAAAGTCTTATGACTCTACAAAGTGGAAAACCACATATAAGAAAGGAGTGGGAAGAGAAATCAAACTATAGAGAGAACTAAAAATGATCAAATTTCTTAGGAGAAGTGACAGTGATTAGACATGAGGCAGGAAATAAAAATAAATCACTTCACATGATGAAACATGATGTAGGTGAATTGTGTCTTTGAAGTACAGTAGTTACAGACTACATAATAAAGTCTGGAAGAGGTGTACACTGAAACTGATGAGATCACTGTGCAGAAATAGCCTATGATGCCAAAACTGTCATTTTGGTCATGCGTAAAAAAAAGTAAGACAAAATGTACTGTGTCTTATACTGTAGGAAAGTGTCAATCCTTTAGAAAGATTGGTTCAACTGTGCAACAGTCCAATGTGAATTCAGGGATTTGTTCCAAAACATCTTTGCAAGGTTGCAATCATTTTCATGTTAATTCTAACAATATGTATTTGGGACATAACAATACAGGAGTTCTGTCGGTAGCGGGGGTGGGGATTGGGTGGGGGTCTGGGCTGTGTCTACAAGAGAGGCATAGGGTTACAAAGGGAAAGTATAAAGCCCCTTTCACACATGCAGTGTAATCCATAAATTCTCAAAATTCACTTATTTGCCTACCTAGGATGTAGGACAGCTCAAATGTCAATAAAATAATTGACACAATAGAGAGTACACCTCTCACTCTTCCTAGGCTGCACAACTTTCTTAAATTACAAAATACGAATAATAAAATATGCATGCTCATTTAGATCTGGATCTGACACATAGTGACAGACAGTAACAGACAATTATGGGGTACATGTAATAAATAGGGGAAAAAAGATTTTAAGAAATCCTTTAAAAGGAGAACCCCGGTGGTCTTGTTGTTAAGACAGTGACCATGACACACAACATCTGACTCGCGTCCAACCCGGGACCTTTGTTTGATGTCATTCCCTATCTCTTTTCTTTTTTTCAGTTATATTTTTTGGGCATTTTTGCCATGGCTGCTGCAGTTAGGACTAAGCCTATGTGCGCTCTGTCATTCTCTATCTCTCTCTTCCCTCATCATTCCCTCTTCCTGTGATCTCTCTACTGCCAACTATCTGATCAAGGCTTAAAATAATACATTAAAAAAATTTAATAATATATAAAATAAATAAAAATAAATAATTTAAAATCATTCAAGATTCTACAACAGGATCTAAGTTAGAACCAAAAAACAATTCCTCCCTTGACCGTATATGTCCCAAAAAGGGGTTTTCTGATGTTAGGTAAATCTAAACTTTTCATCCAGGCCTGCAGTATTACACTATACATCTTTTGATTGTTTGCGCCCTTCTTGAGAGAGCTCTGAAACTTACTTAACATACTATCTAAGAAACACTAGAGTGAAAAATGATGTCAACCACTTTACAAAGGAAATACTACAAATGACAAATGGTGTTAGACAAAACCAAAGTCATCAGGAAATCCCCCTAAAAACCACCTGCATACACAGTGAAAAACATATCAGTCAAGTTGCTCTTGATTTTCAACTTTCATTCATTTCAACTGTTTACACAAAATAAATAGAAAAATTGTTTAACTACAAAAGCTACAGACAGCATGCAAGCAAATCAGGAGATGAAGAGAGAAAAAACAAACTGACACTATGTCATATTTAATTTTTGATAAAATTGACAAGGGGAGCTACAGGGTGTTTTGAAAACTATTGGGAATGCTAAAGTGGGGGCAAGCCTAACAAAGCACTATCAGTGCTCAACAACTAAGTCATGAAGATAAACAGCCCATGAATTGCAAGACATCCTCTCTAATCATTTAGACAGCCTGTGCAATATGAGAACTGATACATTCTTCATCTGTGGTGGTATTTTTTGCAGCCTGATATCCTCCAACAGTGACAGAACTGATAACAACACTCAACATTGTATTTTCCTGTACAGAAGAGCTCAGTGTATACACCAAAAACACTGCCTTGTGTTCATAATTAAAACCAGCAGTTATGTGGCTTCCATGTGTGAAAGGGGCTTATGTTTGTGGGCAGGTGGGTTGGTAGAGCAGATTGCTGCTCCAACTCACTATTCTGAGGTTTGTTCTCAGTGGGTGGTGACACTGAGGAGGAGCAGGCAAATTCTGACCTATTGCTGCTGCTACTGCTGCTGCTGTTGCTGTCTGGAAAAAAAGCATAGGAAGCAGCATACCCACCAACTCCACAGTGAGAAACAGTTTGACATAGAGATGGAGAGCTAAATGTAGGTCTAACAAATCAGGCAGCTGTGGTTGCACACATGCAAATTAAAGATTCAGTACTGCACCATACTCACAGAAGCTGAATGATTTGGTTATTATTAATTCAGAATAACCCAATACTAAAGTACTGGAAAGAATAACAATGACAAATAAAGAGAGACCAATATAACCAACCTGTAACATGACCTGGCAGAAACATTAGTGTTAGCATTGCAACACAATGTGATGACCTAATTATGGTTGTTCATCTCTATTAAAGCATTTCCACTTATAAAAGAGTACAGGGTAAGAATATAAGGGGAACTCCTAAATGAGAAAAGTGTTATGTTTATGACAGCCTGTTAACCATGAGTAGAGGTTAACCACTGACCTAAAAAGCAACTTAAGCTTGATAATTATCACATGAACTTAATGCTGACTCATATTACAATTAACATACTGATAAGAGTCGAAACTAGATTTTACAGATATTTATCCAACCATTTATCAAAACCGCATATGAATCCATAGCATGAAAAAACACTCCTCACAGGCGTACAAGATCGTGTCATTAGATTTTCAGTCACTTGCTCCAACTCACTGCACCCTTGAATCTTATGTGCAGTACTAAAATTCTTACCTCTTCTTCTTCTACGGCCCTCTCCTGCCTCCCCTCCGTCATCATCACCTTCATCCATCTCTTCTGATCCACTGCCCTCTGAGCCAGAGATCTCTTCACCTAGAATCGTACAAAACAACATTTTAAAATGATATGGCTATGGATATGTCTTCAAAGTCCTTGAGGAAATATCAGAAATGCTGTTTTTTGTCCCAGCCGGCTAGAGGGGTATGTCAGTGTTTGATTGACAGCAGGTGGCAAGCTTCTGCCAGTGGAGAAAAAGTAACAAAGTAAACAAACCTGCACTGTAGCTACAAGTCATGGGCGGACAGTGTGCTGTTAGCAGTGATTTTAAAGAGAAAGACCCACACCAGCATGTAACCAGACCGAAGCGACATTTTTAGGTGCGTTTAAATGCTTTCTAATGGAGCTAACCAGCTGCAGCCAACCAGCTCATTAGCTATCTAGTCATTAAACTGATGTTAGCTGTGCACTTTTTCCCGATGAATATTTGTTTGGTCGCTCTTTCAACGTGATAAGGTGGAGGATGAGATGTGTGTTCTACTTACAAGAAGGAGAATTAAGCAGGAGAGCTAATCTGGGTTATTATTAAGAGCTTTTGTGTTGGTTAACTGACTGACTGAGCATTACGGTCTGCTCAACCTATGATAGAAACCTGATGTTACTGCTTTATGCAAGAGTTGGCTGTACTGAAATAAGATTCCCATCGACGTACATGTCCATCAAAATAATGCAAAACCAAGGGGCAGCATCACAAAATCTAAAATCTTTCTGATTTTTTTCTCAAAGGAGAACTCTGGACAAGTGATTTATAGAGTAGATATGTGTGCAGTAAATTTGCAAAGCTTTAACAAAATGCCTGTAATCCATACTACATAATTATTGTTATACTGTTGAGCTCATTACCTTCCTCCAGTTTCTTCTTCAGCTCCTCAATCTCCTTCTGAAACTGGCGCAGCAGAGCATCCTTAGGATCCTCATTGATCCTGGCTTTGTTCTTGATGTTTTTAGCCCTATTGGCATAGCGGAGGGTACTGATGGTCTCGTCGTAGTTATAGTCTGCAGGGCCTATATTTGCACACTGGTGAGAAGAATAAATCATTTAAATGTGAGACAAAAACAGTAATGTCAATGTTGAGTATGGCAAAATGCTTTGAATTTACACATTGACGCATTAAATTTGCACATTTATTGGTCTCTGAAATTTGTTGCTCAGAAGACCAGAGTTTTTGTGCAACTCTAGTACACGTTTCTAGTATTGTTTTGAAACTTTCACTGTACCATCATGGTTTTAGAGTTTCCTCCGAGTGAATCCTGCAGCAGACGGGTTAGTTTGGAGTTCCTGTAAGGAACGTGTGTGCTCTTGCCATCCACCAAGGCAGAGATGACATTACCCAGTGTGGAGAGAGAGAGATTGATTTTTGTTGCTTCCTTTAAACGCTGACCGGTGGCTCCAGTCTTGCCTTGTCTTTCTGAACCCTGTAGGAGGGGGAGGGTGTTAGATTCATTGGTGCTGGCTAGATTAATCATGGGCGACAAGACACATATCATATTTACATCAGTCTCATCTATTTTTCTAAGAAGTAGTTTATTTTCTGAAATTTCTGCCCACAGATACATACTGCCAGGTCAACCAGATGAAGTTTTCCCATGCGCACATGCTGGTTTCCGTCCACACCCTTCTCACTACACTCGATAGTGATGGTGAAGATAGCATGAGAGCGAGAGCTGTGTTCATTCATGTTTGTGGCACCAACAGACCCTAAACATAGTGAAATAAACGATTGTGAACTTTCAAATGTGAGATGAAATGATTATTTTTTTTATCATTATCTTAATTTCATCAAATTTCTGTTCAAGCAGTTTCTGACTATTAACAGCATCTTAAGTATTTTTACACATAAGCCCATAGCTTAACAGTTTCTATGTATTATATTTTAAATAAAGAATTTATTTTATTTTATGAACATCAGTTGGCTAAATCCACACAATATCATATATAATGAAAGATTGCATTATGTGATTTGTGATTTTACCACATATGCCATAGGTAAATATCTAAATTAAAAATTGGTATTTCATTTTCTTGGCATCCATTTCTGTCTTAATGCAATAAGTCGTTCTACTTACGGTTTTTGTGCCCCAGTGTCATAATCCTGTCCATGTCATCAGCATTGTTCACAACGTAACCAGAGAGGTCTTTGATGTACACACCAACATCTGGCCTTTCTTTAACCTAAAATGAAAAAATAGAACTTTATCATGGAAAACTGTACGATAATACGAGAAATCTGCTCAGCTACCTTTACAAGTGTTCACATTTGGGAAAAATGACTGTAGTGCCCTTTACAACCTCCATGACAGTTTTGTTATCAATCATTGAACTCTACATTATAAAAAGTTCAAAAGTTTCATGACACCTACATTTTTACAGTTACTGAAATCTACATTGTGCAATGTCTCAGTGTTGCTGAAGTTAAAACACAGAAGAAATAAATATAAAGATTTTTTAAAACAAAAAAAGAAATAAAAATTCTAAATTTGATCAAAATTTTTGACTCATAAAGCAGCTGAACACCCTAATGCTGTTACTTCTACAATGGAAATGAATCATTGTTTGGAAAGTTCTTTCCAACACTGTTGCA
Organism: Seriola dumerili; assembly: GCF_002260705.1. Lineage (NCBI taxonomy): Eukaryota > Metazoa > Chordata > Actinopteri > Carangiformes > Carangidae > Seriola > Seriola dumerili. The sequence goes on along the minus strand of NW_019174416.1, from coordinate 500,074 downwards.
AAAGTTCCCACAGATGTGTTGCACTCGCAGTTTGCTTTGCTTTCAGCTTCAGTACAGTTCATCTAAACCAGCTCCATGGGGTTTAAGTCTGGAGACTGTGCTGCTCTTCAATCATGTGAAGCCACCGTCTAGTTCTCTTTTTGTAATATTTTGGGTGATTTTCTTGCTGTAGAATGAACCTCTGACCAACCAGTCTACCTTCCTTTTTTACTTGTCTTTCCTCACCATTATGATAGCAATATACAGTACTACTTCCTGCAGGACAGTATTGTATATTGCATCAGAAGGTGTAGTGAGACAGTTTGTTCCAACACTGCCTTTGTATAGACAGGGGGTTTCTAAGTCATCACCTATAGGGAAGTGTTTGCACTAACTTTCCAGGCTTCATTTACTTCCATTGCTGTAAGTTAACCAAGATGTTTTTTTTTTTTACCTTAGGTAGTTTACTGCTTACCTTTGTACCATTTAAGGTTATTCACTGTACTTGAACTGCTTGCAATAAAAAGTGGAAACTAAGGTGTTATAAACCTTGTGTTTGTCATGGTCTCAAATTTAAATATCCTTTACCTCTAGCCTCTGCATCTGATCCTTGCCCAACAAGTCCCGCACTTCCTCATTGTAAATCTCCAGGTATGAAACACGAACCAAAAACCTGTGAATGTTAAATGTGTATACAAAGTCAGATAAATGTAAAACTACAAAATGAAAAACCGGCTTTGCAAACAAATGTTTTACTCATCACACTTGTTTACAGTGTTTATATGGGGCATTTTATTCTGGTAATCGCATTCCCTAATAAAGTTTTAGTAGAAAAACAGGGAAGTATAATAGTAGTAAGTGCCATGCTGAGTGCTTTACTTCAAATGTTGCTTATGGTGGAGTGTGCAACACCAAAGCCATCATTTTATTTGGCAATCAAGTAAACACTTAAGTGGTAATTGTCAGCTGGACTGAGGGGGGAAGCTAACTTTTGTGTGGACAAAACTGTTTTTGTTAACTTACTGATTACTCTCTTACCTGGTGTCTCCCTCTGCCTTGGCAATGTGACCAAAAATATGTGCAAAGGAGTTTGGGATAATCCCTCTGAGTTCTGGCACTGCTCTCACACCCTCCATGGTGAATGTTTTTCCTGTGCCAGTTTGTCCATATGCAAAAATGGTGCCTGAAATGGATAGCAGAGTGTAAAATCACACCATTGGTGCCAGTATGGAAAATGGAAATGAAGATTAAAAAAAACAATAGCAATTATTATATTATCCCTGTTATCTAATTAAGATTACACTTAAAAGAGGCTATGTCCAACACTGAGGATTCTGATTTTACAGCAATGATTTATTGATAAAAATGAATGGCAATGTAACATTAAATGTACCATTGTAACCCTCTAATACTGAGTTGATGATGGGGCGGGCTGTGAGGTTGTAGACATCAAGCTGTTTGCTGTCTGGTCCAAACACAGTGTCAAAGGTGAAGGTCTTGGGAGGCTCCTGAGGAGTCTCCAGCTTGTTAACTGTTATGGTCCCACGGATCTCGTCCACAATGACGGCCTGTTTGTGGCCCATCATCTTCTCTTTCTGGTTGAGGGGACGACATCTCACCACCACCTTGACATTATCACTGACTTCCTGCTTGTCAGGTTTCTCAAGCTTATTGCTCTGTAAAACAACGGAATGCAATAAGAGATAGTCATATCATGAGATGTAAGATAATGTGTAGTGACAACTAACTATTAAAACTACAATCTCAGTTAAGCCACATGGGCATATGGCATAGTTGGCAAACTGTTGTAGGTAAAAATAATTTTAAAAACTCCTAGCTGTGTGTGTGCTGGTAGATTGTTAAGTGAGACGGACAAAACGTCAAACGAGAAGCTAGCTAACAGTCACTTGAACGTTATCAGTTTTACCGTTTGCTAGGTTGCTAGGCAAACGCTTACGTTAACACCGCTGACCACAGACAGCTAGTTTAAGAAATTCCAGTCAAAACTCCATGTGGTTAACACTTCATGCTAAATGGTTTGTGGTGACTGGTAAAAGCCAGCGCTGTGAACGGTGTAAAATGTCCTTATAAGAGCGGCAACTGGTAAGCTAACGGTGCTAACCGGTTAGCATCACATCAGTGAGGTCGGAGGAAGGGAGGAACCCCTTTCCAAACAAAACAAAAAAATGCAAAGAGGCCTGGCGACTTACCGGCATAGTGAGATTGCAGAAGGGAGATTATAATATGTGAATAGTGATAATAAAACGTTTGTAAGACTTCGTTCGTATGACGCTAGGTTATCCGAGGAATTTAAATGTCAACGTTGTGCCCATATCATCAGAATCAGAGGCTCACATCCGATAGCTTGTTGTCAGGTCTGTCAGGCTGCGCATGCGTGAAGGGCTTCAGCTGGCTGCTCACAGCACCTGCTGCAGTAAACAATACTAAAACTTTTATATTTCATGTATCAGGGACACATACATATAGGCAGGGTTTGGAAGTATGAGCACAGTGATTTTCTAAATATTCACACCCCTTCATTTTTTTATTATGTTATAGATTTAATTTTAAGTTGATAAAATTACCAACGACAGTTTCATTAGGTCACAAAGCACCCAGAAAAAAATCTGATTAATCGATGATTGATAGAATATTATTAAGACATTTTTTTATTAATCATTGGAGTCTTTTTTTGAGGCAAAAACGTCATAAAATTCACTGGTATCAGCTTCTCAAATGTGAATATTTGCTAGCTCCCCTTCATTTTCTTTGAAGGTAAACTCTCAGAAAAAAAGCTTAGTATTTTCTCTATTTTCTGACATTTCATACACCGAACAATCAATTGATTATTAAAGGAAATAATTCTAAGATGTATTGATAACTACTTCTGATAAGTACTTCTATAATACTACAAATTTGTTAATTATTTAACACAGAAACAATAAGAAATTTATTTAATAAAACAAATGAGCTCAATATCAGCTAAAACAGTTAAAGTCTACATCTACATTTTGAAGAGTCCCTCTACAAGAAAGAGGCCAAGAAGGACGATGCAGGACCTATCATAGTCGATACTGTACCTCAAGTGCTGCAAATTTCTCACAAATTTGTTACAAATGAAATTATGTGGTCCCACATAATGTGGAGGAAACCTGGAGGTCTGTGGCCCCTGGGCAGTCAGCCCAGCCAGCCTTGAGTACAGGGCAGTGGAATAAAGAACAATACTCCCCTCCATGTACATCCACCTGATGACCATGACCCCAGGGAAAAAATGAATAGCTGGGCCCCCACACAGAGAATCACTCTGACACTCAGTGACTTCCTATTATAAAATAGGCCTTATATGCATATTGACTTAGCACACAAACTATATGTGCACAACACTGAAATATTGAAGGTTTTAAAAGTAGACTGTGACTAGTATTAGGCTACTAAGTAAGTCGATAATAAAATCAGCCTTTGTCTGCAGATAAGTATCAACATAAATCCCAAAAATGCTTGAGTTTCTTTAGAAACAGTGTCTTCATTCCATAGTTCATAGTTCAACAAAAACATTTGTTTTTTATACGTTCATGTAAAAAAAAAAAAAGTCATACATGGTAATGACATTTTTTAAATTGGCCAATACTGACATTGGTATTGGCCTCAAAAATCCAGGTCAGGCTGTGATATTGAGCAGGGACCCTCTTCAAGACAAAAAGACAACAGGACCCATCTTAATTATACCCGTCTCTTATATTCCCAATTATCTTTTTAAGCATTTGAATTACCACCAGTTAACACACAGTGAACCAGTGGGGCCCTTAGCATTGAAGATAATCCAGCCTTGCTGTGGAGACAGGGTACAGAATAAAGTTTAACATGTAGATTGTAGGGCAACTCCTAAACATAATATGGAGCTGTTAACTCAGCTGCAGTACTGAAATACTATAGTTCCTGCGTGACTATTTTAACATGCTACAAGAAATCATAGGCTCACTTTCACATTTAACACACATTTTGCTGCTATTACGTATATTCAATATAGTTTCAAATGCAGGACTTTTGCATTTAAACAAGGATTTCTCTGTTATGATACAGTATAGAAGTTAGTCAAAGGATGACACTGTACACCTTAAGTAAAACACCACATTGCTAATGTTCTGCAAGTACACTTTATTACCACATAAGCAGTACAGATAATTTACATCATAATTTGTCTAAATATATTTAAATATAGTTTGTTTTCTTTGTGGGTTTTGACAAAGGCACTCACCAATGCGTGTAACATGGGTATTAAACAAGGAACAGTCATTAGGTGGGTTTTTGTGCAAAATCTTATAAGTATAGTACATGGTATGTGTGTCACAAACATGCACACACATTGAAGGACACAAAATATATCTCTGGAGAATTTAACCACACTCTCATATGTAGTCAAGACAAAAATAAACACCTCCTTCATAGGATTGTCATTTGGCAGTATTAACCTTTGGACCTCAACACACATTTGGCTTTTCAGCAGGTCAGTCAAGTCATTTGGCAGTTTGAACACATGGAATATAGAAATATACACTACACCAGTACCACACAGTCAGCTGAGCCTCTCGAGGGCTTGAAGAACACTGCTGTGGAATAAGCCTGTCTGCCCACTGCTCTCCTGAGTAACCAGAACCCGTCCGTCGGGTCGAAGTCTGTGGACGAGGACGAGCTCTCCTTGAAGCAGACTGAGCTCGGAGTCCTTTTGGGCTAAATGCGTTGTGGTCACTCTGTGTCTGAAAAAAAAGAAAAAAATGCCTGAGGTTTTTGTCAAGTCCATCAAATCAATAACATTTTTTCAAGTCTACCTCATCTGTCTGTTATTTTCAAGGGCAAACACACAGATCCAGCAAACCTGCTTGGGCTGAACTGAGCTGATACAGCTGGTAGCAACAGCTGTGACGGCATCGTTTTTTGTGGGTTAGAATTTAGGTCTGAGATGGCTGTTTCGATGCCTTTCCTGAGAATAGGAGCTTTTCCTTCTTTGAGAATGATTCCTGGTCCATCTCTTCCCAGGGTGAGCGATGGGGCCCAAACTTCTAACGGAGGGGGACCTGGTCGGCAGTTGGCGGGAACCTGATTTCCTGAGGACCAGGAGGAGGTCCGAGGCCTTGGAGGAGGGGAGTCTTCTTCTGTGAGGAACCGTACTGACTTTGCAGGCTAGGAAAGTAAAACATTTACTGTAAGGCACATGCAACGGTCATCAAAGGAAGAGTTTGAGTTTAAGTACAATGCATACACAGTACATAACACACAAGAAATCATCAGTATGCTATTACCTTGTCTGTATTGTTCTTGTGTGAGTCAGGTCTGACTAGAATTGAGTGAGGCCCATTGGTAGGCTGTCTGTCATGCTGAAATGTTGCTTCACGTGAAGCAGTGAAGTCCCTGTCCTTCAGGACTGCAGCAGCAGAGGGTGCTGCTCGCTCAGTCATCCAGCCTAGTGGTCTTCCAGAGTTGGACAGGATGCTGCTGTTTTTCTTTCTCTGCATGGCAGGTGAGTAGCCAGACGCCTGAACTTGTGCAAAGTGCTGTGAGTTGGATGGGACGTTCAAAGTGGACGTATAGGATAAATGGTTCGAGCCTGAAAAAAACATTTAAAAGACCAGGTGACATCTCTAATTGAATCAAGATATTAGAAGACAACTGTGGTTGTTTAACACTCACCTCTATGAGGATTAAAGATACGCCTCACAGTGTCCCAACCTTGTGAACCCCCATAGAAGGACGGTTTTCCAGTGCCAGCGGATGATGTAGCATGCTGTGCTCCATTTGGTACAGAGGGGACCTGTCCTGTTGAGTATATTGCTCCATCAGCATTCACCCTATCAAGAGCGAGGACCACAGCAGGATTCTTAGCAGCAGTAGGTTTCTTTCCAGCTACTGTGTTGTACTGTGAGGAAGCATTGGCTGCTTTGGTCTCCAGGAGTCTGGCCGAGGTTCTGCAGTGAGGCAGTGAGACACATTAGTAAAAACTTAAGTACCTACATTATGTTCATCACACTGTGAAAAACATGATTTGTGATTCACCAAGAGTGAGCCTCAGTTAAACAGTGTTATATTCCTCTTTCATGAATAACTGAAATGTGACATATCATTCTGCCCACATTAAATTACTGTCTGAATCCAAATGTCATTTTGCTCCCACTTCCTGCAGTCATGGATCACAGCCTCTCACCTGAGTACAGGCGTGATGTAGTTGCTGGGCAAAATACCCACTTTGCCCGTTCTGAGCGATAGCCCACGCAGCCAGCCTTCTTTGAACTTTCCATACACGCCCACCATCTCTCCTTTCCTCAGCTCCAGCTCCTCTGGCTGTCGTGGTTTGTAAGAGTACAGGACAGCACACCTGACGAGTCACACAGAGAGTTTATATATGTTACTGCTACACTATAATATACATCCAGATTATGCTGCCTTTTTTGTGGGTATTTGAGTGTTTGTTTCTTTTTCTATTCATATCTTGCAACTGTGACCCTACATTATCATACCATTAATATAATGTTTAAAACAGTGACTCACACACTGATGGAAAGCTGCTGCGTGGAGGAGTTTTTGCTGTCTGCGGAGGCAGAGGACATTTGGGGGTTCACCAGAGCCATAGAGATGGTGGGTGGAGTCTCGCTGGTCATCTTCTTCTCACTCTGTAATGGGACGGATTCAAAATTATCAACATATGGAATGCATGGCACATTATTTAAGAACGCAATATGAAAACAAAAAGACGTTTAGGCTGTAATTTGGCACAACCATGCTTTAAGCTAAATATTATCGTTGGCATACTAACTCTTTGATGTTTAGCAGGTAGGCTGTAATGTTTAGAATGTTCACTGTCATTGTTTAGCCTCTTAGCATGCTAGCAGTTTCTAATTCACTCTAAATACAAAGTACAGCTGCGGCTGGTGTGAATGTAAATAGTTTTTAAGGTATTTGACTACAACCCAAGTATTGGAGAAATTTAAAATTTTGACCTGATGATGGCACTAGATTAAAAGTCAGGATGTAAATTAATGTGTGCACAAAAATGTCAATTCATCCAACATAAACCAAATATCCAAGATACTTCATTAAAAGCCAAAACTGTCAAACCGCTGCTTTCTCTAAAGGAAAAGGGGATCACCAAAGTCATTAGCATTCATCCTCTGGCCAGCATGAAAGTCTGCACAAAATTCAATGTTAATCCGTCTGGTAGGTGCTGCAATATTTCAGTCTGAACCAAAGTGGTAAAATGAGCAGAAAAATCTGTAAAGACTGTAACTTTAGATGATATCTACTTGATTTGTCTAATTCAGACTGCAGAAGCCTAATTTTAACTAAATTTAAACTTTGGAATACACCTTCGCACAGTGCGAGGACTGTGCAGTTTGTCCTCATCACATCAGGAAGGGATCTCTCCAGTGTGAACAGGAGGAATAATTACAGTGAGCAAAGATTGTTTGAAATGGAATGTGTGTATTGTTTTAAGACAGATGTGCGAAAATTTGGGACCTATCCTTTAATATCTCCTTTCTCATAATGCCAGCTGAACAAAATATTCCCCCGTTTGGTGTTTTTATGATGGTGATGTAGAGGCCTGCCCAACACAAACGTTAGATTACTCATCAAACCATTCACTGGACCTTTGTGTCTCTTATGGAAACTCTCTATGTTTCTCTGTTCATTTATTCAAATTTTTTTCTTTGATATTTCTTCTGAAATTCTGTATGGAAATCATAATGCATACATTTTCAGCCATGTAAAATGCACTAACAGTAAAAGTATATATAATGGCATGACAAAGTTCTGCTTCTCTTTTTAAAGCTGAGAGCTAAGAAACTCTGACAGGCTTGAAATCAGCAGACTGTGAGTCAGACCTGGTACAGCCAGTGATTAGCAGGGAGTGACACTGAGGTGTGTCTCACAAACATTAATGGCACAGTATGAAGCCTAATCCCTACCTACTTTATTCCTAAACGATCTCACTGAAAGAGGGTCTTTTAGTGAGATCTTTATTATATTTCTATTTTCTCTTCTGACCAAACAAACCATACACACATAATTGTTTCTTATCTTTATCATTATAGAGAGGAGGAAATAACTTTCCCAGTGTCTATTATCTCCTCTGTGACATTTACTGATGCTTACTGCTATTTACAGCACTACCACTCAACTTCTACTTAAAGCATGAATGCTGGTCTGAGAGCCCGGGGTTTCCTCTATACAGTGTTGTTTGTCCCTGGATCCAACAGCTCTCCCACCATTAAACTGCACTGCATTCACACTATAACTCAGAAGAACACAAAGAGAGTCATAATTAGGATGCAGCCTATGCTATAAGCACAGTCTCTCTTGTCAAAGGCAGTGCTATGAGGCAGAAGTAAAAAGAGATAAAGTTAGGATGCAGTTAGTATGTCCTGAAGACATAACAGCCTTATGTCATACAGGAGAGTGGAGGGGTGAGCATAACTGTCATATATCACCAGTAGATGGTAAGAATTTTCTGTCCTTGTAGTGATTTTTTCAAATCAATTTTAGTATAGAGTTGGGGGAAAGGTGAGAAAGTAGTAAACACCTTTATTAATCACTATCTTTTAATAGAAAGCACTGCCATTTATTGAAAAATGTTGTGTAACACAACAAGAAAAAAGCCAAATAACTATTTTTCTTATGTATTAAATTATTCAGTTCTTTCCGTTACTTTGTGTCCTTTTTCTATTCTTGGTTTGTGTTTTATCAGATACAAAGAGCCGACTTCAGTTGTGCTGCAGTCACGCAATGGCCAGGTGCAATGACCCAGCAGCAGCAGTGGCTATATTTATGGAGAGAGCAATTCCACTATTGCTCATGTAGTGAATACAGTCTTATTTTGTATGAACTGTTCCTGCAGTCAAATCCTTGCTGCCATAAATAATCCACTTAAAAGAATATTAATGTTGCATAAAAATAAAGAAACCCAAAGTGTTCAAAATTAAATAAATAAATAAGTCATAATGAAATAAATATTCACATGAGTAAATTAAGAACAAATTATTATACATCGAGAAGTTTTTGAAATAATCCAATATTTCAAAAACTCTTCTCATCATTATGAAATTTTACTTCATCCCATTTTTTTCACAATATAAACATTTATTGCAGGACATTCTTATTTTATTCAAGCATTTTTTACTTCCTTTTTCCAAAAACTTTTCTATGTCACAACAGTATTTTTCCCAATGACTACTTTATTTTATACTGTCACTACAATCTGTCTGTCAATCAAGACAGACAGTGCAGAGCCAGCTATGTGACTGGACGTTCATTAAGACTGAGCAAACAGCCAATTAATCTCTTTGGTCTGTATGCAATAAACTGCAATAAAATAACATTTTATAATAATGAAACAATCATTCATTATCATCCATCAGTCGATGATTGAATCATCATTCAATCATCAACTCATAGTTTTGTATACATTTCATTTGTTTTTATTCCAAAGACTGTTTATTCCATGTTGTTTATTTATTTAATTTTAAACATTTTGAGTCTCCGTAGATTGCTAAATTATGTCTTTCAATTTATCAGTCAATAACCAGATTTCTTAGTCATCATTTTAAGAACTAAATTCCCTTTGCATAGCAAAGGTCTTAACTGTATACAGAACTCAGAGCTCTAGCTTTCAACATTGGCACCTTCAGCAAAAAACTAAACACCCCCTAATATCAGAAATCTGTAGCCACTATTTATTTATAATCATCTTGTCACAAAGAAAAAGACAGCAGCATGTCTTTCTAATGTGTGTTAAAGTGACACTCAAAAACAGTTTCAGAAATAAATAAATTGTGGTTTTGGACACACAGGACAGGCAACATTATTGTTGCAAGATGAACACAGCGAAAATGTGCCAGAATTACTGATGTGAAGACCCTGCACACCCACACAGGTGTTTTCAATTACTCTGGCTAATTAGGCCTCTAGTCAGGGTGAAGTTGGCTGGAGCTCTGCTGGAAATTACATAATGCCACCCATCTCTATTAGACAGTAGCATTAGGCTCAGTTTGAGACTAGCCAGGTCTGCACTAATTCATCTGCCAGAAATCAACACACAGCATGACAGTTTCCCTCAGATTTCTGTCCCACTTGATCCCGACATACAGTGCCATCAAGCTGACAACAATTACCTTACAAGATTAAGGCAGCTGCAGTTTTCCGTAGTTGTTCTCCAATGGATACCAAGACCAGATATCAATGCCTGGCTGTTCCCTGATCTAAGAGCTCACTTGCTTAGATGTGTGACCAGAAAAACTACGCATTGTAGCACGTCTTTTTGAACTGAATTTTTATTAGTCACATTTTGCACTATGAGAGGTTATTTTTTAAACACAATAAATTTTCTGTGGTTGATGACAACTTTTGTGAGCCCAGTGAGGCTGAACAAATGAATTCCAAATATTCAAAAATACAAAAAAGAAGTGTATTGGTTTGTAATAGCTGTAAAGGAACAGGCGCAAAGTGAAGAAATAACATCTGGTGCAAACTAATGTCAAGCCACAACAGTCTAATTATGCCATATGACATTATAAATGATGGAAACTTGCATCCTGTATTCCTGCTTTTCCTCACTCTGTTACTCTAACTGTTGTCAATATTTTGACTATTAATTGGTGTTTTGAATGTCTTTATTTCTGGATAATAATAATCTATTAAATACTGAGGCTTACGTATAAACGCTACCATGTCATTATCACTGATATACTGCAATTTTATACCTTACCATGCAGAGCATGATTTCAACAACATTGATCGGTTAAATGGGTAAAAGCTGAATAGATTGGTCTTATAAATAACCTTTCATTCAATCAAGATATTGTCTAACTTTCTGTAATGTGTATTCTAGACAACCTAATGGAAATGTCTCAACTTGATGCAGTGGCAGCTCTTGTTCACTTTCCAGGTGAGTTGAACTTGATCTCAAATGCCTGTTGATAATGAAGTAATTTGTCCACTCTAAGAGATGCAACAAAGCCAGATGTCAGTCTGCACATGCCCACACAGGATTAAGGAGGTCAACATAGGTGAAAACACCCATGTGGGTGCACAATGAGGGGTTAGAGAGGGTATGGAGGGTATGCAGAGTTTGTTGCATGTTAGGGATGCAACTAAGACCCAATGATTTTTACATTACTATCGTGTAAGAAAAAGGAAAGTTGCAAATCCTACAATCTGAAAAGCAAGAGAATGATTGCTTGCAAAAGTACTAAAAATTTTTATTTCATCATGTCTTGAGTATTGTAACTCCCTCTGCACCTGCCTCAGCAAAACATCCCTAAACAAATGGCTCCAAAATGCTGCAGTTAAGTTCACAAGCATGCAGGTTCTCTAACATGTCTTGTGTCACAAACCGATTTCTCTTCACTGACTCCAGAGCAAATTCAGAGTTCAATTCAAGATTCTTATGATCACTTTTTGAGCTCTGCCATGTCAGGCACCTTAGTACATTACAGACATGCTGCAGCCCTGTGTCACCAGTAGGTCTCTAAGGTCCTCTAATTAGGGTTTGTTGGGGTTTTTTTTCTCGCTACAGTCTTAAAATTTAAGAGTTTTTGAGGGCGTGGCTTCTCTCCTGTTAGGGTTAGGGTTGAAGATTAGTGGACATTGTGGACATGTTTAAAAAGATGCCAAGAGCCACCTGTTTAGACTTGCCTTATTTTCAAATATTTATGTTGTCTTTTTAAATGTATATTTTGTATTCATATACTGTATGTGTTAATTTCCGTTTGATCAACTATTCAATAAAAGCACTAATCGTTTCACCTCTCTGATATAGTCAATTCACAGGCTTCAGTCATTACTGATTAAAACTAAGCTTTCTGTAACAATGCTAACTAGTATCTTGATGCACCAGGGAATTGGGAACTGAAGTTTTATATGTTGCATTTGAAGATGTTTTTGCTTTTGGCTCATGTCCATGCTAAATTTTGCTCTTACATAACTATACCAATATTCAGACTAATTCATGCATTATTTCATCCACAGTGGGTGGGAAGCTGTACCTCTCTGTAAAACAGCCAAACCACAGGTGAGAGCTGATAGGTTGCAAAATTAAGAATAGCACACATGCTGGCTCGGTCAGTGGGGAGCTCAGCCTCGGGTTTGGGACAGAGCCCTCTGCTCCTTTAAAAATGGAAGTGCGTGGCTTGTCTCCTATTACTGACCCACTGATGTGAAAGTGAGTGTTACCTGCTTAGTGAAGAGGAAGGAGTTTGAAGGCAGGGGAGAGAGAGGGGTCTGTTATGTAACCAGCTTCACCAGTGACTCATCATCATCAGCATGAGAGAGATAAGCAGACACACTGAGGGACTCTCCAAGCCTCCCACTCTCTCCATCTATCTCTCATTTTGCCTCCTCCTTCTTCCCGCTTCTTGTCTTTTGCCTTTTTGCAGCTAACAAATTGTGTTTTCTGTTTCTCTTCCCAAATCTACGCCATATTTGTTTTCAATATTTCCTCTCACCCTTTCCTCTTCCTGTCATATCTCTCCCATTTCCTACTTTTTATTGTGTTCTCAAGTCTCCTCTACCTTCCTCCCGTGGTTTTTCTCCAACTTGCATGAGTTTAGGATTTTTATGCTCTGACAAGTATAATTGCAGGATAGAGCAGTGCAATTTGAACTGAATCAAAGGAAATCATTATCTCAGGAGGCAGGGCACTTGGCAGCAGGTTATATTATTAAACCTTGCAGAGGCTTTTACGTTCACACTGTACTCAGGCACTAGCTGGCTATGACTTGTTGCAGTTTTCACAGTATTTTGCTACACTGCTTCTACAGTAACTGGATGGCAACATGTCCAGCTTTACGCATAAAACTGTTGACAGTGTTGTGCTCATTAAAACCTTTAAGCTGAGGTGATCAGAATTAAATAAGTTAATATTCCCATTAATATTTTTACAGCATCCTCAGTTACAGTTTTTAGGTCCTTCTGCTTCTCCATAGTCATCTAAACATATTTGGAAAAATTGAAAAGCCCAGTGTTTACTACTATTTTAGCACCTGTAAACAGCTGGCTGTAGACTGAAGCAGTGGAGTTTCACTCAGTATAAGAATAATGGACAAAATTGTCTCATGGAGACATCATCTTGTGGATGATCCAGATGATGATAGGATGGACAAAATCTATCTCCTTGAGTTGAAAACAAAAAAAAAAAAAAAAAAAAAAAACAAAGACACACACCCTGTTAGACTCCTATTCATCTCTGATGGGAAACCCTGGCTTATGTCCCAGGACTCATGATTAAGGACCTTTCAAAGTTTCGGTCCACTCACCTCCAGTCCTCAGTCTTTTCATATTCAGCCCTATTCCACATCTGTGTTGTCTTAATGAGAAGCACTTAATCATGTAGCAGCCAACACAAGGGCGATGCCTCTCTTGCATTCATTCCTTAAGCTTTGTGTCATGGTTCCCTCCCTGTGCCCCTGAGAACAACTTGATCCCCTAGAGACTCAAATCAAAAAACATCTATTATCTCACAGAAAACCGCTGCGCCTTTTGCCAACCACATGTTTTCTGTTAAAACAAATCACTGCAAACAAAACAAAGCCAAACCCAGTTCAGCTCAAACATTATGAAAGAGGAATCTAATAGGGTTAAAACTAAGAGACTTTATCACATCAGTATTCCATGCATTCAGAAAGATATGTTTGCACGTGACTCGCCTGTAACAGGTGTCTGTGCGTAGTGTCAGAGTGGCGTCTACTTCGATGAGAATTCACTCGGGAGGGGTGAGAGTGGCCCTGGGCGGCAGAGTGCACAGAGAGGCGGTGTGGCTGACCCTGATGGCTGAAGCTGTTGATGGTGCTGATGTGGGTTGTTTCTCCTTTGGTCGTCTGATAAAAGTTGCTGCTGCTGGCTGCGGGCTGTTTCCGCTGGCTGGAGAGGGGCAAAGCATTGATCATGGGTGTCTTAGCTGGGACTTTAGGGACTCCGTAATGGGTGGTCCTATTGGATGCGTCAGTGGCCTTGTCTTTGCCCCCGCTCCCAGTCCGATGGTGAAATTCTGCTGAGTCACTCACCCTCCGACTCTTTCCCTCTAGCAGTTTGGCAGCCACTGTGTTTGGCTGAAAGAGATGAATACATAAAGAGAAACCACAGTGAAAATCAGGATAAATCCTAACACAGAAAATAGCCAATCCCCAGTCAAGAAAATCCTCTCCAACTCGCTCCTACCTGCTACTAGCGCCTGTCAACCTCTGCTCCTGCTGATCAGCGAAACGGCTGCCTAAATACACCCACTTATCACTACTCCACTCACCCCTACAACTTGTTGGACAGGCAGGCAGGGAGGCAGGCAGACAGGAGGATAAGTACCAGCCAGTAAGCCAGGAAGGGTTGACTGGTGCTGAGAGAGGAGCTGCACAGACAGGCAGGCAGAAAGACAGGCATGGCAGGGTTAATGCTTTCACTCCCCACAGTGATGTGCTGTTATGCCACCCAAGCAGAGAAAGCATTACTGTGTCTTCACGCCTGGCTGCACGACACGAGGAGAGGCAGGCTCAGAAAGGAGAGGGAAGAGGAGCAAAGTAGAGGATGAAAGAATAGAGTACAGAGGTAGAAAAAGATGAAGAGCAGCACTGAGGCGGGGCTCTAAGAGAAGACATGGGTGAGCAGGAGATGAAAGGAGGCGTAAGAGGAGGAGAAGACTAATAATAGGAGGGGAAATATTTGGGAAAAACTATAGCAAAACAGATGACAAGTGAGGGAAGTGAGCAAGAAGTGAATGAGGCACCACATTAACCCCACTGTAGGAACACATACAATTTTCCTCAGCACGGATGAAGTTAATTCCTAGAGGCAGAAAGTACAGAGGAAAACAAATGACAGCCAGATAGCTAAGCAAGCTCTGCAAACCTGAGTAAGCCACATAGTCACAGACTAATGAGCAGCTGCAGACACAGCAGGGCTTCACGGATTAGCTCTCTGCCTCAGCACTTTGCAGTGTAGGAGTGACATTTACGGATGAATCAAAGATTTGAATGAAAATCAAGGTAGTGCCCTGGCAGTGACCTGGAATTAATGACACCAAGCAACGACATCTATGGTTCAATTCATTACAAGAGCTGCACTATCAGAACAAAGTGCCAAACGGCAAGTGTCAACCTTGATCACACTGAAAAGGCCACAACCCACATTCAAACAATGAACGAAGGAAGAAAGAAAAGCAGAACTCACCTCTGTAAACTGCTGAGGGCAAATTCCAACTTTGTCTCCTAGCTTGGCTTCAATCCAGTGGTCATCCACACGTCTGATGACAGTGAGGACGTCTCCCTGTAAACCAGAAACAAGTAACGGACACACAGAGAGAACTCAACTTAGAGAAAGTGATGAAAAGGTGAGAAGCAGAGAAACCATGGGGGAAAATAAAAAATATTGCCAGGTGGTTATGGCAGAGTGTGCTCGCCCTGCAGACTGAGCACTCAGCTCAGAAACTCTCCGAGCCCTGTGTTTCTCCTGCAGCATGTGACACATCAACTCTCTTTGTGACTGCAGGCCTAGTCCTTTCTGCAGCCAGCCTCGCTCTAAGAACCATTTGACCATCTGCATTAAAAAAAAAAAGGCGAGCTCAAGTGTACTTTAATGGAGAGCACACAAGTGCTGGAGCCCTTATATAACTTCCTTAGAAATCCTTCAGGGTAAGTAACAACAACTGCAACAGAGGTCAGAGCCTCCAGCTCCTCAAGTCTCTCAAAACAGTCAAAAGAACAAAAAGCAATCACCATTATGCAGTACTACTACTGGGAACTTCCTGTGCAATACATAATCACACACTACTACAAGTTCCTGTCTAAAAAAGACACACCAGGTTGATGGTGAATGTGTTAAGTTTTCACTTTTCTAACATCTGACCAGCAGCCAAATGATGCCAAATGATATTAACCAGAGGAGTCAAGCAAACTTTATAGCTCATGAAACTGCAGCAAGTAACTATTTTAGAGCTGCAACAATTAGTCGATCAATTAATTGAGTGAAACTTATAATAATCATTGTTTAAGTCATTGTTAGGCAAAAATGGCAAAACTTCACCCTTCCCAAGTTCACATGTTTTTTTCTTTATTTTCTTACTCTTCGAGTTTCTGACTGTTAGTCAAACAAAACCAGACATTTTGCAGATAGCCCTGGGAACTTTAACAATAGTAGCAAATCGTAAATAAGTGGTACATTAATTGATAATGACAATAACATTTAGTTGCAACCCTAAAATCTTTGGTATTTTTTCTATCTGTACATAAATGAAATGATTTATCACATGAAATTTTAGCACTAGCACCTGCCCTAAATGTTAGCCACAGTTTCCCCAGGAAATTGGTGGTCAGCCGCGCAGCTCCTGCTGCATCTTTCTCAAGATCAGTTTAAGTAAACAATAGCAACACACAATTTTCTTTGCTCCTGAAGGTTAATATACTATTATTCCCTGAAGGTTTTGTTAAGTGTATCAATTTTCTTTGTGCACTAACTAAAGAGTAGGAAACCCTGGTAGTCATTTAAAAGATAAAATGTACACATCCACTGACTAAGCTCAATAAAAGCTTTTCCTGCTGCATTAAGTCAGTAGTTTGAGAGTCAGACCTTGAGGAAGCTGAGACAATATTTACTGTCTTCGAGATTCATTTCTTCTGGATTAAAGTTGTACAGCGCCCTGCAGAGAGCCAGCGGCTGGGACTGCTGGAGGGGCTGCAGCTGAGGCATCTGGCTGACAGCCTGCAGCGCGCTGGCAGTGACAGACACACTGCTGCTGTCACAGGCATTTCCTTGGTGCCAGTTTTCATCTGTTTTGTGTTTCGAGGTGATACTGTTACCAGGCACGAGGACCGGCTCTCCTGATGTATCACCTCGTTGGTTTCGCATCGAAGCTCTGGCAGCAAGCTGAGGAACAGAAAAAAAAAAAAAAAAATCACACATCAGCCACTGCATGTCCAGTGAAATGGTGAATTTATTTTGGTTGAATTATATATCTGAAGATAGAGAAATCAGTCTCTTTTGTGATTTTGGGATGTAAAGGCCCTCTAGGCTGCACTCTCATTTGAAGGTGATAAAATATTGTCTTGTCAATACTTTACTTTATTTTGTCTTTTACTTCAACTGTGGCAAACTGTGAGCAGGTGCACTGCAGAGGTCATCAGGAAACAAGAGAGACAACAGGCCAAAACATCTGCAAAAGGCTCAAACACATCACAGATTTCAGTCAGGATGAGTGACAGCCAGTGTGTCTCATTT
Organism: Seriola dumerili; assembly: GCF_002260705.1. NCBI lineage: Eukaryota > Metazoa > Chordata > Actinopteri > Carangiformes > Carangidae > Seriola > Seriola dumerili. The sequence continues at coordinate 482,851 of NW_019174416.1, read as the reverse complement.
GGTTCAAGACACTTTGGTGTGAGTTTTCCGGAGATCTGCTGGTAAGAGACAAGACTCTTCATGCTCTAAATTTTATGTTCTTATCTAGATATGCAGAGTCTAATCAGAAACATCCTTTTTCCACTTTAAGATGATATCAAGTATTGACATAGGCTTTACAATCAGTCTTTTTTTTAGTTCCACTTTTAGAGATTGAGGAAAACAGCACAAGAATACTAAATTATTTTCTGTAAAAGTAATAAAGAATGTCTTATAACTTGTATAATAACAAATTAGTCTGCACTTCATCTCACACTTAAAGGATACCAATAAAACACACATATTATATTTATGTCTTTGGGTTCAATGAATAATACCAATGGAAAATCATTTTAAAAGTAATGAAGTTGTTTTATATAATTCACTTGAAGGGAGGTTTTCAGGAATTCAAACCCATCTGCAAATAAAAACACAGCTCACATCGACACACTTTTGCCTATTACTATCAGGCTGATCTTATATTTAATCTGGCTCGTCATTCTACATATTATTATATTATTACTCTGCATATCTCCAAGTTAATGTTAATTTTAAGATGGACACACTAAAATCAACTGTTTTGATATGTGGCCTTACGTGAAAAGATGATGGTGAAACAAATTCTACCACATTATTCCGACCTGCAGGTATATGAAATGTGCGTCTAAATGGCAGAATCATCACAAACTCCCCCTCATGAACTTGGCTGAGATGTTTGAACTGTGTATGAACTCAAGCTATGTATTAACAAGAAAGCTCTTGAACGCTCTGAACAGTTTATAAAAAGAAGTGTAGAGAAACCAGCTCTCATCACCTCGGAGAATAAAACATCAGAATGAAATGAATTCTGAGTGAGGATTGACTGACTCTGAAGTACCATCATGATCCTCAGATCTCTGTTGAGTTTAAATCAGTGCATAGTGTCAAGTGCGATGCACAGACCTGTATTATATGGATAAATGATTTTTAAACATGCACCAAAAAACACTCACTCCTTTCTATCTTGTCATTTTCTTTGGAGATCTGCATGCTGAATTGATCTATGGTCTATAGGAGAAGTGTCCTGACAATAATATAAATTTGGAAAAGAGTGATATTGAGGAGTAATAAGCAGCTTCAGTTTGAGTTATCACACTGACTTCTTTAGTCCAGTGACAAGCAAACTAAAATGTTTTCTCTGTCAGAAACATAACCATTTGGTTTCTCTTTGTCATATATTTTGGTCTTGTCCTTCATTAGTTAATTAGTTAACTTTTGGTCTTTAACGTTTGAATCTTTCCCTGTGTTAATGGACACACTACACTGCCCTCAGAAATCAATGTATCTGACTCACTCCAACTTTTAACTAGGATCACTTTTAATTTTTCTTTTAATTTTAATTTAATCTTGCCCTGTACAGTGGCTGTTTGAAGTTATAGCACAGCTCTCCTCAGTAGCTTCTTGTTTCTGAGGAAAAGGAGAGGACTCAGGAGTACTTGTGTTTCCTATATTCTCTATGATGTGAGAAGCAATTCACCCTCAGACTGAAGTACATCTGTAAAATAATGATTTTTTTAATTTGGATTGGTAAAGACACAGGAAGGTCAGGGAGAGAAGGGGGTGTGGGGTGTGGGGGTGGGTGGGGTGGGGGGTGAAATGCAGCAAAGGGCCACGGGTCAGAGTCGAACCCCGGCCACTGCGGGTAGGACTAAGCCTTTGTGGTATGTGCTCCACCAGGTGAGCCACCTGGGCACCCCATAATTACAGTAAGTCTGGTGAACATATAGTGGTGAGTAAGTAATTCAATAGGTCCGAGATGAGACATATCCCCTATTGCACAAATCGCAAAGGATTAAATCAATGAGACATCACAAGGGTGGGCAAGATGACAATAAACACCATGGTAATATAAATTTGTAAACCGCCAAAGATTTTTCCTGGATAGCTCTCCCTCTAACATGTGTGGGTGCAGTAGGACATTGTGAGCAGTCTTACAAATCAATGAGCAGGTCTGCTTTATGACAATACTGGATTTTTAAATGATTTTTTCGGCATCAATATGTTAAAGTGCTCTGATTGGTCAGGTATGTAATTTGTTAGATTAGCCAAAATCCTTCTTGTGTAGTTATATCAGTCAAAACTGTTTCCCAGTTGATTTTCCAGAATAATTTTTGCAACATACATCAGTATTACGATGTAAAATTATTCTGTATCTGCCATGATACAGGATTTTATCCATATTCCACAGCCCTAGAACATCATGTTTAACATCCAAAAAAAGTGTATGTGAATGTTGATGAAAACCATGAATTCACGTTTAAAAAAATAATTGTTAGGCTTTGGAAATGGGTCTATATTTACTGTAACCTGTCTAAATGTTGATATTTCACCACTGAACGGAACCTATCAAGTTTTGTGTAAGAGAGAAGATCCTTCGGTTGCACAGTGTAGTGTGTCGATTTTTGATGATATTCTTACATGTTTTTATAACAGTTCAAATTCAAATAAGGTTATAGTTATGTATACTTTTTGTAATACCTCCTGTTTTAAGGAAACATCTAACCACCTCATTTGGAAGAATAAACACACTAATAACAAATGCCCCCTGGGGCAGAGTCAGAGTTGTTCTAAGTCATATTACTTCTCATAGATATGTAGAGGATTAGGCCGGGGTCGTGCACTGACCTCATTGTGGCCTTGCGTCTCTCTGTGTTGACTCTGCTGCTGCTGCTGCTGACCCTCCTTGACTGTCACGCTGCCCCAGGACAAGGGCACTGCATAGCGGCCTATGTGTCTGTTGCTGCTGGGCCCCACGGAGCCCTGGAGCCCCTCCAGGAGCCGCACTAGCAGGAGGTTTGTAGGAAGTTCCTCCACTGTCCTGGCTGAGACAGGGGCACAACATTGTGGACAGAGCAGCTGGGAGTGGGCTGCCTTCTGCCTCTGCAGGCAGGTCATACAGAAAGTGTGCTGGCAGGGCAGGACCTTGGCTGACACATCCAGCTGCTCCAAACACAGAGGACACTCCAGCAGTGCCATTAGAGACAGCTCCTCCATTTTAAAAGGGCCACCTCTCTTTGAGACTACGGCCTCTGGTACCTCTGAAACACTTTCATCCACCATACTGAAAAAGAAAACAATGAAAAGCTAATTCATTGACAGAAGTTAATGTCAGTAATTCTACAGCAAAAACCTTAAAACATTACTACGGACCAAATCCCTCCTCTATAAAACGGGTTTATAAAACATTAAACTTCACAGACTTCGAGGTGGTGGACTCACTAAGATAAGACACTTTGTAGTAAACACTACACGCTACGTGCTAACAGGTGTCATGTCAGCTCACCTGGCTGCACAGGTAAGACGGCAACAGGAAATATCCGCACAAGACGAAATATTCCCACATTTGTCTCAGTTAACACTCAGTTCAGAAACATTTCGTACTTACACATGGTTCCGTTGCCTGTCAGAGTGACATATTCACACAAAGTCCGATTAAGAAATGCGTAACTTCTTCCTCGGCGCTGTCGCCATGACGCAGTGAGGACAGGACGAGGCAGGACAGGACAGGGCAGGCGCGCAAGACACCAACTTCACTCGTTACGACAATTATGACGACATGAAACCTAGCTACCTGTAGAAATCCCAGTTTAACCATACAGGTAACTATGTCTCAACCACAGCCGGGCTAATTCATTAGCAACTGTATCGGATTTCAGTGTCGTGCGACTCAGTTTAACCCTTAACAGCTGATCAGCTGTTGGTTTGACATCATCATTAACTTTAATTTCGGGGGAATACGGAAATGTAAGTAGTAAAGTAAAACAATTATGAAAAATATGACTCATTTAAGAAAAACGCTTTAGTAGAAATGATCAGTTATGGATTAAATTTTAAGGCTTTGTGTGCTATTTAGCATCACGTTAATGCAGAAATTATTCAATTCTGCTCCTTAATGTAATGCAATAGGACACGTATTTCTTCATTCCTATAGTTAGTTGTCTGAGTAGCACCACTTCTACTGATTAAACTGTGAAAGAAGAGGGGGAATAAGAAGACAGCAGAGTTCACAGTACTGTAATGTGACATGGTCTCCCTCTGCTGGTGCATTCACTGACCAGCTCTGCAGCTTTTTTTCCGATCCCCTCAAAGTGCCAGCACAGTTCACGTCAATCCTACTTAAGTGAATGAAAGATAAAATCAGATAAACTCGACCGGAAACCCCTTATCCTCCATCACTCTGCTACACATGTTTGAGAGTATGAGCCATTCCTGTTCATGCAAACCAGCCACAGTTAATACTGGAGACTATGATGATGATGGTGCACAAGCCATAATCCATGTTTTCATCCGTTTTTGTTATTGTTGTTTGGATTTAATTTGCTCAGCCCAAACCCCAAATTCCCTTTCTTGCATCCCAAGGTTAAATAATTTATTCACACTGGCTATGTACTGAAAGTTCAGGACATCCGTTTGAATTTTTTAAACAAGCATGAATCTTTCATTTCTTTCTTCACGTCAGCAGAACTCGGGGAATTCTAAAAATGTACATATGGCTTTTACAGAGAGAGTGAGAGCAACAGGGAAAAAAAGAAGAGAGAGAGAGATTAGCCATGACTTATTTACATGTTCATATCAATGTTGATACAGGCCCTTCCTCTCAAGCCTCCCTCACTCAGTTTAATGGGTCTGGAAGGGTAAAGTGGAGCCCAAACAGGACTTCATTTTAGTTTTTTAATCTTTTTTTCTGAATGGAAATTTAACTGCCTGATGACTGTAGTGCTCCCATCTGCAAGTAATGGATCTTCTGTCATCCAATCAACGCTACATAGGAGGGAGTGCGGTTGTTTTGCAGTGCAGACAAAGTTGGTACATATGTGCTTATCAGTTCCCTACAGCCCGATGGTCAGTCTGGCCTCCACTTGGCGGAGCCTTGGATGTTGTGGGATGAGGGACCATGTTTGATGGATCTGATATATAGTCTATCTGATGGAGAGGGAAGGGTCTCCCGGGGGATAGCTCTGAGCTTGGTGTGCTGTCTCTCAGAATATCATGGCTTGTCACAAGTTGCTGTATAAGGAGGAGTGCCTTCTTCTCCAGCTTTCATGTTTTATTTAAAATGCTGTCTTGCTCAGAGAGTGCTGCTAACTCATTGAATGTGATCTGTCTCAGCGTTGCCTTTCCCTCTTTTCTCAGGTCTCATACTCCCCCTGTGTTTGTGGCTGTGTCTGATCATTTGGCTATGTGCTTCCGAGTGTATGAGGATGTGTCTCAGCAGTTTAATTCGAACAAGGTGTCAGTCAAAATGTATAATCCTTGTGCAGCAGTTTGATGAGGATTAACCGCCAATCGAACAGCACTTTAGGTGCATCAAAGCCCCGTAATTAACTTCTCCCTTTCAGAAGGAACTAATCCTCCACCCAAAACTTAGTCTCTGTCATAGCTGCAGCAGTTCCCAGGTGCTCATGAGGTGACTCATTTTTGTTGTCTCTCTTTCTTTTCTGAAAGACATATTGACTAGCTTCAATAAAAGCCAGCTTTCTCTCACAAAGCCATCATGTGAGGTTAGGCTGCAGTCTGTGTTTTAGTTGAGAAACACAGCAGTCCAGTCAAACTGGCTGAACCAGAACATCTGCAGGTTTTGCTTCTTATGTGCTTGTGTGTATATGCAGACACCTCAGCTTTTTATGCAGGTGAGGTGTCCACTTACATTGTCGGACACACACACACACACACACACACACACACACACACACACACACACACACACACACACACACACACAGTCCTGCTGACAACAGAGTGATACTTTAATGGCCTGCAGTGTGTTGTCACTCTGGCTCAGCCGACTCAGTCATGACTGCCTGAAAGCCTGGGAATGTAATTTAGGACAAAAATGTATGCAGAGCAGCAGGCAGCCCTCCGCCAGATGCTTTTTTTAACATCCATCCATAAAGCAACTTTGCGATTCTTCCACCCACAGTTTGTTCTGCCTGGTCGTCCTCTGCCAGCAGATTGAATCCTATAAATATTTCACATTTGATAAATAAATGAAACAACCTCTTTTCTTACTTCTGGGTAGTGCACTAAGTTGCTCCCCTACCTACGTATGCAGGAGCTTATTGTGGCAGCTCTGACATTGTTTCAGTCATTGCCTAAATGAGGTTTGGCTCAGGGACTTTTCATTTATTTTTCAAATGTGCATCAAATGCATCCATTCCGCTGCTAACAACAGAAATGTTTTTTCAGTAGTTGGCGCTCCTGTTCAGTTTGGAGCCATTATTGAGGTAGATTTTAAGATTTCCTAAAGCATTTCATGAATTAAATATTTTCATAACCATAACAGTGTCGAAGTGTCTCTGTGTTTCTTTAGGAAAACAATAAATATATCATTCTCTTTTTTTCTCAGCAGCCCGTGGGAGAAGATACATATTTCTGCCTTTCTAGAAGATACCAGAGTGGCTTCTTAGCTCATCATGTCATTAATGATCTTCTTTGACATGCTCTCTCAGCCTGTTGTGTCCCTCCATACATTACTCACATGGGACATAGGCTATTTACAGCTGACTTATTTGTCAGGCTGTAGGCCGTGTGCATCAGCAGCACTCTGGGTCATGTGACTTTACGCTACGCCTCACCTTTGTGCTCAAGTGTAAAAGTAACTCAGCCTAACTAAAAACACAACCTGAGGGAAGTGAGGGGCAGGACTTTTGCTTTAAGCCAATTACAACAGAAACACCTGAGCTTTCCTATAGCGTGGTTTTTTAAATTTTTTTTTTGATGGAGGAAACGATGGTGCTCAAGTCTTTTGGTGTGCAAATGCTCCAGCAGCTGTTTGAGTTGGAGATGTGCATGAGGGAAACTAAAAATAGGATGTGCACACCTCTGAGCCAGCTGCCTCTTCACTGCCTTTGGGACTGCCTTTGCATCTCCCCTCTCTCCTCTTTCAGTCCTCTTGCTCTCCCTCTTCTCTCAGACTAGCTGTTGTTACCCGTCTCTTACAATTTCCCTACTTTTCTTGGTCCCCGAATCAGGCCTAATGCGTCTGGTTAGTCCTGTGCTGGCGTGATAGACCTGAAACAGGACACCGCTTCTCCTCACTCTGGTCTATTATCCAGCCTGATGGGAAACTAGAACGCTGTGGCTCAGTTCCGAGAATGTGAAGTCTCTGTCCCATTAGTCTTGGATCCAATTATTTGAGAAGCACACTGAAGTTTTATATCCCTTCCAAATAAAGAAAATCTGGTGATAAAAAGGATATTGATATTAGCAAATGTGTGTTTGAAATGGATCATCCAAAAATGCCAAACATTTTTGTATTCCAAGTTGGCGGGACATCAAGCAGGGCTTGGTGCAGTTGGAGCTGAGTCTTTATACTCGTTTCCTGCTTAATAATAAAACATCTTCCATCTCAACACAAACTTCTCATCTGACATCTGACAATGGTCACTTTAGCATTTTCCATTTTCTAAGTGATGTTTTTGCACAACAGTGTGAAAGAAAAAATCCTGGCAATGCTGTGCTTGTTTTTAATTCCTAACAAAGCCTACGGAAATACCAAAACCCACAATGAATTGATCTGACTATCAAGTATTACCTGTTTAGCTAAAGCCTGAGCTTATTCCACTTTTGTCCAAAAACTACTCCCCTTTGCCACAACATTGAACTGGTGACATGACCCCTTCCACCTGACAAGAACGTATTGCACAGTTCTGCAAAACCCTGGAGTCTATTCAATGCCAACCTTTTAAAATTCTTGCTTCCTGCTGCAGGTAGTGATTATTTTCATCATTGATCTATCTGCCAAGTATTTTCTCGATTAATCAGTTAATTGTCAGTCAAATGTCAGAAATAGTGAAAAAAATACAACATTGCAACTTCAGAGTGATCAAGCTCACTGTCCAAGAGCCAAAGATATTCCGTTTACACTGATATATGACAAACATAAGAAGAGAATCATCAAACGTGAGAGGCCATAACAAGAGAATGTCCTTTTTTCACTTTTTGTGCTTGAAAAATGATTGAAATGATTGATTTATTATCAAAATAGTTGACGATCCTTTTTCTGCTGATTGACTAATCAATTAATCAACTAATCATTTCATCTCTTCTTTCTGCTACATCTACCATAGGATGTGCTTTAAGTTAAAGAAAGACTGTGATTATGGCAAATGGAATATGTTTAGGATTAGCAATTTAAACTCCATGTTTAAGTAAAAACACAAACCTTAAGTGCAAAGTGATGTTTACAAAAAAATTTTAAAAACCCAGTTGTTCTAGGAAATCACAAAAATTTAATTTCTTTTAATGAAACTACACATTTGTGACCCATTTTGAAAGATTAATGTCAGGAGGAACAAATGGCTTTGGGCTGAGAGCCACAGTCTTAAAGTATTTAGAGTTACACTAACACATTATTGGTTTTTGTCTTTTCATAAGATTTGTTGACGGGGAGAAAAATATAGAATAATGCCATCCTTATCCTTTAAGTAGAGCAGCAAATGGCTTTTGTGCTTGTATTTTGCAGCACATCAATTCAAAGGTGAAGCAGCATTAGAGACAAAAATGTTGCTCTTTTTCCATGAAGGACAAAAAACAAGCAGGCCTGAATGCATGTATACTGGATGGCCAATGAATAAGACAAGAAGCGGCCTCTATTTACCGTCCCTCAAGACTCTGTGAACAGGAAAATTCTCTTTCACAAAGTAAACACAGTAACATGATTATTATGGCCTGCTGTATGCGTGCAGATGATGAAAGTAATTCACATCTGAAATGACTGGCTGAGTTTCTTTCACTCATCTCCTGTGGAACAAACCCCCTCAATCATACCCTTTGATGTGCTTTTGTGTGTGTCTAATTTCCATTCAGTAGGCAGATACATGTGCCACACTGTTTGCTTGGTATCAATTTTGGAGAAAGACTCGGCGCATTCAGAATAGGGTTATGCAACCTCTTCCTTTTTCTCTCTGCCTCATCGTTATTCATGCACATCCATTAGAAACACACATCTGTCATGCAATGCACCAATTAAATTACTGGTCAGATAAATTACCTGTTTAGACAAAATGCAATGGATAAGATAAAAAAATAAAGGTGGAAGAGACAAAAAAAGGTGAATATTTACATGAAAATGTTGAAATTTGAAGTTAAAAAATATTAAAATACATGTCAGGCTTCACTCCCCGTGACATTCTTCAATAGGTGGTGGATGCGGTCATGGCAGTGATGAAGAGTGTGTCAGAGGTGATTAAGGTGACATTGAATGCCATCTAGAGGCCAGATCATGACTTGTGTTAAACTGTGGATATAATCTGTATGGCGCACAGAATTGAGAAATGTCACCAGTCCCTCAGAGGGGTTTATGCATTTGCTCAAGGCTCTCTCTCTCTCTCTCTCACACACACACACATACACACTTCTTCACACAGCAGAGTGCCACAATACTGTTTTGTTTTGTTCACTTCACGGTTTGAGTGTTTTCTCTTTGTGTTTTAGCAACAATTATGCAAAGTAGTCTACCACAAGACTGAAACATGGATTTTTTTCATACTCTACGTGTGTTATTTTATTATCCTGAGATCATGAGCTGAGGTAGTGCAAGGTGTTCATCCTGTATGTAAGTCTCGTCTCTATTTCCTCGAGGAGCTCTAATCCTGCTTGGCCAGGTCTCTATACTCCTTTATCTAAAGTTAATCACACAGCAGACCTGTTTCTGACTCATGGCTGGCACCCAAACTGTATATTTATCACACACACACACACACACACACACACACACACACACACACACACACACACACACACACATACTCTATACACACACACACACACACACACACACACACACACATATACTATACATACACACACACACACACACACACGCACTCGTAGGGCAGCTCAGCCTCACCAACGGCCTGCACCCTGCCCTTAACACATTCATCTTTCCCCCACTTTCACCTTGACGGATGTCTTCTAACTTAAAAAATACAACTGTCCAGATGTTGATATTTCACCCAGCAAAATGAGTCTTACAACAAATGACTGACAGAGCCATAGTACAGATTTAATCAGTGTTGCTGCTCAGGCTAAGCTTTGGTTCAGCTGTGTAAGAAGCTTGTAGGTTAAAACCACACAAGTAAGCTCTTTGATTGTGGACTGTGATAGACCGCAGGCCGTCTTCATGAGGGTGACTAATTAACAGCGCACTAATTTGAAAATCAGTCATTCTTTGGTTCATAAGCAGGCTGTGATTTAATACCACAATCCAAATCAAACCCAATCACCCAGCCTTTCAGGGTCTGCAGGATTATTTTTGAGTTTGTTGCCATGGCAATCAAGTCCATCCCATCATGGCGTTTTCACAGTGTAATGAAGGATTAGATGGTGATGTCAGACATCTGTGTCAAATCCTTCCCCAGCTCATTTCGGCCGTTTGTCATGTTCTTGGATGACAGATGACAGCCTGACACTCGCAGAGGAGGTGAATGTGCTTCATATCCATGATTAGTTTCAAGTTTATACCCCACTTCCTTTTTCCCGTCTCTTGGCTTTCTAGCTTCCTGTCCCTCCCCCCTGAGGTAATATGGCCTTTGAGGTAAATACCATTTGTTTTGTAGCTTTCCTATGATGGCTGAATAATGGCTTGAAGTATGTGGCTAAATGAGAGTCTGAGGCCTGGGATGGGAGTAATCTCGCCTTTCTCTCTGAGCGGTGACACAGGCCAATAGAGATTAATGAGAGTGCAGGGGTCTTAACACTTTCTGGAGAGAACCAGCTTTGACTCGGCTTTATGTTGTTTACACTTTTACACCCACCAACTGCCACTTACTGGCCCTACATTATTGCTCTGTATTAGCATCAGGTTGGGAAATAGGCCTACTGAATCCTCTCTTTTTTTGTTGGCCCTTTCATGGCCTCAAATGTAAACAAATTAAAAATCTAAATACTGGAATTAGTCTGTAAAATACCCATATGTATGTTTCAACTGTGGAATGGTAATTAAAACTTTCCCCCCCCCCCCCCAAAAAAAAACAAACAAACAAAAAAACAAAGGACATGACATCAGTGTAGCAGTGTCTGCCAGTGAAGAATATAGTCGGCTAATGAGACTGAAAGTCTAGAGCCAGGTTAGCAGCTAGCAGGCACAGCAGTGATTTGAGCTAAATGCTAACATCAGCATGCTAACATGCTCACAATGGTGATTCTAAGGTATTGATGTTTAGCAGATGCAATGTTTACCATGTTCAGCATATTAGCATGCTAGCTTTTGTTAACACAAAACAGAAAATACAACTGAGTCTGATGTCATTAGTCAGACAAACCAACATTTTGACTTGATGATAAATCTATATGAAAAGCAGTCAAGGAATCACAGTTCATCCTATGTGAACCTAAAGGCCTGCACCAAATATCATGACAATCCATAGTTGTTGAGACAGTTCACTAAAGGCAAATGGGAAACTGGTGGTGTGACTACAGGAAAAGTCATCAGGGTTCATCTGCTAGACACCAAGGATATCTGAACCTAATTTCATGGCAGTACATCAAATTGTTGTCAAGTAATTTCACAAAAAACTACAAACATATCAACCTGGGTGAGGCAATTGGGTAAAAGTCAAGGGATCACCGAAGTCAGTAGGATTAATCATTTGAACCTAAATCTAAACAAATGCCTGTACAAAATTTCATACAACCATTAGTTTTTAAGATATTTCAGTCTGGAATAAAGTAGTGGACAGACTGACTGACCAACAGTGCTATCTCTAGATCCATGCTGCTAGCATGGTTAAAAATTGGTTGTTTGCAATTCTGCTCTATGTTTAAAACTATGTTTTTCTTTCTTTCCACAGGCTTTATTTTTCAGAAAAGCACTGTATCATTATTGTCTGTGTTCATTCATGTTATTGATCTTGAACATGAACATGAACTGACCAGCAAAACCTGAGAGCTTTATTCCAGCTCACCGCTGAAAACACTTGAATATTCATGTGCAGAGTTTATTACCAGAATTTCATATTTTCAGATCTGGTATGCTTTTAAATGATCTTGCATTTATGTTTAGTACACTGGTGATAATCACAGAGAGATGGTAGCAGGTCAGCCGATGTGGATGCGACATATCCACCATCTGTGTACAGCATTTAATCTGGAAGGATTAATCTGGTTCTCCATGGGTAATATGAGGGGTTCTTAAATGGATAATACACTCTGCTTTGTAGGAATACTGCAGAATAATCCTAAAAAATACATCCTGCAGACCTGGTCTGGTAGGTGACAGTGAGATAATTGCTTCTCCAGAGAAAAGAATGCTGTTGGGAAATAATGCATTTGGCATTAATATGGCTCGTCTGTTGTGAAGTGCTGTATCCCCATTCCTTTAAAAACGACAGATTACCACTGAAAATAGACTGGATTACATTCAAAGAATGGTGACAGACTGGGAGTGAATCTTCCTCACTGTGGGTGCTGTGGGTTTGTGTGCCACTTGATAGTCACCTCCCAGTCATGATGACTGATTTGCTCTAACTGAAACTGATTTCAATTACAGAAAACTCAGCAGATTTGTGAACCAACAATAACTTTTGTTCCATCAGTGAGTTTAAGCTCACATCACACAAGTCGTGTTAAGGATTTGTTTTAATTAAACCTGAACACCCCCCCCCCCATAGCCTTGGAGTCAAATTGAATGCTCAAATTTAATACTGAGATTATTTCCCTTATACAGTAATAGCTCTGTAATGCATTCAGAGCAGGGTTTGTCCCTAGGCTCTCGTTAAAAGGCATGAAAGAAATTAACAGCCAACAGAGTCTTTATCTCGCTTTTACACTAATAAGGGTTACACATAAGGAAAAGTGCTCTGAAGCTATTTGAAGATGTTTTATAAAGCAACGACACCTCAAGGTATGGTTCGGGCATGCAATTCTAATTGCACAGCACTGGGAAAATGTCGGGAGGAATTAAGACAATGTTCCCCTACTGATTATTTAATAGGCCGACACATTAGCTGAGTGCAGCACATTTTGACTGTGCAAAATCTGGCTCAACAGAAAAGCGAAATCTTCAGTCTTCACTAACATCCTAACAAACCCCATCACTAAAGTCCAAGTATAAAAGGTTCAGACTGGCTGTATATAAGAAGGAGAGTAAGTCCTTGTCTATTCTCCCATAGCATCATAACTGTTTACCTGTCCTGCTGTATTCACTGTATGATTATTTTCCAGATTTATGACACGGTGCCTTACAGTATTTTATCCCCTGCTATATACTCTGCACTCTTCCTTTGATTAATAATAGCTGCTGCCCTGCTCAGCAGCGCACACCACTGTAAGCTCTTTACGCTGTAGTGTAGCAGCGCTGATCAGTGGCCCTTGGAGGTGATTTATGAGCAATGGGATTTCCGGTCAGAACAGCTTAATTGAGCCTGTATATTCTCCAGACCAGTCCTTGAGAAAGGGATAAGGTAATGAGGGAGAAAATGACGAGTGGAAGACACTTCGGCTGTAAATCAGCCTCCTTACAGCTGCCAAAAGAAAACGTTAAAAAAAACACTTAAGTACACCTGCACAAATGATATGGAGCTTCAAGTTCACTTGACTGACCTCATAACAAGGCAGAGGAGTGGCTTCTCTATTGCACCTTCCTTTTCGTCACCCACTGGTGGACTTCTTTGCCCCAGGGGAGCCCACGGGAGCCCAGGTGAGCGTGGGTATGCAGATTACGTGGCTGGCTTTCCTCCACTCTCTTCCTCTTGTCGCTCAGGACCCCTGGATATCTTTCCTCATTAGGAGCTTTGTAACTGGATTCAGAAGCTTGATTTTGTGCAGGAGGCTGAATGGATCCCAAGGGGAGTTTGGAGAACATCCAAGAATGTGTGGGGCCGCACAGGTAATGCAGATAACTAACTGTAATGCTGACAGTGGTTGTCTGAGGAGGCGAATGATCATGTGTTTGTCGTGGTATCTCAGTGCTGGCGCCAGAGCAGCAAGCTGAGGGAGGAGATCGGGCGCCAAAGAAGTGCAAAAGCATACTCACAGTGGACTCAATGCCTGCTGAAGTCAGCGCTACTGACTGACACCTGTCACTGAAATCCAGTGTACTTGTATGCGTGTATGTGTGTGTGTGTGTGTGTGTGTGTGTGTGTGTGTGTGTGTGTGTAACAGAACTACTGACAAACCAGAGTCTAAGTTGGACTTAGGCTCTTAAACTTTTTGGCCCTCATGGGTATTTTCATAAATAAATAATTACACTGCCAGGCCTGCTGGCAAAATATTAGAATCACCTTTACACACATTAAAGCACAAGACAATCCAATCGCAACACAAACTGCAGCCTCCACAGTGTCTAGAATTTTGAACAGTTTCAATGAAAACTGAACATTATAAGCTTAATGGAGGTGAGATTTATTTCAGGACAGTTTTATTAGACTACATTAGTGTTAACTTATTAGTGTATATTAACATTTTTTTCCTCAAAATTCTATCACGCATGTTGTGTTGTTTCCGAAAAAATTCTGACCTCCCAATTGTAAGCGGTCAGCTCAACAAAAACCTGCAGTGTGGTTTTACTTGCCCATTTTTTGAGATATTTGCACCACTTCCATACAGTGGAGGGGAGTGGTGTTTTGTTTGTGGCACTGTGAAAACTAAAAATCAACATCACACATCTCTTGTTTTAGAAGTCAGTTCCTATCCTAAATAATTGACAGACCTACAGTAAGTCAACAGTTTTTACGGGGACTATTTCTTCAGTCGAAAGTAGTTCCAAAGAAACCTGTTCACAGCAGAGTCTGTCAGTTTTCCAGAGTAACTGGGACACTGTTTATGGAGAGAGACGGTGCTGTTGCATTTTTGAATATAATTTATTTGTGCTTTAAACAACACAAACAAAAGTCTACTCACCTTTGTTGTAAATTTTTGTTGTTGAAGCAGAAATCCTGGAGACAGATATTTCACTGTCAAATTAAATCCTTAAAAGTCAAAATTTCCAGAGGGAATGTGTGGATGTGTATTACACTTAATGTTAGGCCCAAAGACCGGATATGCATGTTTGTACTTCCCTGTAAGCCTGTGTTGTGCCCACATGTGTGCTTGTGTCTTCCTCTCTAGCTGGGAAGCCCCACTGCACTGGATAACGCTCCCAGTTTTCTGCAGGGAGTGATGGTGGTGACATTCACCATGATTTTGTCATTTCTTCCCCTGGATTCATTTGTAATCTGTTCCACTGGTATTTCCACACATTGGACTTGGCAGAATCAGGCCAGAGTAAGACCCCAAATGTACTCTGAGGCTGTAAATTGGCTCCCATTTCTCTAACTACGTCCCTGCAGGCTCCCCAACGAAAGAGCACACAGTATGTAGGTTTAATATAATCACAGCTCTGAGCACAATGTGGCTGAAAAGGGAAAACTGACCCTGTTAACATCATAAAAGTTGAAACATATACAGATGAAGTGAAGCTAAAGGGAAAACTGGGCCCCAAGGTTGTGACAATAGCATGTAAATGTTTTGTTTTTCCTGAGATCATTATCTGTCTTTTTTCTTGAAAATTCAGAGTGCATGGTGGCATAATCCAGGGAATACGCTTTTTTGGCATCATGATGTACAAATATGCAAATAACAATGATGTGAACCTCAGGAGAAAGATCTTCAGTCTCCCAGTTAGTCACCCACATTTCCATCCACCTCTCCAGTGTTTATAAAACTCTGAGATGTCAGTCATCTAAAATTAGATGAGTGAGCAGAAAAACATGTTGGTCTTGGATATTTATGGAGATGCGCTGCAGGCAACAAGACCTCTCCCAGTAAGAGTTTGGGGTTTTTTTCAGAGCAAAGAGATAAATTGAATTTTCATCTTTCTATTCCTGATGTCATGCTCAGTATAAATTATCCTGTGCCTGTATAGCTCCAGACTTCTTCCATGTGTTGCAACAATAAAACCAGTTATCACCTTGGATTTATATCATAAGAGGAAAGTGAATTATAGTTTCCTCATATACCTCATATAATACAGAATCGAATCCTTACCTGAAAAATAAAATCCTGTTCCCTTGATTTTACATCATGCCTCTTTTATTCCATGTGTGAATAACAGTCTTTTCTGGTTGCCTAATATCTGATAAACAGGGTAATTTTCCCACTCTTGTATCCACTCAGGCTTTGCAGTAATTTTCTAATACAAGGGCTGTAATCACGCTGTCAGACCTGTCTCCTGCTAAAGAAAGCTGTTGTGGGAAATGCGAGCCCTGCAGGCAACCCTGCTGGATAATTGAGGGCGGTTAGCGGTGGCAGTGATGTTTTTTGATTGAAGATTTAATGTTACTTTGCATCCTGGAGGAGGATGTTGGTTATCGACCGCCTGTAAAGACTAGAAGGCCAAGGCCAGGATCTGAGGCTATTGATCTGTAACGAAAGCAGAGTGGCAACAGCTTTGTTCAGGTGGTTCTGTGGGATAGGCCAGCAAGGTCATCTGGGTCAGGCCAGGCCAGGCCAGGCTACTCTGTGACATTGTGTATATTTGATATGCAAAAACTGATTCATTGATTTTTTATTGGGGTATTAGGATTCAGATAGTGCGAGGCGAAATGCCATCCAAAGCGGATCTGGTTTTCAAAGACGAGGAAAGGGGCATTGGATTTCAAACTGAGAGATTTCATGCTGTGTTCCTATTGAATGCAGGCTGAGAGGAAGAGATATGGGTCTGGGTGCAGAGAGGAGGAGAGGAAGAATGGCCGCTATATCCCTGACAAATTCATTATGTTACAGTCCCCTTCCAGGTTTTCGCTGGTTTATTCTCTGCTGGGGTATTAAGAATCTAATGCCCTTATTTTATTGAGTTTCTGGAAGTCCATTCACATCCTAACCCATATCTCTTCTTAGTTAAATAGTAGCTAAATAGAGACTTGAAAGCCTTGAGATTATTTTTCAACTTTCTCTTTTGTAACATATGGGGGCAGGCTGATGTCTTTTTGCTCAGGATTACAGGTTTCAGTTTGCATTAAAGCCCTCATGCTGACAAAGGTAGAAGGGCTGCAGAGGTATATGACTTATACTTACAATCTAGTTATTGTCATATGCATTTCTGCATATAGTGCAAAATGTATCTCCAAGCCGTAACAAAGCATTTCCCTTTGAACTTGTGTTGGAGGACACTCACTGTCCCAAGAGAGTGGCAGTTGTTCATCTATCATCACACGGTTGTTTTAGGGGTTGCAGCAATTCGGTCCCTCAGCCTTGCTCCTTATGGATGCAATGTGGCGACACTGCAGAAATCTGTTTGCTAAAAATAGTGCTCTCTATAAATGGTGCTTGTGATGCGCAGCTATAGTTCTCTTTCCGTTTCCTTGAGATCCTCTCAAGAGGATGAGGCACACATTAAAATGTCAACAAGGAAGGATCTATTTCACTTCTTAAATGAAGCCAGTTTTGTGTGGGGTGAGCTGGGGATGATGGGTGCAACACTAGATATTATGGTTTTGTTTTCAGCCCAGTATCAGATATTCTGTATCTGGGAAATCCAAGGTTCAGGGAAAAAACATACATCAAGCTATTGTAAAATATGCTGTCATCTCTCACAGCAGAAACATGGGAATATGCTACAAACTGGGTCTTGTTCTCACGATTGCAGCCACTTTGACAAATGCCAACGCTGCACAATACAAAAGCAAAGTTTTCCTCCTCAGTCTGCTGTAGAGATACGTGACCACAGGACCACCATTACCTCTCTGAGGCTTGTTGTCTTGTGGGACAGTCCTCTGTTGGCTTTCTGCCTCCAACAAAACATGACACCATTGTTGTTGAATTCACAAACTGATCCTGAATTTAAAACTGAATTGATTTAAGCAGCAGATTGTGTTATCAGCTTTGAAAAGCTCACGTCAAAACATTTTTAAGTTCTGTTTCTTACCTATATGCGCCTTGAGAGTCGTGGTTAACGTCAACCTCCACGTTTATGAGCACAGTCTAGTGCCTTAAACTCTTTATCAGAAAACTCAGCACTTTGTAATGGAGTTCTTAATCTTTTGTACTGATTATTTAACCAGGAGAGTATCGTGCTGACCCAAAGATGAAGTACCTCAACTGTGAATCACACCATTTCACAGAGGTATAAAAAAAAAAGAAAGAAAAAGCAACTAGACCATCGATTATGCCAGTAAATGTTGTCGATCTCAGCTAACTAGCTAATCAAGCTGACGTTAGCTCCAGGTTGGTTGAAAGTGCCTCTCTGTCTGACGTTCTAAGGTTTCAGCTTACTCCCTTCTTAAGAAGGACATATTATGACTATCTTTAATGTTCATCATTGTATTCTTGGTGTCTACTAAAATAGATTTACATGCTTCATTGTTCCAAGAAGATATTATTTTTCTTGTACTTTAGGACATCTTACACTCAGAGGTGGACAGTAACAAAGTACATTTACTTGAGTGGTGTACTTAAATATATTTTTCAATTATCTGTACTATACAAAAAGATAAATAAATGACTTTTAGTAAATGACTTTTACTCCTCTACACTTGCAACTGCACATTCCGACCATGTCCTGCTTTCTCACGCAGCTGTAAACAAATGGTTGTGGCAATGGCATCGTTTCTGCCTTATCGGTTTGAGCGAGATTGAGAGTTCAATCTTGAACAAGAAGATGATAGACCTGATCCACCTTTGCAAGCGATTCTGGAGCAGGAGGGAAATGCCAGAAAGGTGGAGAGAAGCTGTGAAAAGGTCACTCTTTGCTCTGTAATAGACGTCACATGACGATATTCAACTTGGAATACTTTTATGAAAAAAACTTTTGATTTTTTTTTATCTGCGGACACTTACAAACTAAAGTGATATAAATAATCAAGTAATGGACAGACAAACGGATTTCACGACCTCTACAAAGATAGAGAGTCCCCACCCTTCGCTGTCTTGCTGGTTTACGGCTACTGAAAAATTAACTGAATTTAACCATTCAGTTAATTTTTCAGTGGATAACTTGGCCGATCTAACAAGATACAGCATGTCAATATTGACAATTGTTTCTGCATTTATATCTTTGTGTGTGTTGCTAAGCTGCTTCACACTAATGCGATCAGGTCGTCGGTGACCCAGTTAAACATCACAAATCCACAAATAATAGTGCAGACATACAGATTGTGAGCCTGAGTCTCCCGTTGGGCGACATAAAGTTGGAACTGCCCCATCCTTCAGAAATAACCTCAACATGTTTGTACTTACAGTGGAGGGAAATGTGGTAAAAATGGACTCCAGCCATTGACTTCTTTGTGGTTATGCCGTCAGCAGAGCATACAAAGTAAATTCCTCCAGGCAACTGAGAAAGGAAAGGGAAAACTCCGAAAAGCATAAAAGGTCCTCTTGAATATGACCTGTAAGCCCACAAAATGTTATGTTAGTGATAATGACAAGTCCCTTGGTGCCTTGGAGGTATGCCTGGGTTAGGTTCGACAGTAAGCTAGATGCTAATATTTGCAACATACGTTTTAACAGATAAACACACTGTTAACTCTTTTCCTTATATTTGTGGTTTTCTGTTTTTGGCCCTGTGCACGCCACTTCAACATGTGGAGAACTCTAAAGCTTGACAGGCCTGCCTGCCTGCCTAGTTATAGATGCTAAACTTGCTTCTGTATGCTGTTTGGAAGAACAGATTAGTGAAGGGTCAATTATGAGTAAAAGGCAGGTTGAGAAAGACTGGACTGTCCCTTTAAATCTAAATGTGTTGAAGGTCATAAGACAGTCCACTATTAATAAATACAATTCTAACGCATTTATTAGCTTTTTTGCACACTTACAATCAAGAATTAGATCAATATCCATTGGCATTATATTCTACCTACACAACATCGTCTATCCAACACATAATGACATTAGACAAAAATTTTCACAATGGCAAACATATCTAGGCAGTGCTTTCCTCATTTACGTTAGTCTCAGTCATATCACACCATGTTTACCCATCACACTAAACAGTGAATTGAAATTTTGTTTGATATTGCATAATTATGCTAAGGGTGAAATGACATGCAGTGCCGTTACCAAAGCTTACTATAAGTATATGTGTTATCAGTGGAGTATAGTGATATTCCATTGCTAACTCACAGCACCATCTGGGTACATCCATTTAAAAAACAGCTATTGAGGGCAATTGCACATACAATATGTGTTAAGTTGATGAATTGATATGATGTTGCCCCTGAGGTTGCTTTGTTGCTTCAACTAGTGATATAGTAGTAGCCTTTAGTATGCCTGGCTCCCAGCTCTCTGAGTTGAGAACAGGGTTAGCGATGTAAGCCCCAACAGGAGTAACCTGATTTACACATGTGCATATCATACACAACACTGTGCATACGTCACAAATCAATGACTCACGCTGCCTTGTACTGTGTGTGCTCCTCTAGTCATGCTGGCAGAAAAGTGGCCATAGTTTTTTTTAGTACAGTATGTGTCTGAGAGGGTGCAGTCTATTGCCTATGCAGTTAATACTGTCCACTGATGGTGACATGATACTACAGTACCATCTCTCTTTCTTTCGCCTGTCTTTTCTCTTCTTCACACTCGTATTTAGAGACGGTACTTTCTCAGGAGCTCTGATTGCCACATGTACTTCCTCTCTGGAAAGTGATCAGGAATCCTAATGCGCCGGAAGTCCTGGATGCATTTCTCCAGCTCCTGCTCAGGAGTCATCTTCTCCTTATTTGCTTTCCTCTTCGCTGCCTCTCGTTCCCGGACCCCGAAGGTTCTCACGCGGAGCATGTCAGTCTTGCGGCGCATCTCTGCCTGTTGCAGCATATGAACTGGTCCTTTTGGCATGTGGCGGTCCAGTGTCTGGATGTTGGGCTGCCGTCTCACGGGGCCACAGATCACGGTTCCTTGAGGGGAACTGGCCTCTGACTGGGTCTCAGAACAGGACGTGGAGAGGTCATTGAAGGAAGTGCCGCTCTCTCCCTCACGCTCACTTTTGTGGCTCTTGCAGCAGCAGTCACAGTGAGAGGACGACCACCTTGAGGGCCCGCCTAGGAAACACATAAACCCAAACACACTTGTCAGTTGTTTTGACCACATGCAGTACATTTTCTGTTGCAGTATGACCCAATGTCCCAGCTGTCTGTATGGTGACAGATTCCACAACTAATCAAAAGAAACAGTTGTACTGATCAAACAAATGCTGACAAATGCCTACACAGCAGTTTCAATGTCATACAAATATCTTTAAACGAATGGCAGATGAGTGTGTGTGGTGGTGTGTGTGGGTATTTAGATGTAAGAACATGCAAGTTATTGGCTTTGACATTTAATTGGGGCTGTGCATATTGCTTCCTCTGATAAGGAGGACCCCAGAGCTTAGTGCAGTTCAGTGTGACTCCCTAAAAGACCTTTCCCATTTCCCAAGGCAAAGTTTGCCTCAGAGCCAAAGCAATCTGGTTTGCCGTCACAGTTTCTTATTAGAATTGTAACCTGGCTGCCAAGGAGTTGGTGTATTATTTTTGTGTTTTCAGATCACTCAGTCAAATAAGTATACAAATGTGCTTTCTACCTTTAGGGAGGCAACAAGGTAGAAAAAGCAGGTAAACACACACAAAAAAAGTTTATCTTGGGTAGTAACAGAACCAGGTCAGTGAATAATGGAGTGAATAGATGTGCCTGCAGACCCTGCAGGTGTCCTGACCTCCTGTCACAAAGATGGGATGAGCAGTGAACCTGGTACGACCAGATTTTAGTAGCCTTCATTCTCCCTCCTGTGCTTACCTCTTGTCGCATCTCACATCCTCCTACACTGCTAATTATGAACCAGAAATACTGTACTGTACTGCCTGCTGGCTTGTGAAGTGTTCAAGTAAAGACAGTAAACACAGTAGATGTCTTTCATTTCCAAAAATATCCGTGAACTATGGTCTCATTAAGATGTACTAACAGGTAGAGATGTGCAGTGTTGAAAACTGCTTTGCTCGCTGTAATATAAACAACAGTGTATGAGAAATAAACTCATGCACACAGACTCTAAAACCCTCTTAATGGCTTTTTCCACTGTGATGATAGAGACTCAATACCAATGATATCTCAGAGGGAGCAATAATTTGCCCATTACCTCCTTCCAGTGCATGCACCAATTTATACTGAACAGAGTTCAAGGGAGATTTTAACCTCTCTGCGCACACTGTAATAATGACCTTATCTCTGGTGCGATGATTGCATTGGGCAGATAGTGAGAGAGTCACTAACAGCTTTTTAATGGCTAATCCATGAGTGAAGAGGCCAATCACTGCACCAATTTCCCCCCACAGAAAATGAATCTAGTTGAATCCAGCAGACGAGCAGCACCGGGCAAATGGATGCAGGCGCTTTAGCGGGGAGGATCAAGAGGCGGGAGGCTGAGCATTGTTTCTAAATGGATGGATGCTGTAGTCCAGAGGGGCAACCCGTTTAGGAAACTAGCCAACACCCAATAATAGCATCATAAAATTTTCAGGCCATGCAGGAGAATGAATTGTATAAAAGCCACTGGCAGCCTGAGAAGCACCTGGGCATTCATTTTGTTGCAGCCGACAATTTGTCTAAATAGAGCCTGGACGTGGAAATGACTGCTGCCGTATAGTCCATAATGCAAAAAAGAAATCTATTTGTGTGAGAGCGGAGCTTTGATGTCCCTGTCAGAGCCAAGACAGGAAACAACTAAGAGCCTTGTCAGGAAACACAGTCTTTCTTGGGTACATTTAAACAAGTGGGTGTGTGTAATACACTTAGGTATCTTTTCAGGGAAGCCATTGATTGCATTCTGTTTTTCACAGATCTATACAGTCTGTCTAAGAGATCATATTCCAACCACATTAAAAGACTGGGGCTGGTCCTCAGACCAGACCCAAGCTGTGTCTGCACTTCTCATAAATAAGACAGAGAGAGGGAGTCGAGTTCTGCGCAGGGGCACGCAGGCGTGTCTCACAGGCTATCCTCAAACTCCTCTCCATATCTAATGAAAGCAGGGGTGTTTGTCCTCGTGCCTGAGAGAGGTCACTTTCATGGAAATTCACCTTCCTGGATGTTGGACTGAAATGACACTTCTTTTTTTTTTTTTTTTTACCCATTTAAAGGTTTTAAATGGCAGGAAAGTAGGACACGATGGGGACTGAAGGCAGGGAGCTCTGACAAACTCAAATTCAAATGTCAGTGGGTTTCTTGTCAGACATTAGTGTGTTTGTTTTTATCTCTGCCCCTGAACTGACTCATCATGGGTGTCTGATGATTATTTCTTTAAAGGCAGAGCAGCTCTGTGCTTCAGTCATGTAATCTGAGAGAGGCTCGGCACAGTCACATGCTGAACGTTGAGAGGCAAAATTAAATAAATAAATGAACAAAAACGAACGAAGAAAGACTCATCACTCAGCAGTTTTGTGTGGTTATTGCACCAGGAGGCCATAATGCAATTTACTTCATTTTCAGACTTGAGTGACCCAAAGCTGTCTGCCTCTCATATTTGAATCTCTGCAGTGATATGAACTGCTCCCTTAATCTAAATAAATGAAAAGAAGTTTTGAACACAAAGCACTATTTTACATTCAAGCTGTCTGACGCAGACAAAAAAACACTTAACTTCTGAATTTCTTAAATAAACACATCTATTTTATTCACTTTCATTACTGCCTCTTATTTGTCCATACGCAACTAAATCCTTTGAGCCTGAGTGGTGTGAATTATCTACAAATGCTTCAGTTGCTGCATGGCTCTAGCACAAAAACATTTTTTCAAGACTTTGGTTGTGAAATAAACATAGGGATAAAAAAAACACTTAACTTCTGAATTTCTTAAATAAACACATCTATTTTATTCACTTTCATTACTGCCTCTTATTTGTCCATACGCAACTAAATCCTTTGAGCCTGAGTGGTGTGAATTATCTACAAATGCTTCAGTTGCTGCATGGCTCTAGCACAAAAACATTTTTTCAAGACTTTGGTTGTGAAATAAACATAGGGATAAAAAAAAAAAAAAAAAACTGCTACTTGTTACTTTGGTGAAAAAAGCTTTATGTATTAGGGGTAATTTTGTCTGGCGGGTTAAATGTGCATATTCATGCAGCTAGTCAGGGAGTTAAGCTCTGTAAGCGAGTGGAGAAGCTCTGATCTTAGACACACTCTTATATTCTCCGGCTCTCATATCCAGTTACACAAATAATTTTTACTCTGTCACTGCCTCAGGAAGAGTGTAGTTTACATGCTTGTTAGCTCACAAATTAGGCCAGCGTGTCCTTGCAGCAGACAAAAGGCTTGTCTTGCAAAGGCAGTGACTGTCCTTACAGGGAGAGGGAAATCCATTTCACCAAGATAGTCCTATTTGCTGCAAAAGCATCACTTCAGCAGTTTGTGACCAGCCTGACTGATGGCTACAGCCATCTTTTTGCCAGATATAATAATGTCTGTAATATCTGCATACATTTGAATTTGTCAATATCAATTACTTTGGCCCCCGCCAACCCACTCTGCCGAAACCCCCTCAACAGCAGCAGTTGGTCTGGGTAACCCATGCAGTCCCAACAAGCTTCCCGTGACCTAATTCAAGGGCACAGAGCACCTCTTATATTCTCTCGTAGACAGCCTTGGCCCAAATGATCTGCTTTCCATGAGGAGAGTGACAGCTTCACTGGCTGATTGTTAATGACAAGCGGTTGCTGTCCCCTCCCAGAGTCAGAGGGTGGCTGCCTGCTGAGTGTCTCCCTGACAGGGAGATGAACAAGCCACGCAGACAGATTGAAATGTCTATATCGGCCTCTCCCTGTAGGCCTGTCCCCTGACCCAGCACCACACCACTCCACTGCACAAGAACCGATGAAGCAAGATGAGGCGGGTGGAAAACGAGAAGGCGTCCTTAGTATTCACAGAGGTCTTTTCATGACCTCAATGATCCCTCAAGAGACTGGATGGAAGAAGATGAGCAATTCTGACGTCCCTCACCCTGTGAAGTAGGTGATATTCAAAGAGATGCATCTGGAGAAATTACATGTAACACTTAGCTCATGCATCACATCCATTTTTAAATTTCCCAGCACTAACTTAGATAACACCAGTTCTTTCTCAGCTCAATCACATGTGCACAGGTTGCACTTGCTGCCATGAACCAGAGTCATACCTTAAAAAAACCTTACAAAGCTTCCCTTCAGGGACGATCCCCCTGTCTTCAGGAAACACTCGGCCCTGCCCACAGTGTAAGTTTCACCATCCCAGTAGCCATTAAGTGTCTCTAGAGGGATCATTAAGGTGTTAGATGTCAGATGGTAAGAGCTGTTATACCTGTTCTCCAACAGCTACACAGTGCAAAAATGGCAGAACCAGGACAAAAAATGACAGTATGTAAATTATGGCTGAACAATACCGTTAAGTTTTAGTTTCTTCTTTTAAAAGAACTGTGATTGGAAGTTTAAAGTGTTTCACGTTTAGTTTGACATTTTGCCTTTAATGAAGGAATTGGTTTCTATTCAGTTCAATATGAAACTTGAACATTGCTTGAGATAGGTAATCCATCAAAGTCTATACTTATTCATTTTATTTGTCATTTTGCTTTATCATCACTTGGTAATGAAGCAGGGACTATAGTGTGAAAACTCTCCTTGTTGGTGCGTTCAAGGACACCCCCAACATCTGTGATTTGTGAGTCAGCAGTCCTGCATTATATTGTTGAGGGGAAAAAAAACATAAGACAATCAATAAGCATGTACAGACAGTGTGAGAGGGTTTGTGTGAAGTATCTTACTTCATACATAAAAGGGTTAGCATTCAGCACCTGAAGCTGAAATGGAAACTAACGGCTCCCTAGAAATCAATACAAAAGCTTGTAGTAAGATCTAGAAAACAAACAGCAGCAGCACCAGCAGCAAAGTTTTATTTCTAATGACCTAAAACATGAAAAACCACCACCATGGCCCTTCTAAATTCAGTGCATGCTGCTTTAAAAAGTGATTGATTTCAAAAACTACATTTTCCTCTTGCATCTGCACCTTTTCAATAAACTCAGATTTACTCCCAAGGTGAGCCAGATTGTCTACTTGGGCTGATGTAGTGCACAAGGTTCTGCAACTATTGTGAGAAAAAATGGCACAAGCGCACACACCCGTGCGTTACTCCTGACCATTTTTCTGCCCAGGTGCTCTTTAAGACGTATATGAGTTATTCATGGGAGCACCATCCATCTCTTGTAGGCGATGCCAATCCATCCAGACTCCAGGCTCTCTGGGAGCTGGGGGACGGCCCAATCTCTGCCTCTATTACACCCAAGCAATTGATTACTTTCCCCCAGTCTCTCCCTTGCCGCCTTGTGGCCATTGTTCGGGAGCCATTATGGCCACACATCGTCTCATTCACAGCCCAAATGAAGACTGCACAGTTGTATTAACAGAGCACACCTGGCAAGTATAATCATTCTCCATCTTTACTGTTGCCCATTTTGACAGGACACTTCTGCACAGCTCTTTCAGAGTAGGAGAGATGAAACTATCTCCGATGATACCAGCACCAATGCTCAATGATGATTTGCTAAACCACTGTGATGTGGAAGCTGTAATGTCAAAGGAGGTTATGATGTGACTTTGTCCCATGATTAATATTTGCCTGTGAACTGACTGAAACAACCTATTCTATGATAAAAATATGACTTGTTCTTTAAATTGCCCTGAAAATAGCTTAGCATTTATCTCTCTAAATTGCATCTCCAGTGGATGAGTGGAGACGAGGAAATATTTTGAGATCACAGATTGCTTTTAAATTAGCCAACGCTCTCCTCTTTCCCCAGAGATAATTGGCAATAAGGAGACCAGTCCCATGCGCCAACCAGGAGGTTAGAGTTTTTAATCACTGCAACAATAATGTTGTGACTGCCAACCGAAAAACCAAATGTCCCTATCATGCTAAACAACACGCATTTCTGCTTGACAAATACCCTGACAGGATTACCTACAATGGAAATCTGTTTGCAATGAAAAGAAAAATTGTTATGTGTTGATATAAAATTTTGATTTACTATATCAAAATTCTCCATCTATACTGTATGCAAGTCAAAATCTTGACTTACTCTTTCACAATTTTGACTTCGTAAATTAAAATTTTGACTTTTTATCTCTTCATTCTGAGATAGAAAATCAGAATTGTTTACTTTTAAATCTCAGAATTTTGATTTATCTTGTAATTGTGACTTTTTATCCAAAAATGTTGACACACTATCTCACAAGTTTTGAACTTTGAATTTTAACTTTCCACAAGCATTTCTTTTATCATGACTAACTTTTCATCTATATATGTTTTATTCTTTTACTGGCAGATATGGGCATCCATACTTTTCCTTATGGTAATGTCATTAAGCAGCTGATCCTCTGGGTTTTTTTGACCAAACTAATCTAATATCTCAGTTCTGTTAATTCTACTGTGTGCTGGTAATCAATTGTGATCCATTTCTCTCAGACTCAGAGTTTTTTATTGGGTGAACAAGTCATACCAGGTTAAATGTGAATTATTCATCATGGCCATCATGTGCAGAAACTCTTGTCCGTGATGAATGCTCAGACACTGTGGCCTCCTAAGGAGACTGCCCTTTTGCTGAAAGTATCATTTGTTTTAGTCTGTGGAGAAACCAAGAGCATACATCCAACCCGGCAGGAGTGGGTGACAATAATTTAGAGTATAGAGTGTCTTAACTTTATGAAGGAATTCATCCCTTGACTGTGAATACAGATGATACCGCACTGTAAAGTGATGAATAACCACCTTGGGTATTTTGGAAACTGGAGTCTGCACTAATACAGAGAGTCAGTGAAGTCTGTAGAAAGCAACTGATGCACTGAAAAAGAAGAGCAACATGGATGATGCTAAGGAACTGACAGGCTGGAAGAAAGTCTCTCAATTTATTTACTGTGCCGGATTGCTCTTCTTACACTCTCAACAAACACAGCCTCCTTCTTTCACTCCATATGTGACTGGATGGGATGGGGCAGGCCCAAGAGGGTGGGGGGTGGGGGTAAAAAGACAGCAGTGAAGCGTTCTGCTGAAAACAACAAACAACAATAAAGCACATCTGTTTCATGCCCCCCCCCCCCCTCAAAGGTGCACTTGTCTACATGTATTCTTAGTTTAGGACTACAGTACCTGCCCTAGGCCAGCCAATGTCCCACATTCAGAATCAGGTTACAGTATTAGTTTTGAAAGTGGATGCGGGCTGCTGTGCTGCTGTGAAGCAAGGGCTCTCACGCCTGTCTGCCTTTGATGTGTCTATCCATCATCCTGACTAGGACTCTGTCTCCTAATGCTCGCTATGTATATGTGTGTGTTTCCTTACACCCTCACCTTGTCTGCTCTCTTTTAATGAAAAACCCAGTCTCTCTCTCACTCTTCTTCCACCCAAAAATTTTTCCTCCCTCGGACTCGATGAACTTTCCTGTCTGATACTTTAATCTATTTTTGCTCCTCGCTCCCTCTCTCTTCTTTCTGCCTCAGTTCTTTCTCCCCATGGCCAGGTCTCATGCAACTTTTACTCCCTCATCCCTCATGCTCAGCCACTCTCTCCTCCATCTGCCTGCCTCCCTCTTCTCCACTTCCTCTCAGCTCGCTTCCTTAAATTCCCTCTCACTTTTTCTTTCCTCTTTGTGCTCTTCTTACTCTGTTTCTTTTTTTCTTTCCATGCTGTACTTATAAGTTTCTCCCCTGTCTCTTCCCTCCTTTGCTTCCACCTCCTACCGTCCCATCACATGCCTTTGTCCTAGGGATGTGTCTGTTAATGGGGAAGGGGGGTTAACACCTACACCATATGCTGTGCTCCAAAAAGTTGAATGACTCAGGAAAATCCTACTTGGCTGGATATTACTGCAGGTCATGGCAGACCTCTCTGTTATAATTAGCCTGAATTAACAACACTATTGGTAAATCATTAGCAACCCATATGTCATGTCTTCCTCGGCCCACCCTCTTGCGTCTCCAACCTTTACCTACCAACTGAGTTGTCTTCAGCTCTTCCAAAGGGAGCCATTCAGAATAATGAACAAAGTGCTTTTTAATTGGCCATATGGTCCAACTCCTCCCTCTGCAAGGAGTGGAATGAACCACATTTGCAGCTAATTAAAGCATTTGCTGATGAACAAACTTTCTAGGCAAGTGAAAATCAAAGCTGATTCATAGAGAATGCAGCAGCGCTCATGTGAAATCTTGCTGCCCACTGGTGCTATATTATTCATGACCCATCGGTTGGCAGAATCTGAGCATCTGTTTACGCATGACGCATGTGTACTTGAAGTGTAGCAGCATTGTGACTCAACTCCCATGAGGGCTGTGGGCAAGTTTGCCTCTCATCTCGGACCCAGAACTGAAGTTTAAAGTCACTGCAAGGGATGCAAAAAATTCAAGAAGGAAGGATGTGCTGCAACCCGACCATGCCTCCTGGTGGTGTGAGCTACACATTTGTTTCTGCCCATCGCCTTTAAATCTGCACCATGCAAACACATTAGACCTTTTATATGGAAAACTATTCTAACTAAACTTTTTTTATTTTTTTTTATTTTACAATTACACTTACTTAATGAGTAAAACGCCCTTCACACAACACCATGTGGATGTGTCTATAGCCTGGATGTGGTTACCTAGGGGGAGGGAGGGGCACTTTTTTGCACATTGGGTGTTGTCTGTGTTTAACTACTTTGTTGATCTCATTGTGACTTCTGAAGGTCAACGCCTCCAATTAAATTCACATAACTTATGGAATTATAATGTGAAGGAATAAATCTCCACTCACGGTAGAAGATATACTGTGCGTAATTGGACCAGACCCTGTCATCCGCGTAATGACCGATGGAAGACGCAGTCAGGGACGAATTGCAGGCCACAATGTGAAAGCCGCTCTCTGACAGCATGTCAAAAGCTCTCTCCAAGTGCCTGAACTTGAGGTAAAACCTGCAGGTGTAGCGGTCCGGTGGTCTATCGGTGTCCCTGTTCTCATTCAGGGCGTCTCCAAACACCTCTTTTGCCAAGCCGATCCTGCTGCTGATGAAGATCCGCGGTAACTTTTTGGCTTTGGCATCACTTTGACTTTCTCTGCCTCCTGCCGCGCAAACGCCTTTGAATGCGACTGTGATGTAGCCATACCTCCTGTCCAAGGAGTAAGAGGGGTAAAACCTCTGGTCGCTGCCCTGCGACACATCATCGAAATCACTGTAGTACAAGTCGTCTGGAAATAGTTTTGACTCCTCGGATGACAAAAGTTTGGCCAATTCTGGCAGCTGGAAGTATTCCGCCTCTCTTTTTAGCCTCCCCCTCTCAGGGAAGTGGTCAGGCAGGACCACTTGCTTGTCTCTAAGGTAATCCAGTACATACCGAAACAGAAAGCCATCTCTGTCAATAAAATAGCGTCCTCTAAGGTCCCGGGACAAGTCATTTGAAGACCCCTTCTTGTTAGAAAACAGCTTTCCAAGTAAGGAATTTGGAAAGCTTGTCAAGGTGGCATGGCGAGTGTAATACACCTGTCCACCCACATTTAGCTCAATGACATCCGATGGGGGGTTTTGCACAGAGCCTTGCTCTTTTGCAGGTTGCGTTTTGCAGTTTTCGCTCAGTGCCATTTTTTGCAGATCTTGCACGAAATCTGAGTCTCGATCGCGTCGCGCAAACGTCCCAGAAGTTCAGGGTGTGGGGTGTAGCTGCATGGTGTTGATGCACTCAGATCCAAAGCACAGTCTTGATTCAGGCTGCAGTCTTCACATCCATGGTCTCATGACAAACAATCCCAAAGGTGTGCCTACAGTATATCCATTAACCCCATGCGTAAATGTGCCTGCCCACGGTGAATCCTTTTTTGAACAGGATCGATTATCATAACCAGCATCGTGTTACACGCATCCACTGCGATGGGTCATGGCTGTGACTTAAAAATAATATAATCCTCACTTCACTCTGAAATTTCCTACCATCAAAAAAGTAAAAAAAAAAAAAAAAAAAAATCGCCTAAGTTTCTCTGGAGAGATTCACCCTCTTGCGCTTGGCTTCTAGTTCAATCACATCAGTGCAAGATAAACTGTAGACTGTGCGTGCATCCCATCATCCTGCTACTGAGCGTTGCTCTTCACAAATGGGATGCTGAAAGATGCTCCGAGGCTGCTCACAGAGCGGAGGATGGAAGCGGGACTCCTGTGCGCACCCATCTCTCCAAACTGCTAAGAGCGGAAACGCTTGGTCCGGCCGAAGGTTTAAGATAATGTTGCTCTAAGCTGTGCAAGAAAGAGAGAGGGGAAAAAAACCGTCCCGTAAAGTGATGTCTTACATCATCTTAAAGGAAAATGACATTTGCAGAAGATCGACATAAAATGGACTGATGTGGGCGCATCTGTGCAGTTTTTTTCCATGAAATTCTGATCTAGCCACGGGCGACGTGCAGCTGGCGGAGAGGATTCAGGTCTAATGCAGTCTTAACATCCCAGCGTTGCGGATTTTAATCCCTTCTTCTGAGTCTTCACAGAGGCTTTCGCATTTAACGCTTTTAGCTGACGCGCTTATCCCGGGAGACGGGTGAGGGGTTAGGTCCCATCATGCAGTGTCTTGCTCAAAGACCCATCGGCAGTGACAGCCACGCGTGAACAGGGCTGCTGAACTACAGGGGCACTGAAGCCTACTACTACTCTTTAACTCATTTTACACCCGCCAACAAACATTAAATGAAATGGACTAAAATAAAAATGACAGTTTGCACTCTTCTGCGTCTTGCATCACTTCTTTCACCCAGAGCGCTGTGAGTGAATATGAAAATTGATCCCTTCCTCATCGATTTGACCGAGTGAATTCTTACTTCAGCACCAAGGCCAGATCCCAGCCCACGGGGGCCCCTAGGGTGGGCTGCTCCATGCTCTGTCTACTCTCCAATAAACAGATAAAGACTACTTTAAAAAAAATAAAACAATGCAGTGATTGATACCCCCCCCCCACACACACACACACACACATACACACACACACAAAAGAATGTCTTCTCATACTACATTAATCCTTCAGTCCATTTTGGTAGCAAATCCCTCATAAAGTGCACCTCTTTGCAGTTTCTCCCTGCGAATTTTATGAGGGGTAAAAAAAATCCTCATGAAACCTTCATTACTGAGTCATTTGATTCTGGATTATAGTAGCAGGAGGACAGGGGTTTGGGACTTGTACATTATTGCTCAGGGCCTGCTCAGTGAATTTGTCATAGAGCCATCACTGTATACTCCACAGTGAAGCCAAGCACTGTAGGGTGGCAAATCCAGTTTGGAGAAAGTGAGATGCGGGGCTGAATTTAAAGCTTGACAATGCACATCATCATCTATACTGAATATATATACAGTTATACAGTATGTAGGTCACAAGCTAGTTTTGTTTATAAGGTGTAAAACAGATGTGGGAGTAAATTGAAAATATGCATTCAAAGGTTCATGGTTAGGGAGACTAGTTTTATTCTATTTAGCTTGTTTGTTTGACATGAAGTATCAGGTCCCTTATACCCATTGCCCACATTCACGTGGAGCCACCAGCAACGCTAACACTGATCTGGCTTTCAGACTGTTTTGTATCCTTTGTTTGTTTGTTTGTTTGTTTTTTGTGTGTGTGATTTGAGGCCATCTTGTAATAAATCAGAGGCTTTTATTGCTGCAGCACTGAGAGAAGGCGTTGATGATGGGAGAGCACCCTTGACTCGTGGTTTTGAGGAGGCAGCGGTCACGCTTTACCCTGTTAATTCAGAGTATATTGTGCTGGAGAGGGGTTGCTAAGCAGCCACAGGGGACTGAGTGGGATTCAAACAGTGGGGATTTAGAGCTACAGTGAGCATAGCACTGATCTCTTTTTCTGTGATGTGAGGTTTTACAGCTTATATTATACATGACATTATAATGTTTTGTGGATTGTGTGACCTTAACATTAAGTGGACAACACTGTAATGACAATATCATTCGCTGTAGCTACTCTATGGTGTTTTGTTTGTAACTTCACATATTATATCTCTGGTTTTTGACTTATACAACAAAATAACTTGGAGTTAATTCCCTTGCACTTACTTGGGGATGATTCTCTTCCCATATGTGCTATAAACTCTTTTTCTTATTCATGTCACTCATCCAGCCATTAGAGCCAATTTCCCTGCCTCCTGTCTTTGTTTTATTTCCTGTCCGTGCACTACTCCCAGGTTAGATTCTATCTTTTGGAAGGGGTTGAATTTCATGCAACTTCAGCATGAATAATTTAAGACAATATGGGTCCCAGCTGAGCGTGAAGTATGAAAATCTGTATGTGCTGTAACACTAAATTGACAATTGTGGGTTTTGAAAGCTCTTGCATTATAAAGTGCTGTGTGGCTTGGGCACAGCGCTGGTTGTCCCCAATGAGTTTAATCAGAATTGCTGTAAGACAACTTGAGTTATGTTAACAAGTTTCCGTACCCACAGATCTCAGCATCATTATACAGTAAATACAGCTTAAATTAATTATTGCAATGCCTAACCTTATAGTCTTCTCAGTAATTTTAAGTCTAATTTTAAGAGGAATCTATGAGACTACTACTACTATGTCACAGTAACTCTACGAATCTTTATAACATTCATCTTTAAGCAGGAGCAGTAAAACATGTCCAGTGATAAACTCATGTAGTCAACTGACTTTAAATGACAAAGTTTTTCAGCGCAGCAGCAGTATGTCTCTGAGCTCTTTGTAATTTCTGTCAAAAATCAGTGGCCTCTACCTTCCTAACTGTGTGCTCATCCTGCTTTTAAAACTGTGGACTCACTGGTTTGTAGTACTTATTTGTAGTTATTAATGGTGGCCGGGGCGAAACAGAAACTAAACCTACACATTTGTTATCCTTTGAATCTCTGAATGTTAATACATGTGTAGAGCTCCACTTTATTCACAGCAGAAGAAGTCATCTTATTAGTGCTTTCTCCAATACTGCACTTTCCCTGGTCCTTACTTCCATTTAATGTCATAACTGAGGTTTTTAACATTCATTTTATGTTTTTTGTTCAACACTGTGGTTAACAATGATTTATTTCATATCGTCAAGTGTGATGCACTATGAAGCTCTTATATAGGTGACTTGAATGTTTGTCGGAGACGAGGTTTTCTCTCTGGACTCACTGCTGCATAATACTGTGTGGATAATAAGTTACTCTTCATTCAGAGTTTGTACAATGGGCATATACTGATGGAGGAATATATCTTCAGTGTTAACAGCAGTTTTGTATATCATACTGAGGGGATATTATTTAAATGTTATTGCACAGTGTCTATGTTAGACTATCATATATAGTATATTAAGAGGATTTAACTTTACTCTGTTAGACCAAAAATGTTTGTAGATCTCAAATGGCTTCTACAACTGGCTGAGTGTAATGACTTGTGGAAGGAAATCATGTTGGGTTGTGTTGGCTGTGTGTAGAGTGCTCTGTAGCACCTACCAGAGGAAGAAGTTGAATCAATTAATGCTTAAGGTGTGAGGGCTCTGCAGTGATAGTGATTTTTAACCTCCGCCCAGAAAATGTACAAGTCCTGGTGATTTGGCCCCATTCATATTTTCTGCAGACTTAACTCAATTCAAGCCTGTTCCTGTCCAGACCAGAGTGTGACTGATGTGCAGAGAACAAACTCAGTAACTGCACTATAGAAGTCAATCAACAGCTAATCTTCCTCAGTAACACAGGAAGTAACTTTGTACTTGTAAAGGAGTTTCTGTTGCAGACTCAAGTGTGTTCCTGGGAGATCATAGAGCCTAGAAACGTATTGGTTTTCACGGCCATCATATTGTTATTGAGTATGATTAGCTGGAGGAGTGTGTGTGCGAAGTCAACTGTCATCTCCATGGTTATAGCACGGTTGTGTTAACCTCCACTCCACCACAAACTGAAATCTTGAACATATTCACAACCATTGTGTCAGAAGAATTAAAATGAGGAATGATTAGAATAGAAATATAAGAATTAAGCAGGTGATGTTTATTGCAAAAGTACTGTACAGGATTGCATTATAGTTTTCATGTGTTACTTTTACTGTGTCCATCTTCTTCTTCTTCAAGCATGGATGTTATTCATCTTGTATAATATTAAGTTAACACGACCTGATTTAGCCTGGTCTTATCTTGGACAGGTGTGGCACGAGCTTATATTAAAATATGAACAAATATAATGCATCAATCTTATACTATACTGCATACTGTCCACTGTTGTAATTATCCCCTCAGTCTCTTGGTGACGCTCTGTTATAATGCCTGACTCACTGACTCATGGATGCTATGGCGTGTCTCACCCTATCTGTGTCAGTGGAACTGGAGTATGGGTTAGAGCCAAGGATTGTGTATGCAAGTGTTTGTGTTGATGTGGGTGTATATGGGGGGAGGGGGGAGAGAGAGAGAGAGAGAGAGCACAGTGGTGTATTGGGGATAGAGAGAGGAATCACTAAGCCTATGCTTCCCTAATAAAGCATGATTTACTCAGCTACAGAAGCAGGGAAACGCTGCATTACAGCTGCATTTTCAGTTTCGATATTTGATTGTAGGCATATGTTTAGGATTTATCCATATTGTCCAAAGTAATGGACCAGCGAAAAAACTTTAAACTATGGCTGCCTTTTTTGTTGTTTTGCCTCCTTTTTGGTGTTTCTTCTGGAGAAATCCGCTTGTCCTTCCAGAGGAGATGCAGCGGGGGTCTGTTATCGGGAATGTCGGGCGGGATCTGGAGCTGAAAGCGACGGAGCTTGATGCTCGCCCAGCCCGGGTTGTTGCAGAAGAAACCAGCCAGCTGTGTGAACTGGACACTGCCTCAGGCAATCTTCTGATCAGCTGTCTGCATCCTCAAGTATCAGCTCTCACAGGAAGATCCCCTTCAGGCATACAGCTTAGTTTGGGATATTACAGATATAAATGACAACAGCCCTGTTTT
Organism: Seriola dumerili; assembly: GCF_002260705.1. Classification (NCBI taxonomy): domain Eukaryota; kingdom Metazoa; phylum Chordata; class Actinopteri; order Carangiformes; family Carangidae; genus Seriola; species Seriola dumerili. The sequence continues at coordinate 446,949 of NW_019174416.1, read as the reverse complement.
TTTCTCTGTCCGTGATTATAAACTGAGCCCGACCATTTTACACTGGAAATGACTACAAAAATAAACGGCAATGCTCATTCGGAACTAGTTCTCAAAAAGACTTTGGACCGGGAGGCACAAGCTGAATATGTGCTGAAAATCAATGGAATTGACGGGGGAAATCCAGTCAGATCAGGAACTGCTTCTATCCATATCTGTGTTCTGGACGCCAATGACAATGTCCCCAAGATGGCAGGAGTTATTGAAATGAACCCTCTGTGTGGAGAAGTAAAGGTGGCTGGTCTTATTGACTATGAAGAGGCCAGTGTGCATGAGCTGGTTGCTCAGGCTAATGAAGGCGGTGGTCAGGCCTCTCACTGTAAACTTATAATTGATGTCATTGACATCAATTATAATAAACCAGTGATAGCAATAAAGTCAGCTGCTACTTATGTGGCAAAGACTCTAAACCCGGAACTATAGTGGCCCTGATTAATATTTATGACCTGGACACAGGAAGCAGTGGGCGCGTCACGTGTTCAATCTCAGACAATGTTCCATTTAAATTTTTATCAGAGGTGAAAAACTATTACATGTTAGTGACTGAGAATTTCAACCAGAGTACAACATCACAGTCACTGCCGCTGATGCAGGCTCTCCCTCACTCTCCAGTGTAAAGGTTCTTACAATGACTGTTAATGATGTAAATGATACCTGCCCAACTTTTACGCAGAGTACAATGCCAACATTTTGGAGAACCAACCCGTTTTCCTCTTTTCTTATCATCCATCTCAAAAATAGGGGAGCTCACATGACGTGTCTTTGATTATGAAGAGTCAGTCCACTTCCAAATTAAGGTGACAGCTCGAGATGAAAGCCACCCTACATTCTCCTCGACCTGTACTATAAATGTTTTCATTGAGGACCAAAATGACAATGCACCCGTTGTCCTATATCCTGTCCAAAGCACCTGGTTCATCACTGAAGATATGGTGCCAGTTGAAGCGCCTAAAGGGTACCTGGTTACTAAAGAAGTAGCTGTGGACGCTGACTATGGCCAAAAAAACCTGGCTTTCCAACAGAATAATCCAAGCAACGCAGCCTAACATGTTTACAGTAGGTCTGCACACAGGAGAAATCAGAACAGTGTGAACATTAATGAAGGACGATGAACCAAAACAAAGTGTTGTTTTTTTGGGCCGAGGTCTCTCTCCGCCACTGCTACAGTTAGCACAGTCATTGGTCAGGGCCTCCCTGTTTTAAGCAAATGTTTTGAGCTTGCTGATGAATCACAGTGAACCCCATTCGCCCATGATCTGATTTAAACATATAGGCGATCTTAACCTTGTACACAGTCTATCTTCTGAAATGTTTTTGAAAACAGCAACAAAGTCATTATTCTTTTCTGACTGTTTGTGTCAAAGACTGTAAAAGTTTGCATCAGACAGTTCTTCGTACGGTGGCCCCAAGAGCTCAATGCACTGCAATTTAAGAAAACACATGCAAATACACAAACATGTTGCAAATTCAGAAAACATCTTCATCAATTTGACAACACATGTGCTGCAAATACACACAACACAACGGAAGTGCTTCCAGGGGACAGTAAAAAGTGATGACCCTGGCTTGGACTTGTTGTCCAAAGCCCAATTGTAACTTTTGAAGTTAAAAGCAATGAATAACAAGTGCGTCCCAGCTGGGTTCATCACTTTTTTTTGTTTTAAGTAATTTTTTGCCTTAATTCCGATAGCGAGAGTGAGAGAGAGACAGGCAAGTCAGGGAAAGAAAGTGTGATATGGCACAAAGGGCCACGAGTTGGACTCGAACCCGGGTGGTTAGGATCACGCCTTCATGGTACCAAAATGCACGTATCTTGACTTAGAGGTCTCAGATTTTCCGACCCCTGTGTGTGTGTCTGTGTGTTTACACTCTAACTATATGTACACATTTGTGAACTACACTTGTAGCCTACAGTCTACAATCAATACGAGTTGATCCAGAATTAATTTCTACCCATTTTCTATCTCTATTCTTCATCTCTTTTCCTCTGTATCTCTTTTTCACCATACATAAACTGTGCTGAAACCAACAAACACACCCAATATTCTGAATGTTTAAAGGACACATTTCTTCTCACTGTTTTGGAAGTCATATTCATGCAAGAACTTAAATTTTAACTTGCAGTCTTACGACACAGGCAGCTGCTCAAATGTAGGTCACTACATTCCACTGCTCAAATGTAATGTTTTGCTTTGTCTGTGGTGGGCCTGTCTTTGCCTCTTTTTATGTTTTTATATAAAAAAGATCTTTGCACTTTTACTTATAGTCAATTTTTACTTGGAACGCTGCAGCCAAGTTTTGATATTATAGTATTATGGTTTTGATACTACTATTACTTAGACTATGTTATGTTTTCACAAAATAACACATGATTTCTTGTATGACAGAGACATGAAAAGAAGCCTTGCGCTACATGTCATGAATTGAACAATATGTAAACAGATTATATATATTTGATGAAAAATAAACATGAAGAGAAGATTGTGTTCTACTTCTCCATCGGCCTAATGAGCTTTTGCACAGAGCTTGTGAAGGGCAAGTGTTAAGGACATGAACAGAAACTAAAACAGATGAGTTGCTTGCATGTCTTTGTCAGATTGCCAGCTGCCACCAATTCATAGTAGAAATAGCTTTAAATTAAGGACACAACCAGTTGTCATAAGTTTGGCTGTTTACTTCAGGCAACTATTTTGTCTTTTTATTGTCCATTTTAAAAGAAGAAGGACTACCTATACAATTTCAGCTTTAATGAAAAAGCAAAGTTTTCAGTCATAGGTTTTTGACAGTTGGGCATGAAAGCCTGATGAATTCAATACTTATTTTTCATCTATTAAAATGTTGCTTCTTGTATTTAGAGATGGCTTCTTTCAGAGGTTTGCTGTCTTCTTTGGTGTGACATTTTCTCCTCTGTATTAGACGTTATTCGCTTAAATGTGCTTCAATCAAAAAGCCCACTTTTCTTCATGCTTTCCTTAAAGTTTATGTTAGACAGCAGATCTATCTTGTACCACAGGCAGCAAAGAAAATCTCTAAGAAGGGTTGTAGTCTGCATGAAGTTCTCAAGTTGTTGTACTGTATGTGGGTAATCATAAGGATTGTATGAGGGGACAGCTTAAGGAGTGAATGAGTGGCCAAGTGAACTACAGAGAATGACTGAGTGAGTAGACTGAGAGAAGGACTAAGTGACTGAGTGAATGTCTGAGAAAAGTGCATCACTTAAAGAGTGACTGACTGAATAGCTTAAGGCATAAATTATTAACCACGTAAAACCAAGTTAATGACAAAGAAAGAGAGAGTGAATGACTTACACAGTTACCGACAGATTAACACTGACTCTGAATATTACAAAATGAAAATGAGAGTGAGACTGACTGAATGACTGAATGAGTGACCAAGTATAACTTACTGAGTACCTGAAAAAAGAGTGTGGGTAAGAGACTAACAGTGTGAGTGTGTGTGTGTGTGTGTGTGTGTGTGTGTGTGTGTGTGTGTGTGTGTGTGTGTGAGAACTGACTTATATAGGTCCCACTCAAAGTCCTTAATTTCTTTAGTAAACTGGAGACACAAGGGTTGACTCTTGTCATCTTTTTCTGGGCAACCTTCCCTGGATGTTTTGACAGGGCTTTGCCCCATCCAGCTTTGGTTACTCTCTCTGGATTCATCCCAATGAATGGCCTGAAAAACAAAAGTGTGTGTTCAGAGTTGGTGATAATTATAATAATAATAATAATAATAATACAAATCTGTTACAGCACATATCATCTCGTATTAACAGCACTGTTAACATTTTCTTTTTTACAGTGCACAGCAATTTGAGTGTCAGAATAACATGGCATATATTAATCCAATAGGCCACACCCTCATCCATCAATCAATATGACACTTCAGACTTTGGTTAATAATTTCCCCCAGAACACTAATATATGGATGGCGGCATTGTACTCAATAAACCTGAATCCTTTGCTGCCCATAGGCAAATTCTATCAGCGACTTCTTTTTTCCAATAACATGACACTGACTTAATTGTTAAACAATATTTTTATCCTTGTCCTGAAAATGTGGTTCTGCATGCTTGGTGCATAAACAGCATAAAAAAGTGTTTAACAACAAATCTGAGAAGAGAGCTTATATAGTGACGCTCCAACATGGAACCTGATGCTCCATACAGGACATCTGGCTGCAAGACAAATGAAGTCTTCAAGCCTTCAAAACACAGGTGTAAATGATCAGAGCACAGGCATGACATCACATCTCCTGAAAAACACACAAAGGTTGAACATGTTGCAAAGTGTTATTAAAAGCCTGTCTTAGTTTAAAGCCAACTCTCCCTGACAATATTCTAATACTTTAACAGACTTTAGAACAGTAAGAAACCATAAAATACAAAATTATTTACTCACATTATACAGAAGTGTTGAAATCATAATGACAACCATACTTTATCAGCTGTAATGAAACTGTGTTGATGTTGGTAAAAATGAATAGGATGACATCATGATCACAGACGTCATACAGTAAAGGGTAACAGATGAATTCATGAAATGTTGCTCTCCACACGTTCAGATAAATTATTACTGAAAAGTTTGCCCATGTTAGGTTTGTATTTCACCCACTTTCACCACTACGTATTAGTACATTTAGATACTTTGTTGTGTTATTAGAACTTAAAAATGTCTCTACCAGTACCTACCTTCTTATCTGTGAAGAACTGATCCTCCTCAAACTACACACACTGACGTCTTGCATGGGGTCCAGTCTCCTCACATTCATCAACCAGTGCTTCAGTCATGTCTAAAAACACACAAAAGCACAAAACATTTACTTACCGAAAAAACTGAATATATGCATCCCTCCATCCAGTCTGTTAGTACCGAAGAACGGGCCATAATTAATAATAAATCAATTAATAAATAACTAACAGCAAAACTGTCCGTGCAAATTTCTTCGTTCACCAACAAATATCGACAAAATAAAAGTAATGTAACACAACTGAGTCAAGACGACATGCATTGGACTCGAGCTGTCCTCCAGTGACAGACCCCCCACGGCCTGCCCCGTCAGATTATCATTCATTCCAGACCAGGCATGTCAATCAAAGAGACACGCCCCCATCTTTAACGCCTAATATCTAATAAATTAGAAAATTATTTCCAGATGGACCATCAGAACACTGAACAAGAGGTATGAATATAGCCAATGATACCGTAACGAGTTGTGTAAAAGATTTGTTGATTTAGTATTTCAGTAGAGAAGTTGCCTTTTTTTTGAATGAATGAATGGAGTTGTTCAGGTTCAAAATGGGAGTTTTTTTGGAGCCAGCCCCTAGCGGCCCTTCAGTGGTATTGCATTTTAAGGCACTTCATTTTTCAGCACCGGAGTATACATCCAATTTAATGCACAATCTATGAGCTGTACTTATCTGACAAATTTCAAGTGAATCTGACTTGTGGTGGGAGGGTCGTGACATCATTTGTAGTTATTGGGCCAAGTTTCATGTTTCTAGTTCATTCCAGCTCAGGGCAATTTCAGCCGTGGCAGGGAGGGGCAGGTGATGAAAGAGTCAGAAGTGTAAAATGTCCTAACCCTAACCCACAGCTAAAGTTCATTTATTTTTAATAGCTTAAGTTAAAAACAAATCAGCTTTGACCTCTTTTAATTAATCAAAATGTTCTTTGCAAAATAAGCCACCTTTCTTTATTTGGACCTCACTATGATTTTACAGTAGTAATGGTGTATTGTGGTAGGATACCCTGCATGTGCATTATTGCCTGCGCACTGTCTATGTCAATTGAACATACTGAATTGACACAGACGAATATTTTGTCATTGTCAAAATAGTTTTGTCATAACTGAAGTACAGTTCAAAGTTAAAAAGACAGACAAATGTTTTGTCACATGTTCAGTTGACAGTGACAATGTGGATATATTTTTGGCACAAATGGAACCCTGTACATTTATAAACCCTTATTTTAGCCATGGGCTACGTCATTGGTATTTTTCATAAGTGGAAATAAAAATCCCTCAGTTCCCCTGCATGAACAATCATGAAATACGAGGCAAATGCTGATGTTTTGATGCGCACCATTTGCTGTTGCTCTTCATTCGCTGTTTTTTGGGTCCTGGTACTTGTGCGTATGCGCTTAAATTTCATCATTAATTTACACTGAAATTAATGGTTTCCAAAGAAAATGAGAATACGTACCTATTGCTCTGTAATTGGTTAGTTAAATGTTCTCCGTTTTCATTTTACATCCCCAAACTCGGGGAGTTTGCTTGAGCTCCTGCACGGACCAAGCTGCAATTACCAGGTACGGCCAGCAGGCAGCACTGCACGTTGTAAACAGGTCAGCCATGGGGCTGGCTTACCCTGTTCTCCATTTTGTATGTTTTTCCTGGAGGTTAGCGCTTACTTTCCTAATGGCTAGCTGCGAATCACCACAGATCAGCCAGTTTAACGCAGTTTGCATGAGAATGTATAGTTAGATCGGACTGGAAGACTGAAAACTCATAAACACACTCAGCCTTGGGTGTTTTTGTCGTTTTATCTAGCCATGTAGGTAGGACACGACGCGTCAAGGAGACACGTTAACAAACATTGTGTGTTGCGTGCTGTGGACTGCCACTTTCAACCAAAACAATGTTGACAAACGACCCGTGGACACATATCAACAAACAGTCATTTCGAGGGTAAATATGAGTTCTTATTCACATTTTAGTTTATATATGTGTTTACCAAATATAGCTACAGTACCGCAGCCCATTTGACGCTAAATGTGCGGTTATAAGGGCTATGTTAGCTCGCATGCTAACATTACTGTCAACGACATCAGAGAGAAATGTAGGCACATAGCCACTTTGACTGTTAGCCACATTGCTACCTAGCATGTCAGCAGTTAGCGACAAGCAGCTGTAGCATATTATCTTAGACTTGTCTGAACTTTACGACTATGTAATTTGTGGTCCTGTTTGTTTATTTTAAGCACATTGTATATAAAGGTGGACATGGCTGTCTATGAGTTCATGCGAATATTTTACTAATAAGAATAGCTAACGCAGTTAGCTAACCTTAGCTGCGTTAGCTGTCATGGGCGCGCAGTGGACATGCTTGGCAACTTTCTCTAGTCTTACATTGACCTAACGTTAGAGAATTGCTCTTTACATGTGCGCAACCTGAAACTATTTATATTGTTGTGGCAGTAGCCTTTCAGCACGTCTGCAAATCCCTCTTTCGTGTGTTTATTAATGTTGTTGCTATGCACTCCATCTAGCCTCGTCTGTTAACGCTTTCTCTCTGCCCCCCCCCCCCCCCCCCCCCAAATAAAAAGATGGATAAAGGTGGAGTGAAGAAGATAACATTTAGAAGAGATGACCTTTTAAGCAAATTGGTCTACACTGAAAGCCCTGAGGAGGGAGGTCTGTTGAAAGTGGCTCCTCACAGTGCCATGTCCATCACCTCTGCCACCTCTGTCGTTCTTCCATCCAGCCCATTGATGCAGCCAGGACAGGTTCCTAACGGCCTCAGCAACAGCCCCCTTCCAGAGGAGCTCACCTCTGCCTCTTTCACTGCCACTGTAGGCCCCTTTTTGGAAGACCCAGAGCCCAGGGGCCTGACAAAAGATCAGAGGCCTCATCAGCAGCAGTTACTCCAAACACAGACATCCATTACGTTTGGGCGTCAAATTTTGGGGGACACTTTGCCCCAGTTGGATGCCAGCATAGCAGACATTACCCAGTCCTCCATGGATTCACTTATTGGTGGATCAGATCCCAATTTCTTCCCCATGAAAACAGAGGATTTCTCCATGGATAAAGGAGACCAGGATCCCATTGACCTTGATCATGCCTTTGATCACATTGGGAAAGATGTGGACGTGCACCAGAAGTTGTTCAGTGACAACACTCTGGACCTGCTCCAAGACTTTGAGCTCACTGGGTCTCCCTCAGATTTTTACGGAGGGGATGATGCCTTCTTGTCCACTCTGGCAGATGATTCTTTGCTTGGGGACGTTGGCTCAGAGAGGGACATAAAGTCTACCTTGGTTGAGAGCAGTAACAGCAGTGGGGCAGTCTCTGTTGCTCTCAATGGTAGCATTATGACAAGTCCAGATCAGTCCTGCTCCAGCATGTCCACAACATCCCCACAAACCCCTACAACCACTTTGTCTGCATTGGTGAAGAAAGAAAAAGATGCTGGCTTCATTCAGCTCTGCACCTCAGGTGTGATCAAACAGGAGAAGACGTCTGCAGGCCAGAGTTATTGCCAAATTAGTGGCACGTCCTCCACAGTCATACCAAGCTCTAACCCCATTTCCATCTGTGGGGTCAGCACCTCTGGAGGACAGCGGTACCACTTTGGAGTCAGCCCCAGTAGCAGTGAAGCTCAACAGCTTAAGGATCAGAAGCCAGTGTATCTCCCAGTGACCACCATTAGTGGAGCCTGGAACAGAGGCCAAGGTGTGGCGGACACCTCAGCGATGCAGAGGCCCAGTGAGGCTTTCTCAAGCTCTCCATCATACCCAACCAGGTAAGAAATACAGGCAGTACTCAATTGAGTGGTCTGACCTGACCTTTCATTTTGGTCTCACTAATTTAAGATAATATATTGCTCTGTTAATCCCAGTTATGTTTTAATTAATCTGCCCTAATACCACCAAACATCTAATGTTCTTTGCTCAAAGACCAGAGGTGTTTGTCTGTTTTGTATAGCATGCATGGGTAGAGGAGTGTCATTTCCTGGCAGCACAGTTTTGCCAGGATTTCAAAAGCTTGTCTTTGTGCTCAGGATGAACACAATACTGACGTTTGAAGGCTGTTTTTAGCTACCTACCTTTAGAAATGAAGTTCACCTGAGAAATGTCACTGTGAAATGTCAACATGAAAAGGTTTTGGGCTCACTGAGACTCATGACAGGGTGGATGTTATTAATTAAAATGCTGGCTGCTGATTGTTTGTTTTACCCCACTTTATGGTTCACCTGCTCATAACCTTGTGTGTTAGATAATGGGTTCAGTGTTATAATTGAGGTGAGCGCAGTCAACGAAGAGTCAGAAAATGAGGGTTTCATATACCTGATACCAATCTATTTAAAAATGCCATAGTCTAAAATAATTCTTAGTCAGACATCGACCTCTGTTGTTTATAGTTTAACTTAGGCAGGCTCTTTTATCTGGTTTCACAAATCAAACATTGGTGATTCTGGATAACTGCTCTCACAAAGTTTGTCGTGTTTGTGCATGCACGTGAAGGAGTTAGTTTGTAACAAACAACCAGTCACGTGCAGTATCATCAGATAAAATGCAGGACATCTAATATATGTTGTAAATATTGATCCCTGCTGGAAATTCAGGTCATCACAGTTACAAAAAGTACAGAGTCAACAAAGTAAAAGATAGATGTTACTAGAATAGAGCAAAAAGTAATAGAAAAAGTAGAAATGATGCAGTCACCAAATACAGAATGCAGCTGTCCATAAAATTTTGTTGAATTATATTTAGGGCTTGTGTTAAGTAGCCTGAGGTGGGTGTGGAAAGGAAGACAGAAGAGTACAGAAGATGGGGGAAAAAAAAAAATTCTTGAAGGAAAGAAGTTTCATGCAATAATCAATTGCAGTGCAAATCTGTAATGTTGCTTTGTAGCCAAAATGAAACTCTTGGTGGACTTGTACAAAAATTATTCAAGGGTTTGTAAATCCATCACTGTGTTCTTCAGTACTTGACACTTTGAAGGGAGCCTGGTGTTTTGTCAGTTTCTGTGATTATGTAGGAATGGTGACTCCATTTTCCCTCACAGTTGATGGATGAGGAGGTAGACATTTTATATGTTTTGATAAGCTTGAACAAAAACGTCTCTTAGCAGGTTTGGTTTAGTTAACCTTTATGTTAGCTAGTTAACCCAATAATCCTGCTTTGTGAGACAGGCTCATGTGCTGCACAGGACGTGGCTGCAGCAAAAAGCACCAAGATCTGGAGAAAGGATATGCTGTTATAAAAATCAGGGGAATTCCACTTTTATCCTTGTCAGACATTTCATCTTTTTTCTCCCAGACTGGACAAGCCTGAGCATCAATGTGTGTGTTTATGACATGTCCTCCTAAGTCCAATGTGTCATCAAGAGTTTTGTAAACCAGATAGCATATTATTATTATTATTTTTTATCTTGTATCTCTGCTATTCAGTTTAACAGCCTGTTGGACTTGCTCAGGCTCTCACAGAAGTATGCACCGAGTGGGGGTTAATGAGGTTATTTTGAGCAGATCTCTTCGATCTTCCAGCTTCATTATGCCCAAAATAAACCTGAGATGTGCATTGTCTTCACTTGTAGCAGATCTGTCCCCAAAGGGGCTGTTCATTCAATAATAGGGACGAATGAATTGTTGCTTTTACAAAATAGCCAGGTCTGTACTGTAACAAGGAAATTCTTGTGTAGAGAAGAGTGAAAAAGACTGCTTGTTCCACTGACTTTCTCACGTGATTTTGCTGAATCTTAATTTCTGCTGTGATTTCTTTCCCGTGAGCTCCCATTCAGTTGAATGTAGAGTCCAGTCACAGTGTTTGGACTCCTCCCGGCCCCACAAAGTGTCCTTTGTACAGTTATGACTTGCCCTGTAGAGTTTTATGGGTTCAGCTGTGAACGTGGCTTTGGGGCACAGTGGTGAAGCAGCTCAATAGAAAATCTCCACCAACTCTAAGACAAGTGACACGGGCTTTATGTTTGTGTCTCTTTTACATTCACGCCTCTTTGATTCACAGTATCCAATAGGGAGTGATCAGCTCAAAGATTGGCATACATGCACCATGTCAATGAGGGCACAGATGTAGTTGTGTTTTTATTGTTTGCAAATTATGCGTGATACTATCTTCACGACTGTCTGACAGTCATTATAATGCCTGGTGACCAGGAACAGATTGGGAGAGACACGAGATAAACCTCATTTTCATTTTGACATGTGGCTTTTATCACCCGTCTTTGTGTTATTTAGAGGCGTGTGTGTCTCTGTGTGTGTTTAAGGATAGGATTATGTTTATGCATGTGGTGTGAGCTCAGATAATTTTATGCGTGTGTGTGGCTGTTTGGGTATTGGCTTATCGTGTGTGAGTTTAACATTTCTTTGTGTGTGTACTTTCAGTGAGTGGGAGTCTGTTTTTGTGCAGTGGCTATTCACCTCAACCTGTGTGACATTTAGTGGTTTGAGATCAGCTGAACGCTTGGTTGCGGTGGCTCAGGGGGTTGGCATCAAGTCGCCAAGTCCTCCAGCTTCTCACGCAATGGTGCTGCTTCTGCTTCCTGCTGAGGCTCGGGCACGCAGTATGAGGGTAATTAAGTTGCAAAATGCGAGAGGTTGTAAAATACAACGTGAGTGCATTTTCACTTCTATACAATACTCACACACGTGTAAGCTGAATTTGAAGTAACAGAAAAAATATTCACAAATGTGTAGATTGATATTTACGTGAATACAATGATAGCTACACACTTGAAATCCAACATTTACTTGTTTTTTTTTTTTTTTTACTTCGGTCCATTTTTCAGTACAACCACAAATCTGTTATTACAACCTCTATTACAATCTCTCAGATTGGTCACTGCAAGTTCACAAATGTGTTGAGTCTGTGCACTTTGACTTGTGAGACACTTCTTATGATAAATATCTTGCAAAACTTGCACTTTTAGCAAGTGAAAATTTAAACATACAAGTTCAGAGGCTGGTTGTACAAGCTCTCACATTTTACAAATTGGAGGACCTTGTGTGGGACTGAGTACCCGACCTGCTGTACCTTAAGAGTTTGCTGCTTTGCAGTTTTCAGGTCTTCTAACATAACCAGTTGTCTCCCTCCTCACTGGTGCTTTAATTTTCCATACACTGGCTTTTACTGCATCACAGTTTTACAATCTGACTCAGTTTCACTATCTGACTCACAAACAACTGGTTCTCACACAATGAAGAATGCTTCACCTTGAGAAGTGCTCTGCTTTGTTCCTATTTTGGGATATACACACCCTCATTGTATAACTGGTTTTGATGTGGCACAACCCAATTAACACTAAGTTGCCCCTAATGGAGGAAAATTACAGAAACATAATTCCTCTGGTAGATAATCTCAAAACTCATTTTGTGGGTCTGAATTATGTAACCTTTGTTTTTACTGTGGCATTTCCTCCTCCGCTTATGATTGGCCCTGCCCATAGTGTGGAGTAGTCTTTGATGACTTAGCCATATAATGTATCCTGCTGCTGACTTTAGCCTGTGCCCCATTTGGTTCCTGGGGCTCTTGGATAAAATAAGAAATGTTGTGCACGCTATGATCTATAAAACTCTTATTTATAATGCACACTGCAGATCACTGGAATTTCTTGGAGGCCTTCTTTTGTGTAATGTAGGAACACCGTTTGCAGAAGTAATAAAACCGACTCACTGAATAGAGCTGTGCTCACGTTTCATATAGAGAAACCAGTGTTGTGCATCAAGTTTTCTCTTTGGGTCAGGTTTTTCTCAGGTGTTTCACACAAATGAAACTTCATTCATTCAGGCTTTTGTGGCTTTAATGGACATAGATTCATAACCTCTGCTCAGTTTTTCTACCGTTACCTACTTTTATAATCAATTTATTGTCTAAGGGGTTTTTCATAACAAATACGTAAAATATTACCTCATTTTAGCTTCTTACATGTGACTATTTGCTGCTTTTCTTGTGTTAAGTAGTAGTAATCTGACATCTGCAGATTTTAGACTGTTGATGCAACGAAATAAGTAATTTGAAAATGTCACTTTGGGCTTTAGGAAATTGTGATGAGCTGATCAATTGGGAAAATAATGGGCAGATTCATCGATAATGAAAATCCCATTGTCAATCCATTAGTTGCAGCCCTAAAAACAGACTGGCAGATAATGCATAGATACAGTTCTGCAGTAACTGGTTTGCTGGCTCAGAGCCTGCTGTGCAGTCATACAGTAAGTGCGCTAAATGAAGCAGTGCCCAGGTAACTTGAAGAGCACATCCGATAGTTTCTTTTCTAAGGTGGTAAAACTCAAGAGAATTTCACACGTGAGAATATTGAGTCAACTTAAAGAACGGGCAATGACTCACTGCTGAAAACACCTTGGGAGAAAAACCACTTGAAAATAAGCTCTCAACGAATCTTGTGTTGTGTTAAAGCAGTTTTCTGACTTCTCTGTCATGGCAAACTCTTTTATGATTTCCCCATTTTAGTTTACTCAAATCCTGCACAGTATAAACAACTAACATACTTTAGATGCAAAATGACATACCTATGTAAACACTTTACGAAATACAAAATGTTGTAATGTATGTTGATCAAATGTTGGAATTATTCCTGCCATCAGGGCTGTGGTTGACGGCTACGATGCCCGCAGGACATTTTAGCAACCTGTTGAATGAGTGAGTTTCTTTCAGACTGACTTAATAGCAGAGGTAGGTATTTTTCAAGTAATTATTCTGTCTCAGTTTAGAATATATAGCCTCATAAAAGAATTGCAGTGTTGAGAATGTTAAGCCATGACTTCAGGGCTACAACTAAAACCAGGCCATAGATTCAACTGGTGATGGTAAAGTAAAAATGGTGTCTCTCACAGTTGTCAGATATATCATATGTGGTTTGATGCCTGGTTTAATACGTGAGTAGTTTATGCTCTTTAGTCTATTTATATATAGCTATATGTTCATGTAAAGCTTATATTTAGTGCATGAATAGTATCAGCTTTCAGTCTGGACTTCGCCGTGTTTTGAGAGTAATCTTTGGTCAGAGTTACTATTCAATGCACAGCCTTGCTCAGGCACACCCCTCACCTCTCTCCCTCTCTCTCTCTCTCTCTCCCTCTCTCTCTCTCTCTCTTTAATTTTTTTCTCTCGCTCTCTCTTTCTTTCACGTCCCCTGTTTTTGCTTCCTGCAACCGAGGGCAGAGTCCTTGACTGTCATCAGAAGCTTTCAGCAGCTGTAAATCACCTTTTATGATTGTGTGCGTGCGTGCGTGCGTGCGTGCGAGCGAGCGAGCGAGCGTGCGTGCAAGCAAGCGTGTGTGTGCGTGCGACATGCAGGTCTTTTGGCTTTGTGTATTATGTATGAGTGTGTAGGTGTGTGCTTATGTATGCATGTCGCTGTGTCATGAGCACTGTGGCAGGCAGGCAGGCAGGCGGACTACAGAGCGCTGCCATGAAGCTCTCACTCTTCTGACCTACTTTCCCTCCCGCCTCCCCACAGCTGGCGCCGAGTGAACGCACCAGATCAAATGCCAGCCATTCCAGTCGCTTTCGTGTTATTACCGCATTCCCCTGTAACCACAGTTTTGCTTTTCCGTATTTAGTTTTTCTTATGTTTTGACACTGAATAGGCTTATAGAAATTCCCCATATTGAAGTTAAGGGAATATAGATAAGTCTGTGTGTTGTTTGTGCTGTTCTTGTGTTGCCTGTACTTATGTGTATAGTTGTCGAGTCAGCAAAGTCAAACTTTGGGAGTGGATTCCTCCCACATCCAGATGAAGGTATTACGGTTATGCACACAGTAGCAGCAGCAAGCCTCCAATTCATTTTACAGGCCAAGAAGCCACCTCCCACCTACACACAGTCACTAACAGCTCCTATTATGGAAACTAATATGGAAACTCAAATCCTTTGGGGTTATTTTTCTTGTGCTCAGCCATGGGTTAGGTTTGGTTTCCTCCTCTGGTGTTTGAAGCCAAGCAGTAGTTGCTGCTTGGGGCTACAAAATGTATCTTTTATTGAAAGGGGTTTTTCAATACAGCATGGAGGAGGGGACGATGGTTCCTTGCAGCCAGTGTCACTGAGGCATTATCCAGAGTATCACATGTAAGAGTATCTTGCTGATGAACCAAAACAATGGCCATAAAAACACTTGATGTTGGTGCGAAAATGCTACAAAAAGTGCTGTACTACAGACAGGTGACAAATTAAAGGAAAAACCTGAATGAATTAGTCAAGGATGATAAGACCTAAAATTGTTTGTGTATGGTCACTTATTATATCAAGGTATTACAAAATTAAAAGGGACACTTCACTCAAAACATGATTCTATCTTTTTTCACTCTATCCACAATGTAAGAGATCATATCTTAGGAAATAAATAAATAAATAATGTGTTTATTCGCCCAAAATAGGAATGAAAATGAGGTATAGTCCTGGCCTACATGTGTTTTGGGAGGAGTATTCTGCCCCATAATGTGGGTTAATTAGTGAATGTGATGTGATTCAGTCGCGGAGTCAGTAGTAATGACCTTGCTGTTGTTTTGAGCTGGGAGTGAGTTGTATTGCCGGCCAACCAGGATCTGAGCAGAATATCTGAGAAGAATATATGTTTTTCATGTTAACTTTTATTATTTCACAGTTTTCACCTCTGAAATAAAGGTGTCACCGGATTTGTGATCCGACATACCACAAATATACTGGGCAAACTCCGAATTACATTACAAACAAATGAATTTACATGTGAAACCTGACACCACAACGTTTACATTTTAACACATATGACAAAAGTTCTGAACACAACTCAAGGAGGCCAAGGATTAGATTACACAATTTGAAAAACTTTTAGTTAAGATGGAATAGAAAAATAGTAGCCTACTAATTGTCCTACACGCTCAATTAGGATTTATACAGAAACCACAGAATGTGTTGTTAATCAAGGAGAATAAAGCTTCAAGTTGTATAATATGCAAGCATCAGCAGTATTTCAGTTACAAATAAAATAAAGTATATGGTCATTATTTCTTTTACAATAACTAACTGCTGAACTAAACTGTTTTTACAGCTTTCTTGCTGGAAATGAATGAGTGTATGGTGTCCATATGTAAAAAATTAGCTGCCAGAAGGGGGAGAAAAAAATTCCCATTTTGTGCAGCCCGAGGAGAGCAACTGCCTGACTTAGAAAACTGCAGCTGCCTTACACCCACAAGTTTTAACGTCATGTGACATGGTGACGGTTTGCAGAAAGTCACAGAAAATTT
Source organism: Seriola dumerili (assembly GCF_002260705.1). Taxonomy (NCBI): domain Eukaryota; kingdom Metazoa; phylum Chordata; class Actinopteri; order Carangiformes; family Carangidae; genus Seriola; species Seriola dumerili. Next base: position 430,932 of record NW_019174416.1, on the reverse strand, counting down.
CTAACAGACATGCACTGTTTAAAGTCCAGCATGCATCACGTTAAGTCAGCGCTGCAAAGCGCCACATTAGGTTGAATGAGCCTAATGCAGTGCTACAAGACTTGTGGGCGTCACAAGTAGATTTCCCTCGTGATTTCCCTCGTCATAACTAATAATGGATTTCAAAATCCATGTAGTGGCAGAACGTGACACCGGTTACAAAACCAATATGCCGCTCACCACTCACTCACTGAATGGTTTGATGAGTATGTAAATAATATGGATCATATGGCCTTAAGTAACTGAACTGAACACCTCTGGGAGATTTTAACATGTTAGACCAGCTCAGTCTTCCTTAGAATTGCATCCATATTGGTCAATTCTGCACTTCACGGGTTCATGTCCACTTCTAATGTCACTGCAAAGAGTAGTGTGTCCTTTAGGTACAGTGGCGGAAAGTAAGAGTGTTGTAGTAGACTAGATGAATGGGCATTTACTGTACCATGTCTGACTGGCTGCCATTTCAGAGACTGGAATTCATGCTTACCTTTTTTTTCCCCCCCTGTAACCATGATCTTTCCTTAACCTCAACCTCAAAAGGGTTTTAGTTGCTTAATCCTAACCCTAAAAGGTTCAGTGCAACAAGCTTTTCCTAATCTTAACTACTGTGTCAAGTATTTGCCAGGAATTGTACAAAACAGCAATTTTAAAAATATTGACATTGCATGTAAAAACTGAACATGTAATCCAGAAATCCATGTTTGCTGAATTGTACAATAATGACATTGTTTGGTAATAGGGTTTGTTAGACTGTGCTCTTCACTACCATCATCCAAACACATAATGAGGGAATATCTTTCGGAGGAATGTTGTACATGCATAGAGTTCCTGAGACAGGAAGAGTCTATGCCAAGGAGCACTGAAACAGTTATGGAGGCTTGCGTGGCTAAAACCTAAAACATTTTAAGTTCGTTTTTCATTTAATTTGCGACCCATCTGTATCTCCATCGTATTAATTTGCTGTGGCAACATGAGTTATCTTCAGTGAAGATGATGCACTAATGTCAGTGTACTACATACGGTCTCTTTTTATGGAGGTCACAGGACGCAGATATTTTAGAGAAGTCCAGCCCAGTCTTTGGCCAAACAAACCCAGTCTTTCCACTCCCTCATAAAAGCCGTGTTGTTGTTCTGCATGCAAGCACGATTCAGAGCGTGCAGACCAGTTCCCCTTTCTATTTTGGTGGCTCTTACCTCAGGGAAGGAGCACTTCCTTCTGCTTCTCCTCTGCTCTCCTCTTCACGCAAGTTCTGATGAAGATGAGATGTTTGTGCAGTGTTGATCAATAATAGTAGCAGTGATAATCATTACAACAACACAGAAAAATCTGAAGTTTTAAGCATGCATCCACCCAGCCAGATTTTTGTGGAGATCCTTACTCTATCATTTTCAGTTTTATTTCTGGGCTTGATCTCACCACATGTGAGCCAGAGACATCCAGTTGAGTAAAATGAATAACTTTTGCAGTGGCTTGGTCTGAAAGTAGGTAAAGAGTGCAGGTTCATATAGAATAATATGTGGAAGAAATGTACAAACTGAAAATAATCTATTGCACCTAAAATGAAATAGCTGGGCATTGCAGTGATAGAGCTCTAACAGCTGTTTGTCTGAAGTGACAAAGAGGCTGGGGTATAAAGAGCAGGGGCCTGCCACGCTACTCGTGACACTCGCAGCTAAAAGGAGATTATGAATTGTTAAGCAGGGCACTGGGCCACCAGCATTATCATAAGTGTGTGAAGTGGCTTGACTCATTCTAACGCAGGCAGATTGATCACACTCCTTCAGACACAAGCAGTTAACTTTCTCAGCACTGCTCTTGTTAAAGTCGAGGCCCATCTTGGGGTGTCTCTGTCTTTGTGCTATGGCTGAGCTCTGACCGATAGTAAACTGTGAGGGAATGCGAGAACTTCCTGTCGATGGCGAGCGCACACTTAAACAGATGGTTTCTAAAAGAGGAAGTTCAGTGTCCCCACGTTGCTTTGCAGCTTTGATTGGTTTATGTCTTACAATAACAGATTTGTAGCTTATCTTATGGCTTTGTTGAATGTCATTAACTGATTCCAAATTTGAGTTTTCAGAAAATACTAAAAGGCAGTGACGTCACCTCAGGCTTACTTTATTGTTGGAAACGTGTAGCAGCTGCAGTAATTGGATTTTAACCAGTAGCCTTAAGCTGTCTACTAAAGCTGTCCTGCTGACACCATCCCAGTGGGCCAGTGAAGGACAAACTGGTTACCCCTCCACACCCTCTGACATCATCACCACTCTGGACTCATTAGCCTCCTCCGCCCACCCTGCTGGTCACCACACCCTCCTTTTGGGGCTTTTGTTTGTGTGTGAATTGATGTGTGTTTGTGCTCTTATTAGCAGTGGGTTAAGGAAACCCCACATAAATCTGTAAGTGACAGATGGCATACTGGTTTCATCATGGCAGCAGCAGCACATCTTTTATATGAATTATATTTACCTTATGTACCTTCACCCTGTTTAGTGGAGCTTAGTTGACTGAGATCCAAACAGCAAGTGTTCAGGTGTGCTGGTTGGTTATTGATTAATAACTCAGAATATGATGATGTAACATTGATAATAAATTCTTATTTGTACAAAATAAATGCAAACTGTAAACCATGATGCCTCCATATGATAGGTAGTCACAACACAATTATAGGCCAGGACAATAGGTAGAGAGCACATTATTTTAATTATTTGTAATAATTATTCCCCATCCTAAAATGGCATTAGTTAAGCATGCTTGTAACTGATCTTAAAACAGCGTTGTTTGCCTTTTTGGCAACTTTGAGGTAATGGAAGAAGCTGTAAACACAATGTTGACATTATCACCTTATAAAGTTGTTATGGCTAACATCTTGGCAAACAATCCAGCAGACACGTAGGAGCAATGTTAGCATTTATTTGGAGCCATTTTTCTGACCACTTGATGAATGCCTGTCCAATCTTCACTCCCTTTTTAAAAGAAAAAAAAAAAAGAAAAGTCTTTAGCTACTAAATGCTTCACTGTGTTCACCAGTTAGTCACCACCTTTGTCTATCTGCCATTTGGTGTTGGGCAGGTAGTGTATGGTTGGTGTATCAGAGCTTTTTTGTTAAAAACAGGGGCCTGCTGCATCTTGGAAGGATGGTGGTAATGGTGGTGACAACAAACGGTTGCAGGGTTGTAACACCAAAACAGAGAGTAGAAAGATGCAGAGCTGAGTGGAAATACAGAGTCGCGTGATAATTCTCTGTGGTTTCATCACAACAAACATCACCTGTCACATTACTGTTGACTGATGACTGTTATCTCATCACTCGCGCCCCCTGAAGTTCAAATCCCTGATTGCTGGATGAGTCTTTATTTATTTAATCCTTTATTTAAACAGCTAGTCTCTTTGAGAATATGAGAAAATTCACATACACAAGTTACATTTAATTTTACTTTATGGGTTGTGGATATATCAGTGAAAATTGTTTTGAAACTTATTGTTTCCTCACTCCTGTACAATTATCAATTTTAGATTTCTTAATACAATTTAACTTTTTTATTATTCTTTGGAGGTTATAACAAAAGTGCTACAAGGACAAATGACAAGTAAAGTAAAAACAGATGATCATAATTTCACCTATAGTGTTGAATTTGTTGGATTTTGAAATGTGAATGTTCATTTTATGTTTCTACTTTGAAAAATTAATGATAACTGCATTTCTGTCTGTACAGGTCTGTATAGATCAGGCTTTGTTTGAATTGGAGTGATCGAACCAATTTCAAATTCTAAAAAAAATTATTTAATTTGAACAGCAGCTATAAATACTTATATTAATAGTCCTTGTGCCATGTTGTCCACTTTAATGAATGGTAAATTGTGCACACGGTATGGGGTGTAATTTGTTTAGTTATTGTTGGTTGTATCCACTAAACTGAAACTAAAATCTCACCTGAATGTTTTTGTTTTGTTTGTTTTTAACAAGCAGTCAGATTTATTTGAAAGTGCTGGTTTGCCTGCTTTTCAGGGATGTGTGTTTTCACTTAAATTTGAAACCAGGTTTCACTTCTCACAGCTGGACCAGGAGGGAGGTGTTCAGTGAGTGCTTCCCTTTGTGGTATTGTGGACACCACAAAGGGGGGCACTCAAACCATCAAAATATTGGGCAGGAGGGACTCAAGGCTTGGATTTCAGCTGTATGAAACTATACACTGTGCAGAGACACTCAGGAGGAAATGAAAGCTCACAAACTATCAGCACACAGTTGTGCTGAATACAAGTCATAAAAGGTTGATGGGTAGGTTTTTGACCACAGTGAGTTGTCAGTGGTGCTCAGAAAGCTCTCAGTCCTGTCATGGCTAGACAGCATCCTCAGAGGTCTCTGCCTGATAGGTTTTTTTTTAATCGGGCTGCTGAATGCTTCTGGACTTGATGCCTTGATGTTTCACTCAGGTTTTCCCATTGTGCTGCACCCACTGACTACTGGGGCCTGACCTGCTTTCATGCTCATACCCTCATGTTGTACAACTAAGAGTGAACTCGGCTCCCTGGCTGAAATCTACACAAGTGTGTTAGTGTGCAGTCACGGTTCAGAGCGCCTCTTATCAAATAAAACTGTTTGTTGTCATTGCGGTGGCAGACGCGTAGACACATGGACTGACAGAGACTGTTGTTGCACGTCTCAGGCTCAATATCCTCTCAGTGTGGGCGTTGTTGCTGCTGTGGCCACTGGGTCAGAAAGGGGGCGTGGACCTCTGGTGCATGGATGCAGCAAAGCCTGACGTCCTCTAGTGGTAGTTTTGGAAAAGTGCGTCTCTAACCACTGTTGAGTGGGTCTGGAAATGTTTATGGTTGAATCAAAGGAAGAAGGGCTGTTTTATGACAACCACTGGATTTAGGATGTGACCACAGATCTCAGATAATTTGGGCTTTAAAGGACCAAATGGGCACAAAGGGAATCACTTTTCTTCACTTCTGATGTTGGGAATGAAGATGAAGTTGAGGAAAAACAAGCACAATGAACACATTGACTCTGATGGGAAGATATGTATATGTAGTGTATCTGTGTAGTTTATTATTTTCACTTTTTGTCCAGAGATGTAAATATGAACTGTAGCTGAACTCTCAAAACATACAGTATGTGCCATAGCATGGACATGGATTTGACTAAAATGTTTAAGCAGCTGTGAAATTACAATCATTATCAAGCAAAAGTTTTAACAGACAGTAGATATCAAGATACAATGTTACGTTTTTGTTTGTAAAATGTATGTTTTTGTGGTGAAGAGAGACTTAGTATCTCTGACATTTCCCTGCTCTGTCCCTCTCCATCCACTTCTGCCTCCAGACCAGAAGGAGTCCCAGCTACATCCTCACCACAGGGAAAGGGCGGGACTCATAAAATCTGCCTGGTGTGCTCTGATGAGGCTTCAGGCTGTCACTATGGCGTTCTTACCTGTGGCAGCTGCAAGGTCTTCTTCAAGAGAGCAGTGGAAGGTACAATGTTCAAATGCTGGAGTCATTAGGATTTTAGGTTGGAGGCATGACCATTACAATGTAAAGGACTGTAATACAACTAATTAGTTTTTCTGGATTTTCCCTGGAGTGTTTTTGCCACAGCAATAAAAAAGTAAATAACAGATTAATCTTCGTCTTCCGTGTTCCTCAGGGCAGCATAATTACCTGTGTGCTGGGAGGAACGACTGCATAATAGACAAGATCAGGAGGAAGAACTGCCCTGCCTGCCGCTACCGCAAGTGTCTAATGGCAGGCATGAACCTGGAAGGTACATATTAATCACATGGATGATGCCAAATAGTGTACCCTTGAGACGGCTTAATTGTTCCTGTTTGCTCTCTACCTTTTCTGTTTTTGTCATGTAACACTGACCCGCATGTTCATCCTTTACATCATTTTCTCTTCTCCAGCACGCAAAACCAAGAAGTTGAACCGCTTAAAGGGCAACCAGCTGAGCAACCCGCCCGAGGTGTCTCCTCCACCAGTTGAGTCTTACTCCCTGGTACTCCCTGGTAAGTACCAGCCTCAACTAGTGCCCACAATGCTGTCCCTGCTGAAGGCCATCGAGCCAGACACCATCTACGCCGGCTATGACAGCACCCTGCCCGACACCTCCACCCGCCTCATGACCACCCTGAACAGGCTGGGCGGCCGACAGGTCATCTCTGCTGTCAAGTGGGCCAAGGCCCTGCCAGGTTAGTAGACAGTTAATCCAGGCTATATGTAGTGAGATTAAGGTAGTTTGCAAAGGGATCGATCTGACACAGTGAAGTTGATGCAGTTGCAACAAGTTTCAAAAGTTTAAAAAATATTTTTGACCACATTGACCACAGATATGCAATATGCGTCTTCTCCCTCTCTATGTACATGCCATCTATATGACGTGTGCTGTTTGGTATTTCAGGAGTTGTGTGACACCACACACACCCTGAAAACGTGTCATCACATTGTAACAGTGCACAACACACATGCATGTGAATGTTTGACAAGTGTGACCTTAAAAGCATTTGTAAAAGCAGATTTTGTAATTTATTGGTGCAGCGCAGAACAGGTGTCTTGATTTGTGCAAACAAACACTGACACTACACCTGGTCCTGCTCCATCTTGGGTCAAGTTGACACACGGGCAAGTTTGGTAAATGGAGAGAAGTGGACAAATTAATTAACTATATTATGACCCATTGTTTTTATCAACCAGATTCCACTTCTGCAAAATGTATGCGATAATTGATGATGGACTGTATCTTTATTTGGTTACTGTTCATTGTCACTTTCACCAACACACCCTCCACACATTGGGAGTATATTGGTAGCTGGTTGAAGTATTTCCATGTCCTTCCACTCAGGTTTCAGGAACCTTCACCTGGATGACCAGATGACCCTGCTGCAGTGCTCCTGGCTCTTCCTCATGTCTTTCGGTCTGGGCTGGAGGTCGTACCAACAGTGCAACGGCAACATGCTCTGCTTCGCACCCGACCTCGTCATCAATGAGTATGTATTGTTAAGTTTACAGTCTATAAATTTGACCCTTGTTGCTTGACTTGATACTGAAAGTAGGATTAGATTAATGTGTTTAAAATAAAAGTTTACAGCACATTCTCTGTGAGAAATCATGTGTGACTATTGCCAGTATTGTTAATTGAAAATGGCTTGGTAAATGGGGTCTTCACCTTCATATAAATTGAGCACTGATGTGATATTTCCTAGTCTCAGATTTTTACATACATGCAAACATACATCTGTTTGTTTATGTCCAACAGTGCAGCTCTCTGATTTGTGCTGTGTGCATTGTATATTCAGAGAATCTAAGTGTCTGTAATCAGGGTTTCAACCTTCTTGTAGATTTGATGACTCCATTTGTAAACAGCGCTCTGAGTCTAGTGAGCAGTCGGCACATCTACCATGCTTAGGGCTGTAAAAGGCCTTTTTGCCTTTTTCCTTTTTTTTTTTTTTTTTACATAATCACAAGCTGAAAGTTAATAAGATCATAATTAATATCTGATGAGGTCATGTTCTCTATTTGTCAGTCAGCCTCCAAACAAAATTCAGCTACAGCCTAAATCAGCTATGACTTAGTGCAGAAACAGTTATATGTTTAACCAGTCCTGTCTGATTTCACCAGAGAGCGGATGAAACTGCCCTACATGGCCGACCAGTGTGAGCAGATGCTGAAGATTTCCAGCGAGTTCGTCCGGCTGCAGGTTTCCCACGACGAGTATTTGTGCATGAAGGTCCTGCTGCTGCTCAGCACAGGTCAGACTTTTCACCTTAAAGCAGCTGAACTACTGTACACCTCCTATCACTATCACATGTGGAAGGTGGCACTGTAATTATGAAATCATTACAACCTATACCTATACTGTCCACAGATGCCGGAAGATAATGTTGATGTATACACAGGACTCATGCACATCACAGCCTTTCCCAACTCATTATCTGACATGCTATTCAGTAAATACACACCCAGTTTTACACTTCCTCAATTACAACACAATTATGTAACTAATTTAGTTAATGTCATGCATGGTGATTAAAGGTGCAAACTAAGAGTTAATAATTAGATCAAGCTGATCATAATTCCAGGTAGCTAAACACACCTTACTGTCTGCACAGTCCTCTTCAGGGTGTGTATGCTGTTGGTGCTTCACCCTAGAATGACCTGACTTGTAATTAGTACTTGTTATTTTTGTCCTTCACAGCATGGACAATTACTATAATTTAAAATGTAAAATATGACCGTCCTCCTTTGCAGTTTAAAGCTGGAAGTGTTACGTGTTAAGTGTGAAGTATTGGCAGCAACAACTGGCACCGGACCAAATACTCTTATATCTGTCCCAGATGTTGACCTTGAGTTTCCCCCCTCTCCCACAGTGCCAAAGGACGGCCTGAAGAGCCAGGCGGTGTTCGATGAAATTCGGATGTCGTACATCAAGGAGCTGGGAAAAGCCATCGTGAAGCGTGAAGAGAACTCCAGCCAGAACTGGCAGCGTTTCTATCAGCTCACCAAGCTGCTCGACTCCATGCATGAGGTACAGTGACAAAACGCTTTGTGTGACTTCAGCATTACATGTTATCAGCAAGCGGTTATTGACCAACTGCAGTCCGCAGCTTTTCAATGAATCCTCAAACATTGATTGTGATTAGTGTGTTAGTTTGCAGTTTGGTTTTTCCAATAATGCAGGGTTGCAAAGTACAAATTTATAGTATTTTATAAGTTGCAACAATGGGATCATAACCACCCTGCCTCATGCATACTTAATGAAACCAGGCCTTCGTTAATCCAGAGTGTTTTTTGTTTTGGGTTTTATATTGTGTTTTGAATCCATTACAAGTGAAGCTTGTAGATTTTATACCAGCCCTGGAATTTTCTTATTAGGCAACAGTTTTATGTAAATTCAGCCTGTTGCACCAACTGGGAGTGTAAAGTCAGTATTAATTGCAATATATATTTCCTCTAGAGCGGTATTTTGGTGATATGAGAGAAAGCTACTACTAACTAGGGACAGAAATTAAAATGCAGTATGTTATCACGTGAAATAGCTAACAGATGATACAACATGTGTTTGTCCATTCCAGTCCAGTCCATACCGTTCCACGTCCATGTCATTGATGCTGTTGTACTTTGATGTTTTTAATAAGATGAGACTGGCTGTGCCACACATAAATATGGTCATAAATGATAGCATTAACAAAAGTCTCAACAGTATTTCGCATGTCTTGGGCCCTTGTCTAATCCAAACAGTCTAGCATGATGTCTGTCACAGGAATTGAGCGCAGATAGAATACAATGTATACAATACAATATAAACAGTAGAGACTTTGCTATAATATTAAGTTGTATTACTTGACAACGCACTACCAAGTTTTTCTAGCTGAATATATGGCCATCCACTTTCCCAAAATAGGCACAGCTAATAGAGGCAGAGTAAAACTCCCAGTTCTGTTAAGTAGGTAGGTTTTGTTACTTGCTGATCTTGTAGGAATAAGACCAACTGAGTGTCACTTTTGAACTCTCTCAAGTCCCAGAGCTCGCTCCATAGTCAGCCAGGCCATAGGGACCACCGGGACTAAGCCCAGTGGGCCATAAAGTCCATAAAGTTGTTCCAAGCTAATAAGTCCAGAGCTGAATTTCTCTCTGTCTGACCATCACCGATATCAACTTTTTTATTTCTTAAGTAATAGCTTTAATTCCCACACTACATTCAAACTTGGCTAAGTTTAAACTTAGACATCACTGTTTCCAAACCCCTCAGATTTCCATGTTGTAGTATGATCCACTATAAGATTGACCTCAACAATTCAAAACATGTTTGCGTAGCTCATTGGTATTATTTGTATGTATGATGGAGTTTTTTAAAGGGTTTAAATGATGGTTCTGGTTGAGAAGCGTGTACCATTTAATTGGCAATACATTGAATATATGTGTGAATATACTCTATACATGTATGTATTATCTAACCATATCAAGATATGTTTTCCACCAAACCCTCTTTGTGTGTGTTTTAATGTTACTTCCTCTGTGTCCACAGATGGTTGGTGGACTGCTCAGCTTCTGCTTCTACACCTTTGTGAATAAATCCCTGAGTGTGGAGTTCCCAGAGATGCTGGCGGAGATCATCAGCAACCAGTTACCAAAAGTCAAGGCCGGCAGCGTCAAACCTCTCCTCTTCCACCAGAGATGACTGTGCCCCTTAACAGACACATTGCCTTAAAAATCCCACCACATCACCTCACCACCCACCTCCCCAACCCCCCTGGAGAGTGACGATGAAAGGATCTGAGGCGAGGAGTGAATGATGTTTTTTGGGAGCGAGTATGCAACTTTGTGCGGTGTCTCCCTCCAGGTCTAGAGGGAGAGAGCCGAGAGAGACGGGAAATGTTTGTGTAGAAACCAGACAGCGAGCACAGACGTTTAGTTTTGTTGAGCAGTCTAAGATGTAGTGTATAACAACAAGTAGGAAATATTTGTAAGATAAAAGATAATCACAAAGAGAAATAGGCTAACATCCATGTCGTCTCAGGTTTCTTACCTTCAAATACAGAACGATATCTAAAATAGATAAGACAAATATCTATGTACAGGTTCTGATAGTATTTTCTACATTTTCAAATTGTAACAGTTTATACAGTTTTCCAGGTTGTTGTTACCTGGGAAGGTAACGAAGCTTAATTAATAACATGCTCTTGAGTAGGCTTTTAGACTGTATGTTCCTCTTTTAGTTTTTACAGGAGGTTGATACAAAATGTTTATCAGTCATATGGGAAAAAATCTGTTCTCCAATCATTTAAAAGTATATTTCTGGTTTGCTTTGATTGATACTTTGGACATACGAAACAATTCTTTTGGCTTGTTACGCGACCATTCAAAGGATGATTTCTCCCACAAGCCGACCTCTTCCAGGTTTACACACGTCTATTATAAAAGGGAAAAAATATGTGCCTTTTTTGCTTCAAATATCATCTGCCATTTTCTTCCTACCTGTCTAAGGCGTTCTTCTCTTTAACCCATCATGGTCTTCCTTCATCGTATGTTGATTGTACATTTTATATTACATGCAGTTGCAAGTTTTCCTTTTTTCCAGTGGCTGTGTTCATCTTTAGAAGTGGCAGCTCGGTCCATCCTCCGTGTGTAGAAATGATCCTCAATGTTCAGAAAGAATATTCAAAGCCTGCTTCCTTTGACGTGATCTCCCACACATTTAACTCCACATTTAAGTGCGATTCAAGCACTTTTTTACCTTGCTTAAAGGCTTTAAAAGACTGTGAAGAAAGACTGTTATGCTGTACTAGTCTTTACCATATGACTGTAGATAAAATTTGGAACTTTTTTTTTTAAATAGGAAATAGCCCACTTTGATGTTTATTTTAGCCCCCGCTCCAGCTCCAGTAGTCGAATAGTGGAATGTGATAGATTTGTGCGTCTACCAATCAGAAATGAGAGGGCATATTTTATTGTGTTTGCAAGATTATGTCATTTTTAATTCTTCAGGAAAACTCCTTTTCTGTGGTTTTGCCATGGCTCAGACTGGTTAGAAAATAACCGTCCTTCATTTTTTAACGTTTTTTCTACAGTCTTTTTTGGAAAACTGACAAAGATGCAGTCATGATTCTGCCACTGAAGATCCTTCTTCAACAGTATATCCATGCTCTCAATAACCGCCTGCTTCGGGAAATATGTTATTGAAAGCTAATGCATTGTTTTCATTGCGTTGCTCTTATTTGTCAAAGGAATAGTTTTAACAGTTTGGGAAATATGTGTACTTGCTTTCATGCAGAGAGTTGAGAAGATCAATACCAGTGTCCTGTCTGTACAGTAAATGTGACGCTGAAGTCAGCATTCAGTTAGCTTAGCTTAGCATAAAGACTTGAAACAGGGAAACGGCTCGTCCAACTGTCCACTCTCCACCAGCACCTCTAAACCTCAGTAATTATCACGTGAATGTAAACATAACAAGTTACCACTTATGATGGACGATTTCTTGGCTGGGACTAGTAATTTGCTGGACTCTTCACTTTATTCTTCAGTTTTTGTATAAATCAAACAAACGAGATATAACATATATTAATGATTTTGTTTTCAGGCTACCTCTTCCCAGTCTTTATGCTAAGCTAAGCTAGTTGTCTCCTGGGTGGAGTTTCAAATTTTGCGTATAGACATGAGAGTAGTATCAATCTTCTCATTTAACTCTGTAAGAAAAAAAAAATGAATACGCGTATTTTCCCAAAATACTGAACTATTCCTTCAAAATGAACAGTTTGTATGACGGTGTGTTTAAACAGCACTTTGGATCAGTTGTTGGCAGATTCATTACCCTGTTAACCTCTTACAGCTGCTGATAACCTTCAACCTCTCCAACTTAACCCCTTGCTTCGTTAACACCCTGCCAGGCACCTTGTCTTCATGTCTCTTTGTCTTTTAGTACTTCTGCATGTTAATGTGTTGTCTGTTAGTTAGTCAAACCCCAATGTTTGAAAGCACTTAGCATCAGTCACCTCGTAGAGTCATGCAACAGTGAAAGTGTAGTGTCACTGACTGGGGAGGCAGGCAAAATGGATCCTTTATTCTCTGGGAACTATTTCAGTGCCAAACTCCTGTTTTGTCTGTTTTCAGTGATGCGAAAAGTTCAGTGTTTGCATCAGAAGAAGAAACAAGTCCCAGCATTGAAGCTTGTAAATTTGTCTGATCAATAGAGAATGGATCGAGGACATTATTAATGAGCGATAGATTACTCTTTTTCTTTTCTTTTTTTTGTAACACAAGGCACTCGCAGATGTGTTGTGTAGTCACACAGAATAATGTAGGTCTGTCAGTATCCCAATTTTATGTGTGGTGTAAGTAAGTGGAAATTTGAAATGTGTTGCAACGTTTTCATCAGTCAACTTTGTCTGCTTAGTTTGTCATCAGTGTGTTTCATAACCCTGACATGCTGTTTGTGTTTAAAGCACAAATTAATCCAGGTTTTGACATGAATGTGAACCTTAAAGAGGAAAATTTAGTTTAAAAGAAATGTTATCGACATATTAAAGAAAATGCTCTGTCAGTTAGAAATAATTGGTTAAATATGTCACGTGTGCGACTACAGAGGGCTCACTGTTGCATCCCAAGCTGAAAAATGTCAACATGTTCTCTTGCTAAACTATCCTAACAACAACTATAAAAGCAGTCATATATTTTAAGCCACTTCCACGCTCAGGTTGTTGAAACTTTATGTCTGATTCACACAGTATGTGGTTGTCCGTGTTTAGTCATTAATGTGCGGATATTAAGAACCAAAAACATTCAGTTTGGATTCCCAAAATGTGTCTGCTTCTGTGATTTTATTTATGATGTATTTTTGTCAGGAAAAAAAAAAGGTTTACTTGACATATTAGGAAAGTTTCACGAATGTGCTGCCACCGTTGACATTTATACCCAGGCTCAGAAACAGGACGCTTGTTTTTTTTCTTTTTAAGGTTTATTCAGAAAAACTATCTTCATTAAACTGCATAGGGGTTACTCATGGGTTACTTTCACATTCAGTGTATCGAAATCTCTTCTGCTGCTGCTGCTGCTGCTGCTTGTCATTTAAACAGGTATATATATATAAAATCACACACTTGCCTCTTCTTGCTCAAAAATGTATCGTTGCTTACCTTGTACATTTTTGAGAAGGACAACTGAATATGCAATAGAAATAACAGATAATCTATCACTATCACATAACAAGATGTGGTTGCTAACTTTTTTCTTCTATTTTTTTTTTCCGATATAAGCTATTTGCATACAGGAGATTCACATTTAACTTCAGGAATAGATACACTTCAGTCAGTAATCAGTCCACTCAGACTGCACAAAAAAGCCTATTTGATGTTTAACTACAAGGTGACCAAAGCAAGTACAGATAAATTCAACATGTCAGTGTAAACTTAAGTAGCTCATAGAAGACAAATGTACAGTTATTTGTTTTCTTTTTCTTTTTTTTTCTTTTTTTTTATAAACACATTTTTTTTACTCTAACATGATGGCTTTGGTCAAATTGTGTAATACTGTGAATAGGATAGGAGTCAGTCTTTTTCACACACAAACTGTTTGTGAAAGTAATCAACCAGCTTGAATCTAAAAAGATTTGCACTACCCAAATATTGTTTGAAAATCTATTTTGTATAAAATATATGCAGACATTAACTTTTGAGAATTATCAAGGGCAGATCATGTTTCACTGGTATATGCTTTCTCTAAAAAGCTTTGTTTTGCTTAAAAAAAACTGAATATGTACATATAATCCATTGTAAAGAAAACGTGGTGTGTTTGTCTCCAGATAATAGTTTTTCTATACCAACCCTCTGTATTATTTCTCCTCTGTAGTGTGAGTCCTGTTGAACTTTTCCTCCATTGATTAAAGGTTGTACTGTATGTCTTTGTGTGGTACTTCTCAAAACAAGGAACTGTATGCTGATGTTTGCCATGATAGTAACTCAATGATAATGAACAATGGAAACGGTAAGCTCGTTGTAAGCCACTTCTCATGATCACAGCAAGCACTTGTTCATCAAATAAATGAGCTTTTCCATTCTGGCACCTGGTTTATTGAGTCTTGGAGGAGACTGTTGAAGTCTACCGAATCTCTGAAGTGTTTCACAGGTTCTTGTTTTCATGAGTTTTTAAATGATTGTTTTTAAGTTTCAGACTCTGGACTCTGGCTCTTCAGCAGCAGCTCTAAGTGAAATGAGGTAAAAACTTAAGGTACTCACATATAGAGGTTGCATGGCTTTGACCTCAGCAGCTCTACATTAGGGTTTGAATGAAACGGCTTGTTTAAAAAGTAATGGGCATATATAACTTCAGCTTACTGCTAACCATTAAACTATACAATACATTTACATAACAATTTTTTGTTCATGTAGAAACAGCTCCAAAAAACAAAATCAGAATCGGCCACTTTCTGACAGTCTCAAAGATGAATCAAAGGTAGCATGTTAATACTGGGTCTCCTCTGCAGCTGCGGATATTACCACCTTTTGTGGAGGAGCTACTTAAAGGGTCAGTTCACCCAAATCACACAAGAAGTGACAGGCTCCTACATTGAACATGACATTGATGTGAACACACTATTTCCCTCCCTGCCATCTGGGTTCTTAGTTGGGTGTTATGTTGTTTTTCTTTCTCTTTTTTTTCCTGTGCTTTTCCCACTGGTTTCAGGTGGGCAGGGCTCAGCTCGAAAAAGTTGAGTTCAGCTACTTCTGTGCATTTCAATCCAAACATGATGAGGGTGAGTAGTTTGGTGCTGTCAGTCAAATCTGATCAAACCACACCCACACAGTTTTGATGAACAGTTTGATTCTTAAACCATTAATAAATAGTAATTTTTTTAATTAAGAAAAAACTTTGTCGCTTATTTATTCAAGAACACTTATTGTTAATGACAACCACTTATGATGTGAAGCCAAGTTTTCAGGGGCTTCAAGACATCCACTACTAAAGGTCTACTCTGCAGACTGTGCTGGAAGTGAACAGAATAGTTTTGTAGGGCTCAAACATCTCAAGATTACATTTGCCTTTGCTTAGAGTTGTCATTAGGTAGGATGTCATTTCTGATTGAAACTGATGCAGCCTAGACTGAACATTAGCCTTTATCCAGGGTTTGCATCCAACCTCCAGTGCCTCCACTTCTTGAGAAGTCAGTGCTGATTTTTTAAGTATTCCGAGCTTTTATAATTATATGTTTTATTAATGTATCAAATGACAACATGAAAGCAATTTTTGTGAAACTATTGCAGGTTTAATAAAGACCTATTTTCTCTAGGAATTATGAATAAAATAACCTACTAAAATTGTAAATGTATTGACCTTAAAGGCCTGGTTGTGTCTTTCTCTCTAGTGTTGTTTAAATCACAGCACTTTTAAAAAGTTGAGGTTGAGTTTGGGGTCTTGATGTGTCAGTAATCACGCCCCACGGTTGAGGCCAGGAGTCGGGGACGCGCATCCAGCTGCCTGTGTGGTCTCTGCGCTCGTTCACGCGCATGTGAACACCTGACCGCTGCAGGGGACGGTGCCCGCTGTTA
This sequence comes from Seriola dumerili, assembly GCF_002260705.1. Lineage (NCBI taxonomy): Eukaryota > Metazoa > Chordata > Actinopteri > Carangiformes > Carangidae > Seriola > Seriola dumerili. Next base: position 414,855 of record NW_019174416.1, on the reverse strand, counting down.
GTTTGATCGGGGGAAATCCTTTACAGGTCGGTTGCTTTCTCCTGTGAGCGGGATGGCGGATGGAGAAGTGTTCACAGTGGAGGATCAGGCCGTGGACAGCGCCCGGCTGCTGCTGCGGGACTACAGGCGGCTGACTCGGCTGTACTGCATGAATGGCGGACATCACCTGCAGATCCTGCCCGATGGGACAGTGCAGGGCCAGAGGGATGAGGGGGACGTTCACAGTAAGACTGCAGCACACAGCCCATTTCACATCCAGGTCAGGCCCTTAGCATGATGCGTTCACTTCCTTTACTGCGGGCGTGAGACTGAAAGCTGAACTAATTGGGTAAAATAGGTGTAATGTAGTTACTCACTCATGACAGGAAACTCGGACACAAATTTCTCTATTTGGTGAAGTTGTATGGCCTATTCTGAAAAATATTTATTTTCTAGAGCATTGATGTTTTTGCTCTTTAAAAATAACAGAGAAAAGATGAGACCTTATAAAAACAAACGATTCAATATAATATAACTCATTAATGTCAAATATGAAAGGTCAGGTCATAAACATTAGGGTACTTGTTGTCTCTCTACAGTCCTCTGCCTCTTTCCTCGCAGGTTCTATTTTCTCTTGTTTAGAAAACTGCCTGTAATAAACTTCCTATGATAAAAGTACACATGTAATACATTATATATATATATGTCATTTATTGCATTTAACATGAAAATGAGCCTTTTAGTCCTGATCAATGAGCACTGTTATTGTCTAATAACCTAATGAAATAAAATGAATGAAATGCAAGACAACACATTTATTTGGTCAGAAGAATAACAAGGATGCTGCATCTTTCTATGAAAGATGATCTCATGAGACTTTACACAGCCGTCATTCATCGAGTCATTCAGCTCAGGAGCAAGGACTTTAACTGTTGCATGTTTTATCAGTCAGCTGACTGGAGCTGAAATGAAACACCAAGTATGTTTGAAACTGAAACAGAAATCTCAGATTTGCCCTTGCCAGTGTTCTCCTTCCAGAAAATAAAGTGACTCATGTTTGTAGAGGTGTTATATATATAGGTTTATTCACTTTTCACTTGATTTCAAACTTTTTCTCCTTTCAGCTGTTTTAAAGATTAAAGCTGTGGACACAGGTGTGGTGGTGATCCAAGGCACAGAAGCTGGGCGATATTTGGCCATGAGTGATGAGGGACGTTTGTACAGTTCAGTGAGTATCCACAACACATGGGTTATGTGATAGTAAATCAGAATACTAAACTTATTGATGCAGGCATGTGTAGATAAATCTTCCAAAATCATATCTATTGTAAATAATCACTCACCATTATACAATCTTGATCTTAACTTTGGTGAGTGCATTTTTAAGCTTTTAGCCTCAAACCAAACAACTAAAGTCCCTCCAAAAGTGCTGTCAGCTGGTGGTGTATTTTTTGTGTTTCTCTCTCAGCACACTGTGACTGATGAATGTTACTTCCTGGAGAAACTGGAGGAGAACCACTACAACACCTATCAGGCTCAGAAATATCAGGAGAAGAACTGGTACGTAGCTCTGAAAAAGAACGGGAAACCTAAACTGGGTCCAAGAACACACATCGGACAGAAGGCCGTCTTCTTTCTGCCCCGACAGCTGGACGACTGCGGGGAGTGAAGACGTTCATCCCAACACACAGTGATACCTCAACCAAAACAGGAAGCTGCTCATGGAGGGATTAGTGTTTGAGGAAGTGGTATGAAAATGGTTGATTGGTTGTTGTTGTTTTGTTTTTTTAAAACACTGCACTTATTTATTTCCACAACATCTCATTTTAATGAGTCTTCCATATTGTCTCTTTTAACATAAAATCTGATGTCGGTGCTGGACACAGTAACTGAGAGAAATGAGCTTCAATCAGCAGTGGTTGTACTGGTTTTGAATTAGTGGTTCTCAAACCAAGTGGAAGTTTAGATGATTATGTGAGATGAGAAAAGTAGACTATAAAATAATATTATATGATATAGATTCTATAATTAACAAAAAAAACCCTCATGTGTAGTGCTGGTAAAAAATGTTTATTATCTCATTTATTTTAGTATTGTCTAAAAAATTGTTTCCAGATGACAATGACATCTGGTGGAGAGTTAGATCAAAGGCAGGAACAACTCATTGTTCATGAGGATCTGGATCCAGGTGTGATTGCAGGAATTGCTGCTTTTTGCAGTGGTTTTCCCATGAACCACTGCACTTATTTGAATGTCAGGTGACACATGTAACCCACCTACTGAGAATATTGCTTGTTTGCTGGAGTTCATCTGCTCCGAGTCCTTTCTGGTTTAACTTTTCTGTAATCAATCTGCTTTTGAGGAAGAAAAAAAAAAAATGAACAGCTTGAAAAGGCCACAGGTCCGACCTACACCAGGGTGTCAAGCTGAATCACAGCTTTCCCAGACTTGCGGATGTTGTTTCATATTCACAGCAGTTACACAATGCTGCCATTTGGTGCCACCAATGTGTAAAATTTCCCAGTGAATCATTTAACACGCGTTCCTTTTTTTCTCTTGCTCTCTTGCAAAATTGAGCACCACTTTTTTTTCCCTCCACAGTGCTATAGCTTCATAAAACTGACCCATAAATTATACCTGTTAATCATCCTTCTCTGCAGGTTTTGATTTATAAAAACTGTAAATGTATCTGTCACATTGCCTGTTGGACCCCACAGTAATACAGAAATAATCAATCCAGACCACTCGGATGACGCGTTAAAAGTGACATTTATTTAACACTAAACGTTTTATGTACAGTTTCATAACAACAAAACCCCAAAGTTGCAGCTCTAACATCACATAGAAATAAGCATAATGGGTCTGTATCAAAGCAATGACAGAAGTATTAAGTTAAGTGTTTAAGGCAAACAGTTCAGTTTGCTAGACATTAACTCCTTCTAGTGATGACAATGATTAAATCATGAAAAACTGTATTATCCTGACATGCCAATTCCTCCAGATTCTAAAACTAAAGAAAAATCCTGAACTGCTGCTGCATCATTCATTCCTTGTTCTATATGTCTGAGACCTGATGGGAACGTCCTCTGGGTTTTATCAGTTATGTTTCTAAAAGTGCACCTGCATACAACATTCTTTGACATAGTTCCACAAGATAGCTAACATTTTACACCTCAAGAAGAAAAAAAAGTGTTAACCCTTCCCCCACCCCAAAAAGGAAAAAAAATAAAAAAGATTTCCCTACCCCATCTGTCAATTAAATCTTATGGCAAAACCCCACTTGGAAAAGGAATTTGAGTTATTTTTATGCTCTTAGATAATGTGATCCACATGCTTCAGCGAGATCGTTAACAGCTGAAATCCAGACAGCCAAAGAATCTTTTCTATAATCACACAGCTTTTCCACTGACATTCAATGTGATGCCGACTCCACTGACTCACTGAAGAGTAATGCAAAGGTCACGCTGTTACATCTAAATAAGGCCATGAACCACAAAATGTGCTCATACGCCCAGAAAAATTATCTCGGTTTCTGTCACTGTCCAAAAATTCAGCGTCCCCTCACTGTCAGCTGAGCTGCTGCGGGGGGATTGTCGCTTGACATTTGTGGCTATATGGTTTTTAGTTGCAGCTTGTCTTTGTTAAAAAATGCAGCATCATCTAAGATCATATCTGTAACTTAAAACTCTTTTTTTCCCAAGATGGATAGTTTTACCCGATTAAATGTAAATGTACAGCAAAACATTTATAGGCAAAATCATAACTTCTGACACATGGATGTCATTTCGGTGTGCTTCACTGACACTGCATTTGAATCACAAGCATGTATGTTATATTATGACAATGCCCTTGATGGACAGTTTCCAATATCTTAAAAGCAGAAAACAACACTGCCCCCTTCTGGTTAAAAAAAGGGCAACACTACTTAAAGCCAACAGGTGAGTGATACATGTGGTAATGCGAATATGAGCATTTACAGCCTAATGAAAAAATTGCTTTTAAGTGTATGTGGTGTCTAAAAAGAGCCTAGAATAGTCACAATAAAACCATGAAGTGAGATTAGTGTAGATTACAAAGTGTGTTACATGCTATGGCAAGTCTACAGAGTGCTGTATTAATAAATACCTGTTGGCTATAAGTGTCACCAACATGAGGCTTTCCCTATTTATTGACCCTAAGGGCAGATGCATGCTCGTATGCTACCATCAAATGATATAAGGCATTACTTATACATTACAGACTGAGATGTAAATAGCACTTAACATTCGTCACTAATGAGTACACTGAGGGACTATTACTGTTAACCTTTTTCCATTAATAAAGTTTCAAAGCAAAAATAAAACAAATGATATAATTCCTGAATATTTTATTGAGAGTTTTCTTCATCTGTAACTCGTCTGGCTGATTTCTGGTTAAGTGTCTTCAGTTTAATTTGAAACTCTTCACAGAGTCGCTGCTTGTGTTGGTCATGTCCAGTTCTCCCACATCCACCATCTTGAATTTATGTCATGGCAAGCTGTAGAAATCAGATTTAAAAATGCACTTTCTTGTCGTTTCTTTGTCATCACTCATCACTCACTGTATCTGGATTATTGTGTGTATGTAAATGTCTCCTGTGAGACAACTGGCTTTATGCAATATGCCTTACCTCTAATAGATGAAGAGTACCCTTGTTCGGGGAAGAGTGGCATAGGTGGGATCGGCCAGTTTACGCACTCTGGAGTAGTTGACAAAGCCCCTGATGAACAGCATGAAGCCTGAAGTTCAAAGAAAAGATATGTAATACAAAATTAAGGCTCATACAACACAAGACAATTACCAAAATGTAATCGTGGGAAATGATGGGAAAATTTGTTTATAAAATGACTATTACTTACCCAGGGCCAGGAACACCCACCACAACCAGTACTGCCCATCAAAGTAACCAGGGAAGTAGGTAGAAAACTGTAAAAACAAGATAATGTGAGTATAATGTTTCTGTCTTCCTATAAACCAATACCAGTAAGAACTTGTAACCTTCACACCACTGAACAGCCATTTAGTAGTTAAACATGTTGTGGTGCATATTTGGTAAACAGCTCTTACCCTGACAATGAGAACCCATTTGATGAGGGACAGGCCGAAGCCAGAGATGGCCCCGTATCGGCCGGCAGCTGACGTGGTCAAACAGAACGACAAGAAGAAGCCGATCCAGTTGAAGAGGAATGCCACTGGTGACAGAAAGACCATAATCAATGAAAATTTAACAACCTTTGAGAATATGTCAAATTCAGTTTATAAGAGCGCTTATTCAAGGACAAATATACAGCAAATGGGGAGTGCGGATCTGCTTCTTGCAGATTTATTCATATACAGTCTATGAATAATAACACCTAGTTTCACTGGTTACAAACCAGCTCTATGCCAGTGAAACTGTTTACTATTTTCCTAGTTTACTCTTTTAGAAATAAAAATAACTGCACAGGGCAACTGCTGAAATACTAAAGGGTTTCTTACTGAAGAAAGTGAGCATGAAGATGCCGTCATTTCCTATTCGCAGCTGATCAGCGTCTTCAAAGTCATCTCTGGCTACAAAGTCGTCCTCCTGCACCGACAGCAAGAAATGTGTATTTACATTACATCAACTTGTTTTTGTTGACGTATTAGTATGAGACGAGTAACTCTGAGTGATCATGAGTATTTCTAAATGATGTTTGAGAATGAGATGGATGTACCGTGACTCTTCCAGTGACCAGAGGGATGGCAGCCTCTGCTTTGCTTCTCTCAGCTTCGTCATAGGAGGGCAGAGTAGTGGCAACACTGTAAGATGGAGGGTTAGGAAATCTTGCTCCATCTTCCTTGTATTCAAAGAACGCTGTGGAGGTAACAAGCAAATGAGTGTTAAATAACAGAGGTCTTGTGTTGATTTATCATATAGGCTACATAGGTTGGGCATGCTTGTTTTTTTTTTAGTATTTAGTATTTTATATATTATCTTCACAATAAAGATGGATTTAGCACCAATATACATACATTCAAAAACAATGCAGATTTCAGCTTTATGCACAGGAACAGCAAATTATAAAACATGAACTGGACTAAATTTTATTCCTCCTATCATTTGTGATTTGGGCACATATCTGTAGGGACAGAAAAAAATCTTTGATGACAGTTATGCGGTAAATTCACCAACAGACACACAGAGGTAACTAGACAGAGCTGCGGATAATTCTGTAACTCTCTAGAAAGTCAAAAAATAAAATCTTATTTTGATTCTAATATGGATTTAAATTTTTATCTAAAATGTCAGCGGCAAACCCAAAATTATTAATGTTAAATGGTTCACCAACTGACACTGACGTTTGACTGCTGACACACCAAAATCTACTTTCACTTCCTTCAAAGAGCAGAGCAGCAGCAGAAAATCATAAAGCCAGACCAGGGAGGGATGAGTTACAGCAGGAAGAAACACATTAGCTGTATGCGTGTCCATTATTGTTTATGCTCTGTCCCATACAGGCCAAGACTCTTATCTGGGTCATCTGGCAGCTACCCAGAATCCTCATTTGTGTTGTTCAAACATAAACAGCACTGAACCTGCTCACTGGACTCGCCCAGGAACAGCTCAAGGCTGCAACGCACTTATGCAACATGTTGATCTTTGACCTGTTAAGAAGTGAGATTAGAAATATCAGACCTTTCTAAAAGGCCTCGGACAAAAGCTACTTCCCTCTACTCTGTCGCTATAATTATCTTAAAGCTACAGTTACTTTTTATTTGACAGAATGAGGCTTTGGATACAAAACACAAGATGAATTCATAAAGCGATTAGATATGTTAGAGATTAGCATACATACAGTGTATACAACATTAAATTAGCATTAGAGCAGCTACAATACTAAAACATTTCAAACAGATTACAAGTGTGATCATATAGGACATGATTTTTCCCAATTCTAATGAAAGGCACAGTTGTGATCATCCTTGTATCAGAGACAATTCATATGCCCCCAGCAATAATGTGACAGTGAAAACAAATGGTAATTTTTGTTTACTTTGGCTTTTGTTTCATAGCTACATTCATTTTTACTGCAATTACACTATTACTGCTTTCACTTTTACTGGAGAATCATTATTAAGTTGGCACTTATACTTTTATGTAGTTGCAGGATGTGAATACTTCTTCCAAGTCTGATTAAGAACAATCTAGCATATAACAGTATGTGATGGAGCTGTGAAGCTTCCTAACCTGCATTTGCTGCTGCAATGCTGCTGTACGGTGGTGGTGCGTCCGGGGCAGGACCCTCCTGGGATGGCTGGGCTGGCTCCTCCTCATTCACCAGCTGAAGATATGTTAATAAGTGACAACACAACCTAGGTTAAACTTAAATTACGGCCTTTATGAAAACTCTGTTTATTGGCTATGCTAAATGAAAACTAAGTAGATGAAATAGAGTTGGGCAATATTTATAAATATGGCAGCTATCCCCGTTAGATTTCTGGTTGTAGTAGGCCATTACAGAAAAAGTAGCAAGTCACTGGGAGGACAGCTTTATGGAAATATGTGAGGAAGTTCATTGATGCATCAGGCATTTTATTCTGCCAAAAATGACAAGCTCATCTGTTGTTTAACCTGTAAACGCTTTCTTATTTGACTTTCCAATTTACTGTGTAACAATATATGTACACATTGTAATGTGAAGTTACAAGAAGATTGTATCCATATTCCCCTACCTCACAGTACCTCTTGGTTTACAAACACCATGTCTACTTTGAACAGGTATTGAACAAGCAGAGTACAGATGGATTGTGCTGACTCCTCAAAGAGAAACAAGGTTAAACATTAGCACTAATGTCTCACTTGTGTAATTACTATGCAACAAGTGTCCATGATAGACATGTCTGCAACCATTTCTTTTCAAAGCAGTACAGATCATTTGCACTGGATCTGTAAGTGATAACACAGTAACCTCTGTTACATCACTAAAACTACAAACCCCCGACGGAACCATAAACCGACCACTGACACACACATCATCTGCATATTAATTAATACATGTCTATAGATGGGGAGGCTGCATCTCTTTATTAGTATTCTGATCCTGTTCTGTCTGTTGAGGTTGAGTTACTGGAAGGGCAGACTAGTGACTGGTCCACGACCGCCAGGTAGTCTTACCACAGTCCAGCATCAATGCTAGAAAAAGTGACACCACACAGCACTCCAGTTCAGGCCTGACAATACCACATAACGTTGACTAACTAGCTGCTAAAAGACAGTGGGCCACACAAGGCTTCAAGTTACATGGGACGAATTTATGATGATATAATTACTATTTTCTTTCAGAGTAAGAAATTTGGTTTGATACAAGTCTAAAGTATTAATCGCCAAATCAAGCCCGACCGTCAACAAGTGTCGGTGCAGCTCGTTGTTTTCCTCATTGACAGTGACTAGTGTTAGCTGATCCGGGGAGCAGCCTGCTAACTGTTAGCTACATTTTAGCGTGGCAGTAAACGGTTACCTACCTCCTGATATCTGACGTTACTGTTTTGTTCTGCCATTGTGGAAGAGGGGCAAAATATTTCAAATGTCCTCTTCCCCCACTGCAACTGTTAAAATGTTTTATGTTAACAGGAATCTCGCCGACGAAGTAGCAGAGATAAGGTTGGCTCTTAGTCGGCCATCTCCTTCCTTCTCCCCTCCTGACTGTAGCTGACTCTGATGCTACCTTCACGGGCTGTCTGAAACTTCACCTCACAGTTGTTCACACATGAACGAAGCGACAAAGTATTAAATTTTAGTATGAATTCGGTTCTGTGTCATCGGTTTAGTACAACAATGTAAAATATAATGAATATATTTAAAATAATAATAATAATAATAATAATAATGATAATGTAAAAATACAAAGAAAGGTACATTATTAAAAACGTATAAAATATCTAAGTAAAACTAACAAAATGTACTTGCGGTATCAAAAGTAATAGTGCCCTGTAGATCAGCCACCTCTACAGTGTTGTTATTGTATATATTGTATTACTGCATTAGATACACTGATAAACACTGACAACTGAGAAAAATAATTTATACCATTGGAATCATTGGGTAATTTATTAATCAACAATGCATTTTATTTTGTGACCTGATCATAGGGATTGTTTGTAAAAATCTTCATCTGCAAATATAGTGGAGCAAAAAATAGAACATTTGCCTCTGAAAAGTATGGAGTACGTGTGCTTGAAGAAGTACAAAGTAGCAGAAAATCATAATTTCACCTTCTAGTACAGTAGAAGTACCTCAAAACTGCAGACTATTGTGTACTTAGTTATACTCCATGGCAGGCAACAAGGGGTCTGGGCTCCTACATTTCTCTTAAACATACAATGAAGTCACTTTCAAATGTGGAAATGGAAGATTACAAGGAGCACCTAAAGGCAACATGAGTTGTTCCGTGTTGTCATGTGACAGGACTAAAAGACTGGATGCCACAGCACTATCCCATAACACACCCAATATATAAAAATTAAATGCACTTTATTACAAAGAACAAATGACTAGCACAGCTGTATGAACAATCACCTGAATACTGAGCACCTGATTATTTCTACAAAGATTAGTTGTGGTTAACTCAAGCACTGCTTGATGTCCACTAATGTATCTCCATCGGAAGATAAAGGAATCATTGGAGTGTTAATATTTTGAAAAATGTCTCATGAATCCACAAAGTTTTAAAGACATCTTAGATCAGTTCTTCTTAGGGCCTGAAGAAGGTGGCTCCACCAGCTTGTTGTGCACATGCATCATCCCTAAAGAAAAAGAAGACTCAGGATTTTTCTATGATTTATGTCAATGTCCAGGCTGCTGCAACAACTGAAAAACAGTCATTTAGACATTATAGCTTTGTGATTTAGACTCACCTTTGAAATACTTTACAGTTTTGACCCGCAGTTCCAGGGTGGCGTCTTCGTCACATACAAAAACAGTCTGTGGGTGCTGCTGGAACGCAGACACTGTCCACATGTGATTCACACCATCTTCTATAGCTTTGTATAAAGCAAATGCCTTGTGTGCTCCAGTGATGAGAATCATGACCTGAGAAAAAATGTTAAATGTGACCAGTGGCTAAGCATGAGCAAAATTAAATTGGTGGTTTTAGGTGAGTCGGGTAGATGACAAAATCACCGAGGAATGCACTGTTCTGCAACTCAAAGCAAATTTCTGCTAGGAAATTATCAATCAAAATTTGATGTTTTGCAGAAACATAAAGAAAAAGAAGGGCACATGGGTGACATCAATACAGGCTTCTAACCTCTTTTGCATCCATGACAGTGCCTACTCCCACAGTCAGAGCCATGGTGGGCACCTTTGAGAGATCCCCATCAAAGAATCGGGCATTAGCCATGATAGTGTCCTTTGCCAGAGTCTTCACCCTGGTCCTGGAAACCAAGCTTGAACCAGGCTCATTAAAGGCAATGTGGCCATCGGGTCCAATACCTGATCAAGGACAATAAGAGCAGTTTGACTTTTACCGCAGCTTCAAAAGTGACTGCATACTCACTTGATACCATAACTGTGTAGTTAGCTACAGTACATTCACAATCAGCAGTGTGACCTCCTGACCTCCGACAAAGAGCTCGATCCCCCCGGCAGCTGTAATCTTTTCCTCAAAGGATTCACACTCTGCTTGCAGATCGGTGGCATTGCCATCAAGGATGTGGGTGTTTACTGCTTTTATGTCTATGTGCTTGAAGAAGTTATTCCACATGAAGGAGTGGTAGCTCTCAGGGTGACCTCTGGGAAGTCCTGTTTTGGATTTTATGACAATATCTTATGCAATATCACGACTTTCAAGAATTCCTCAGTGTGTAACCATTTTAAGTGATGAGAAAGAATGGTGAAGCCTTACCTACATATTCATCCATGTTGAAAGTCTTCACATGCTGGAATGAGATTTCACCATTCTTGTAGTACTCGATCAGTTTCTTGTAACAACCCAGAGGTGTGCTTCCTGTAGAAACCAAGCGCTACAGGTTATGATTACAAAGGGCAAAAGTGAAAGTTAGTTAAAACTAACAAAGTACATTCACTCAAGCACTGTACTTGTTTTCTGGGTGATAGAACTTCAGCCTTTCCATTTTGGGACATTTCATACTATTTATCTTTTATGTTTCGAAGAAAAATGTTGTAGTTTTTTTACTCTGTTTAATTATTGTAATGGCTGTACAGGTTATTTAGAGAATACATTTACATGCATATGTGGGGTCACAAAAATGATTATTTATTGTTTGTTTTTAAACTCCCACTCTGCATGGTTAAGTAAAACAGACTGCAACATTTAGACAGTTCTTCTAGATCCATGCATCAATATTTTATGTTTCTGTTGAATAAAGTACTTTTACTATTTATATAAGCTAATTTCCATACATTACCTTTTTTTACATTTAAGCATTTCCTGGTTTTACTTTCCCTTGAATTTTTTTATTTCTCTTAAAATTACTCTCTTAAAAATTAAACCGTTTTATTTGTTTTATGTTTTTTCTGCTCTTTGATATCTATTGATTTTATTGATTCTATTTTTTGCTTTCTTTGTCAAGCACTTTGTAACGTAGTTTTTGAAAAGAGCTTTATAAATAAAGATTATTATTATCCTTATTATTTAGTATAAGTTTTCTATCATGAAAGTGAAGGCCTGTTGACAATTTCCCGCCAGTGATACTGAATCAGCAGATGTGGGGTGAAACACTATATTACTTGTTTTACACAAAAGTATACAGTATCTCCAGCACTAAATTCGGAAAAAAACGGTGTTTGGGTCGGTCAGGATAATAAAGTATAACCCGCCAGCTTCTACTCACCTGTGGGGAGCCCCAGGGTGAAATATCTATCTGGGCCAGGTTTGAATAGTAAAATCTTGTTTCTAATGTACTTTGCAGCCCACTCGCTTGCCTGGTCGTAGTCATTGAGTATGATCAGCTTCATCGTCCTGGAGAAAAAATTAAAAAAAACAAACGGTTTGCTTGTCTGAAAGAGCTCAGCCTTGCAGTAATTCACGATAAAACACACCTAAACCAGACTTTAGACTCACCAAGGAAACTATATCATCCAGCAACACTAAAATGAGATCAGGGTTGCTAAACAAGCTGGCGAAAGACTGTAGCGGCTTTGACGCAACCGCGTAGTATATGACCAAAACTTTCACAGCAGCGTTATTGTCCCAATAAAACAGAAAGTAAAGAGTTATTGCATCTGTACCTTGAACTGCATGTAGCTTTTACTCGAAACCTTTTTATATACAGTCTATGCTCGGAGGAAACAGGATCTTGAAGGGATCATGTGATTCCTGCAGTCGGATGCAAACAGCCTCTCACCAAGGAGGCGATGTTCAATCAACTTACGTTTACGTTAGCAAGTAAGCTAAGTAGTAGGGAGCTCTCACTTGATAAATAACCGCACAAAGTTTCCTCGGGCTGCTATGTTGAGTGGTTTACAGCTTTGAAAAACTTTGCCCATTTGCTTCCATAAGTGTATTAAGAGAGGAAGAAAAACAGTTTTTCATCAGCCTTTAACCGAATTTACATTAACTTGATTCATGGTAGAACGTTAAGTGTGGTTGCTAGGCAACATTAAAGGAGACACTACTCGACGCGCCCTGCTTATCATGTTATGAAGTCAAAGATTTCATCAAAGATTTACTATGATGTGATTATATGACTTAATGCCTCAGTAAATTTGAGAAATGTGAGGTCTCGAGACCAAATAGCCGGAGCACTAATCAATCTCAAACCAGATTTCATGTCTTATTTATTCATTTAACTGTTAAATTTTCTTTAAATTTTACATTATGAAGCTGCTGTTTCTTTAATACTAAGACCCTTCCCAGATAGCAAAATGAAACTTCTGGCCCAACACATGCTTGGGTCCTTGGCCCGAATCTGGCCCACATACTTTCACATCTGGGCAACTCCAGCTGTTATCCTTCTGTATTGTCTGACAGCTGCAAGATTTCCTGTGTGCCAGAATTGGTCCAGATGTGGAAGTGGAATCTGACAACTATGATGTATATTGGCCAGATCTGGGCAGTGTAAGCAGGTGTATACTGGGCCAGAAGGAAACAAGCATGTAGCTCAGGTATGGGCTGGATTAATTTTGGTACCTGGGTTTTATTTGAACTTAATGCCTAGCAACAGAAGTATTTAAAGACATGAAGTCTAAAATGATACTGGAACAATTCATTTTAAATTCCAACATGAATATTTATCTATTAGTGGAATGTAAACTCCTGTTTATGACACCAAAATCCCCAAAGACCCAGGATATTACTTGTCTTCAATAGCTACTACTGCCCTACTAGCTAGACAGAAGCAATACCTGTGTGAAACCTTGGGTATATATGACCAAAGTAATAAAGATGGAGAAGTGATTTTCAATAACTTTATTAAAACCATATTGTGACACAGACCAGAACACTTACAGAGCACACAACAGAAATAAATACCATCATGTGTACAGCGCTCATTGTCAAACAGGCTTATTGCGGCTGGCTTTTGATTTATGTCATCCAGAAAGAGAGAGGGCATGCTATGTCATCAGACAGAGATACCACCAGGAGCTGGGCTCAGTGTGCTAATCACCCTGCTTGCTTTTGACTGTGGAGTGCAGTTCCTGAAACACTTCACCTGCTCTGATATACACCCAGGCTGCATCTCAATCTGAAGCAACAAGCTCCCATTCAGCTTTGCTTTAGGGAGGCTTTAGGCTGCTTTAATCAAGGTCCATGTCAGGCTTCTTTTCTGTTGTTTCTGAGGTGGGGTTGCCTGTGTTCTCGGTCGTTCCCTTGTCTGCACTTTCGTCCTGGGGTTTCTCCTGTCCGTTGACGGGCCCGTTCTGCTCTGCAGGCGTATCCTCCTTGGGAAGCTCCACCTTGGGTTTGGGCTTGGTCACAATGGGGTTACAAGCAGAGAACAGCTCCTGGACAATTACAAAGAACACAACATGAAACAATGGTTTTATTAAAAGTAATACAGTTGTGTGGGAGATCTACCAATTGGTCCTGGCCAAATAAATAATTGCAATAAAAAGGCACCAAAGTTGCTCATGTTCCTGCTAGATAGTTGACCTCAGTGTGTCATGTTTACAGTTAACATGAAGGCACAATAACAGCTGAATGAATGCTGAATGAGTAAAGCTAGCCATCTGATTGTTAATAAGCATATTTGAGGTGACTTTAGAACAGCATACAGCAACTTTATGTTGATAACCCCAAATAGCAACATATGAATTTGGACTATTTAAATACCCAGAATTTCTGCAGGGTGAATTCTTAAATTTCATTCATCCTTTCTATGTGCTGTTTATGAATTACTTTCCACCAACTGCCATACACAATACTAATTTAACACTGGCCACAGTTTTTATTGACTGGACAAATCTAGCAGTCTTAAGCCTCTTGCATTTTTATTTTACACGTATGGGATTCTCCATTTTAAATTTCTAAAGTTACTGTTCACAGTGCTCTGGTTTTATGATCTCATGCATTGACTCTCACCCTTGTTTTTGCTTGAATGTCTTTGACTTTAAAAGAGGGATCCAACGTCAAGCTCTGTTTGCTTTGCTGGTTCATGGCGCTGTTCATCCAGATCATTGCATCATTGGTCAGTTTGTCCACTTTGGTGACATCTGCCTCATCTAAATGGTCATACTGCTCCTCCTGGAAAACAGTGGAAGATCACAAAAGTTGTGTTATAATTACCACAGGCATTACTACTTTTATTTGCAATGATGCCTTCAATTTTTATGTGGTAAAGGTTAACAGAAATCATATAGATTCATAATATTCCAATGTCATTTAAAAGGATTCCCAATACACACAATATAAAATTCTCTTTTACCTTCATTTTGTATGCTTCAACAAATTTCATGTACTGTTGGATTTGTTTTCCCAGCTCCTCAAAAGCTTTAGGTCTCTCTTCAGCCTCTGTATACCTCTCCTGAATGGGCTGGCCAAGTTTCTGCAGAGTACACAATTCTCATGTTAGTTAAAGAATATCAAAATGTTGACCAATCAATGGAAGGAAAAAACAACAACAACAAATAATTACTATAATAATAATTACCTTTAACTCTGCCAGTTTGTCAATGTACACCTGCTTGGGTTGATCCTCTCCATCTTCATACAGCCAGTTTTCAGTGTCCTCCAGCTTTAATGACAAGGCATCTCGGTCCTAAAAATATAAAAATAATTTCACAATATGTAAAAGGAAAGCCCAATCGGTTGTCCAGTGATTATAAGCTGATAACATAGATCATAAGTCCTTCTTAACAATGAGTCGGAAGTGATTGTTTACTCACAGATTCACTGACAAACTTCTCCAACATCCCATGTAGTTTGTCCCTCATGTCGTACACATACTCTTCTACGTTATTCTTGGCATCATTCCTCTCCTTCTCCAGCTTGTCCTGCATGATCATCTTACCCTGAGGAGAACCCACACAGCAACTGTAACTGGCAAACACTTCAAAATAGATCGAGTAATTAAAGATGACAACTTGATGGGTGGATTTTGTAATGTCTGTATGTGATGGCTGAAAGCCTAGTTACCTCATTTTCTACAAAAAGATTGAGCATGTCGTCTGCTAGCTGCCACTGTGGACTGTTTTCGATCGGAAGCTCCAATACTTTTGTTTTGACTTTGGGCTTTTTGGCTTGTGGGGGCTGGTCAGACTTCTTCTCGCTTTTGCTCTCCTCTGTGGTAGTCTAAAAAAAAAAAAAAAAAAAAAAAAAAAAAAAGCAAATAGGCACTGAAATCAAAATGAATATAGGTGTCCAATGGACAATCTAATGTAATCTGGTGCATGGGCTCTGCATTAAACCCATCTTGGTGAAACATACAGAGTTTAGTTTTCGTTTGCACAATGTCAGAGAGGTGCTGAGTCAATGTTTTACTTCTGAGGCCATGAGTATAATTTGAGGTATTATAAAGTACCACATTGTGTTTCAATTGTATACATGGGGATGAAAATTTAAACATATTTAGTTTCTTAAAGACACAGTTTATTGTGGGCTGTATCACCTTGTAAAGACAACTTTATTAAATGGTGTTTGTTTTACATAAAAAATTTTCCATCTTACCTCCATCTCTTCATTCTCACGTGGCGCCTTCTCTTCCGTTTCTTTCTGACTGTCTCCCTGTCCCTGTAGCTCCTCCTGATCAGTCTGCATCTTGCTCTGCAGAGGAGTGATAAATACCAGACATGTTTTTTCTCTGTAAGCAGAAGCACAGATAGTAGCACAGATACTGATCTGATGCTCAGTGTAAACAGATGCAGGCACTTATTAGGTTGAAGTACCTCTCCATCTTTGTCATTGGCCTGTTCTGTTTCCATGGGTTCCTCTGTCTCATCAGACTTCTGCACTTCAACCAGGGAGGCGCTGGACACACTAAATATCCCATGGATGTTCACTCGCACCTTAACTTTCACCTTGGAGCTTTCCCCAGATGCTTGTGGGACAACCTTCTGGATCAGAAACTGACCTGTAGGGAAGAAAAAAAAACAATCATGATTAAAAACAAACAGATGTAGCTATTTGATAAGTGCTGTGTTTGGTTTTGAGTATTTCTGTTCCCTAATGAGAATCCAAGTCAAAATCTAAGTCAGAAATCATTTGGGAAGCTTTGGCTGCTTACCAATAGTGGGGTCAGGGTAGGGCAGCTCGTTAGGGCTATTGTAGTAGGCCTCCAAAGAGAAAGGCTCTTTCCGGTAGAAGGTCAACACTTTGGAGAAAGGTGCTGCATGGTTCTTGGGAAACACCTCACAATCACTGTAACAAATTAACATTATTATATTGAAGAGTTAAGATAAGAAACAGAGGAAAAAAGTATCAAAAGAAAGTTGTTTACCTCAGACCTTCCTCTGCAGCAGAATGCCACTTCAAGGAGATGGGATAGGAAACGATGTCTGTGATGGAGAATTCACGCACCTTGAAGGCAGGTGACAGTATTGCACACTGTGGAGACACAACCATTATTTCAATGAATGCAGCAGTAAAAGAAAAGATGTAACTGTAGAAACAAAAACATCATTTTCAAAACATAGGTTTACTCAAGCCAAAGGTTCTGTCATGTGCTGGTGGGTGACGTTTTTATTGTGAAAAACAAAGTGGGATATACCTGCAGGGCACATCCTCTGGCCACAGCCTCGTCAGCATTCAGTGTAGTGCTCAATTCCTTCCCGAAGAATTTGCTGATTCTCTCTTTGACAGCAGGGATCCTGGAAGCTCCACCCACTATCTCAACTGCATAGATGTCTTCTTTTTTCAGTTCTTATGGAATAAAAACAGTTTATCACTATCACATAAACTGAGGAACCAGCGTACTTAACATTCTTTAAACTGAAATAACAAGAATGTCAGATAAGTAAAGTGAAGAAAATCCCAACTGGGGAAAATAATACTCACTGGCATGTTCCAGCAGAGTCTGCAGTGGAGGCTCTACTCGGGCAAAAATATCAGCACACATCTCTTCAAACTGACCCCTTGTGCAAAAGAAAAGGTGGATATTGCTTTAACTTTAAAAGTACATTTTAAAGTAAGAGATAGTAGATAAAAATCCTGCATTGTAAAAAAAATTGAATAAATAAAGTTAATAAAAAATAAAAATCATATCAACATATGATTTCTTTTTGTCTAACCTGTTCAGTTTTCCAGAGACGTCAATGTCATTCATGAAGCACTCTATGTTAAGTGGCAGGTCTGAGGAGTTGGCACTCATCAGTTTTTTCAGTTTTTCACACTCCTGGTAGAGCCTGACCAGAGCCCTGGGCTTAGTCTTGACATCAAGCTTGTACTTCTTGCCAAATTCCTCACAGAAATACTTGACCAGTACCTCATCAAAGTCCTTTCCTCCCAACTCTGGGTCACAGGCTGTAGCAAGGACCTGAGAGACATGAAGAAGAAGCCAAGAGAGAGCTGAAGTTATGAAACAAAGCCTTTCATACACTGATAAAGAATGTGCAGTATGTTGATTTACGCACATACACACACACACCTTGAGTTTGCCCTTGTTAAAGGCACACACTGATGTCTGGTATCCAGAATGGCCCAGGTCCACAAACACCACATTTCTAGCCTTCTCCTCAGGAGCAGGGAGGTCCTGTTTATAGATCCCATAGGCTAATGCAACTGTAAGGAAAATTGTTCAATTATTAATGAAGTAAACAAGTTCTGGGATGACAGTACAGAGAGGCATCAATAACACGCATATCCTTGCCTAAGCCCTACGCCCCAAAAAAACCAAGTACAGACCTGCAGTTGTTTCATTCATGAGCCTCAGGCAGTTGAGTCCAGCAATCTGAGCAGCATCTACTACTGATCTCCTCTCAGCATCAGTGTAGTAGCAGGGAACCTGGTTAGAAGAGAAAAGCGTTTGAACAGGTCCCACAGGTGTTTTCAATTAACGTGCTTGATTAGGCCTGCAGTTAGGTCAAGGCTGGGGCTTCAA
Organism: Seriola dumerili; assembly: GCF_002260705.1. Classification (NCBI taxonomy): domain Eukaryota; kingdom Metazoa; phylum Chordata; class Actinopteri; order Carangiformes; family Carangidae; genus Seriola; species Seriola dumerili. The sequence continues at coordinate 396,402 of NW_019174416.1, read as the reverse complement.
GCTTTTATAAGGACAGTGTCAAAAACTGTACAGTAGCATGTTAATACTTACAGAGACAACACAGTCAGCCACAGGCTTCTTCAGTGCATTCTCTGCCGTCTCCTTCAGCTTGGTCAGCAGCATGGCGGTGACCTGTTCAATGCTGAACACTTTCTCCTCCTCCATGTACATCACCTTCAGTACCAGTCAAATAGACAGACAAGAGAAAATTGTAACATTGCTCTCAAAGATTTTTACTATGTCGGCTCAAAAATGACTTGTTTGTACAGCAAGTGACGGAATGATAATAGGCAATAAAACTATCTACCTCATATATATATATATATATATATATATATACACACACACACACACACACATGAATCTGTACATATATGTATATCAACATTACTTTTCCAAAGATGCATAGTTTGACTTGCCCCATTATCTCTGCCTGTAACTAATGTTTTCAAGAAGCAAAGTCTCTCCGTCAACCTTAACAGTGTCCTTTATACTTCCACTGTTTTATCAAGGCCACATTTCAAACTTTATCTCAGTTCAGCTTGTGATGACACAGACAGACATTTCATAACTTCAAAATGCACAGATATGGTGCGTCACAGGTGCAATAAAATACTGTTCATCTACATGCTTTTAGTGCTTGGTGACATTAGATCATTGGTTGAAATTTGAATTAATAAGTACCTGACTGACACAAAACAAAAATTTGGTCCTGGAAACACAAACATATATTTAAGTCTGAATTAATAAATAGATTTTAATTAACAGTATTCTCAATTACAACAATTTATGGGACTGTATCATACTGTCTACTTTGATTTGTTTGGCTATTATGTTGTTGAGACAATGTGTTTTCTCTCTACTGTGGCATAAGAATATTTATTTCTGGTGTACTATCTTCATAGAGTGCCACACAGTAGTCTCTTTTTATCATCTCCGCAACTGAACAGTGTTTATTTTCTGTGACCAAAAAATTATTTGGCAGGATGATAAATGCCTGGACTGGCCAGCCAAATTATAACAATGCATGGGAATGCATTGCAGATCTCTGAGTAAGAGCACAGTGGAAATGAACTTTTCCAAGGATAATAATGTAGTGCATCTAATGTGTCTGAGCTGTAATGAGTGCATTGTACAGATTAATGCACATTCTAACATCTCAGTTTAACTGTGAATCTTGTTCAGTCTTCTCTTACCTTAATACCAGTTGTTCCTGTAGGCATTTGTGCGATATCGTACACCAAGCTGTTTTTGAGGCACTGCACATATGGATCTGAAAACGCCCTGCCATGAAACCTCTTGAACCCTTGGACTGTGTTCTTGCAGTTTGTGACGACCTGTTTCACAGAGAGAGAGAAAAACAACTATTAAAACACACTCACACCTTGGCAAATTGTGCATCCATGACTTGAAAGAGTGTTCTGTGTTGGTGCTGAATTTGATGTGTGGTGTACTCATGCTTGGTATTGTTCAAGCTCATATTCAATGCACTATGGGAACACTGGTCCCTCCTCTGTCAGGTTAGTGATCACATTCCCAGTATCCCACGATTTCCCATGAAGACATACCTGGCTTTTTGCAGCTGCACCAATAGAGCGATTCCGGGGTCCAAAGGACACACATGCTCTAAAAATAGAAAACACAATCCCGTTATTTCCACTACAATTGTTCTTTCAATGATGCAGCTTCGTATAAGGTTGCTGTAACCAGCAATAAAATGGTAATTGACAGTAATGGTGACGATTTCATGTCATGAGAAATTTCATGTTTATAAATGTATATTCTCTACTAATCAATCGGTGTCTTCTAGGGACTATGGGTCTGGAAAATTAAGTACAATAGATTGCTAAAGCCGTTTTGACAGACTGGATCCGGCCTCCTCCCATCATGCGCTCATTCATGCCTGTAATAAAAAAAATCATCACCTGACTCGGCAGGTCAATTATTCGAGGCTTTAAATTAACTCGACTATAACATTGTAGTAAGACACCACAAGGAGTATTCCACCATGTGAGGTGGTACCAGGATTTCTTTCTTGTCACAATGGTTTCGTTTCGGTTACCGTTAGCTTTAGCACTCACATGCTGCTTCCTGTTGTGAAATCCGTTAACATGCTAACTAGCCAGGCAGCTAGCCACGTTAGCTCCACTCAATATTATGATGTGAAACAGATGTGAATCCTTTCACATGTTGTGTCTGCCATCAGCGCAGATAATACAACGCAAATGGCACATACTATTGAGCCTAATCGTACTTACGGTGTGCTTCGATCGCTGTATTCATTAGCGACTGTTTCAATCCCTCCGGCTCTTGCTACCGCTACATAGCAGCTCATGAACCCGACGTCAAATCCGACAACTGACATCTTCACCAGCTAACTGCACGGCGTGGAGAGCGGTAATTACAATTAAGAACAGAAACACAGCTTAGTGTTAAAAGCGACAGCAGCGGCTACAGTGGGTTTCAATCAGCGGACGATGATCCTCCCTTGTTCTTGTTCCATGAAACTGAGCGGCAGCATGCGGTAGGTACACCGGCTGATGCGTGAGAGCGTTCAGGAATTTTCTGTCTGTCCCAGCGACCAATCGCATCCAACTGCAGAGACGCTGCGCCCGAAGATCGTGCGCCGCCCACAGACTAGAAACGGTCACTACAGCGGCAGCTTTAAGTCAGCTGTACTCAAATCTATTTCAGTCTGTTGCCCATATTACTATATCACATCCTGCTGTAATAATATAAACCGGCTGACGGTTACCTGCTGGCTCCCCAACTTCAAAATAATAGACTCACCCACCACCACCACCACCACCACCACCACCACCACCACCACCATTGCAATTACAGCAGATAGATGCAAATACTTATCACTTGCCTAATAATACTCTTAAATGCAATTTGGTTTGTTATACTGAAGTTTATGTAAACCATCTTCACAATAAAACAAACAAAATCACCATAATTCACACAATTATCTTCATTACTGATTTATCTGTCCATTTTCTTTAGTCTTTAACTTGTCAGAACAACCCAAGGTAATATCTTCATCTTCTTGTTTTGTCCAACCCACAGTCCAAAATCAAACAATCTTAAACATACAAAAATATAAAAACAGACAAAAGCAGCAAATCACCACATTGGTAATGTTGGAGCTACGAATCGTTGACACAATAAATTTGCATATTAAATGACTTGGGCAATTATAAAAATTCACACGGAAGTAAATTTGTATTATAATTTGTAAAACTGTAGCACTGATTTGACACCTACATTGCATGAACATTAATGGGCATCAATCCAATCAAGAAGAAATGACTGAATGAAACCAATCAAGACTGATTTCACATAAATATTTTTCATCTTTATTGTTAAACATACAGAGATGGAATTAACAACAGAGGGCAGCGTTCAGGAAGGTGGCAGTTTATTCATCATTCTCATAGTCAGCAGGATTCTTCCTCTTGCCCTGCTGATGGACACTGTTGCCCCAGCTGTATGTCAGGTACATGAGGATCATTGCTGTAGGGAGGAAGATCACAAAACAAATTAGCACTGGGATAGTAACACTTTTAATTTTATTTATCTGGACTTTGCTATGAAATAAAGGTCATAGTGCAGTACTTTAATTAATGTAAATATACTATTGATTCAGAGATCCTGAAAATTTCAAAATTGAATTCAAACCCAAAATAAATAAAAGCACTGAATACTGTAATGTAAGAACATGGTCACAGTTAAAATTAGAGTCTTTTTATACATTTATGTGAATAGGTTAGCTGTATTTGCTCTACAACGACAGTCTTACTTGTCAAACAACAATAAAATTAAAGTTACTTTGTTTTCCTATAATTTTAAGTGAACACATAGCATACAATGTTTGCAAAATGCCAATTCCAAGGACCTGTTTTAAAGAGCTGAAGTGTAGTAAAGAAAGGGACTTGTCGGCATGGACTTGGAATTTGACACTTGGTGTATTAGCACAGCAAAAATTTGTCAGCTCTTTTTACTGTCCACTGTGGCTTGCTGTTTAAACAACAGAAGCTGGGGTCAAAGCACACAAAAGGCATATCATATGACAAGGTACCAACCCAACTCAACATTCGGGCACTTGTAATGATGAAATTAGACCGTAGAAAGAGCAAATCAAAACCTGACATCCAAAGCACTTAATTTAAACGTTAAACTTGCAAGTCCACGAACTGTTTTATGGGAATATTGTATTTTATATAATTTTATCAATGTGTTAATCAAATCACTTTGTATTGTAATATAAAATATATAAATCAAAAACTATTTTTCCAACTTTATGCATAGAATTCAGTTTAGTTGCAAAAATGTGAACTGAGATCTGAAATCTGAACTACCAGACAAATCTGTCAAATCAAAATGATAATTTTTAAAGAAGAAAAGAATGAATGATTTCATGATAAAATAATGTTTAGTTCCTTTCATTTGGTTTCTTGATAACATAAGAATTAGCATAAAATAAAAAGTATCTATCTATCTTTAAAAGATTTCCCAAAAATATTTACTACTCAAATATGTTATATGGCTCAGGTCTAAATGTAAAATACTGATAAACTGTACACAAAATCAAAGACTCACGGGGGGCAACTTTGAAGAAAGAAGCTGTGAACCGTCTCCACACATTGGGAATTCCCTTGGAGAAGTAGTTGGGGAAAGCCCTCTGTTCGAATGGGGACAGAGTGTATGTGATTACATGCCTGACCTTGGCCAAGTTTCCAAAGTGGCGGCCCATGTTCACCAGAGAGCTGATCTGAAATGACAATTAAGAAATTTACAGAAGGTAAATAAACAGGCAAACATTGGCATAGTTTGGTTTTTTAATGATTTGGACTAAATGCAAAATAGTCCCAATCAAATAGTTGTGCAAAACTGTATTCAGTGACCCTAACACCAAAAGATGCAAAAGTCTTTTCAGGGTTTCTTAATAAAAAATGTATTCAATAAATGTAAATTCTTTTCCATTTGCATTGTACGAGCTACTGAACAATTGGGGGAAATCAAAATGGGGTTCACCGTTTGTCAATTCAGTATGACAGTCTTAACAATAAGGTGTAGTAATTAAAAACATAATATATGTAGCACCTTTGATAATGATTTAGAATAATGATCATAAGGGTTCGTGATGTTCGTTCATGACTAGCTGGATTTTACATAACCATATAAGAATGAATTGCTCGTTTATTAATTACTACATTTCTTGCGTTAAAGATGCAGCTTGTTGAAATAACAGGTTTAACAGTAAACTAACCCTCCACACTTTCCCTGCATACATGAGAACAGATGTGTGCTAAAACCCTACTAACGTCGTTCATAAACGGTTCAACTGATAAGCTATGAGACAAAGGCACGGCTGCTATGATGATGCTATGTTATCTAAATAGTCACTATTGCGAAATAACGACCTTAATGAAGCTAAAGGAGCACAGGACGTGTTAGCCGTGATATTTCAATGTTAGCTTCACTAACTAGCTGCCCTGGGCCGCTGGGCTAGTCGTTAGCTGCTAAAGTACAAACAACCTTGAAACGTTTCCCTGACTGCCACGTTAACGTGATCGCTTAATCAAAATAGGTAAAACCCAAGTCTCCCTTACACAACACAGCACATACATTTCACAACATTTGGTAATACAGGCTAATGGAAGTGTCGTTTAAATTCATGACATTGAAGCTTACCGTGCTCCTTCTCAGCGGTGCCTCTTAGCGAAAGCCTTGTGTCCTTCCTCTTTATACAACCGTCGGCTCGCTGCTAATACCGACGATAATAACGCCACCTAGCGGCCTGGAGTGTAGTCAAATGAGTCTTACTTCTAGCACAGGGTCCACAATGGAATATTTCTATTGTTATATTGGTGCTCTTACTAAAATGAAGAGTGCAAATACTTTCACTACTGCAAGTAGGCTATCAGATAACTCTTTAACCTCTCTCACTCACTCTCTCACTCACACACACACACACACACACACACACCCACACACACACACACACACACACACACCCACACACACACACACACACACACACACCCACACACACACACACACACACACACACACACACTTTGCAAGGTCATTTGGGCTCAATACTCACTGGACATAGCAAAGAATCAAAATCTCTCTCCTTTCCTTCCTGCACATTTTCCCTGTGTTGTCTGAGCAGTTCAGCCAGCTGTATGCAGACAAAGAAAACACTTATGCCTGCTTTTTTTTTATTTTCCAACTTTTCATAGAATATGTCAACATATTTTCATTCTTTTGAATATCCCTAAGCTGACCACAGACACACAGTGAATTCATTCAATTTGCATAAATAGACATGACATGTAATCCCATTCAACCAGTAAGAAGTCACAAGTATGCAGTCAATTCATATGTATTTAGTCACTCAGTGACCAGAAGTAATAAATACACACTGAAACCTTGACAACTTTCATTCTGGACATTATGAAGACGGGTGTCTTCATAATACAGCTGTCTGTAATCCCCAGGAATAAAACGATATGTAAAAGGTTTGATAAGGATTTGTGACTGTTTTTTCATCTTTTATGCACAACAGGGCTACTTAAAACTTGTGTTAAATTAAAGAATAATGACAGACCACCCAACCAAAATAAGTTAACAAAAAAAGAAACTTAAAAAAATCCTACAAATTATACATCACACATTTTCTTCTTCAAGTGTGTAAGACTCAATAACATACTGCAAATAGTAAGTTGAACATTAGAATGCATTTGCACCCTCTCTTAACAAAAATGAAATAAATGTCACGTTGCCATATTTTTCATTAGGATAAAATACGTTTTTGTTTAAGTAAACACACCTGCTCCAGATCATGCACAACAATTTTATAAATTCATGAAATCACTGAACCTGGTCAGAATATCTGATACTGGGATAATGAGGAGACACTCGGAGGTAGAGTCCACCTGTGATGACTGTTGAGGGGCTTTGTGGTGATGTTCTATCCAGCCTGTAAGAGAGGGAAAAAAACAAATATATGTTGGTAGCTGGTTTAGCGACATGTGCACCTGGTGGCGACCATGTCTTCAAACTCCTTGTAGACATAGGATCCATCCTCTTCAAAGATCATGACACTCAGGGGACTGTAGTGGGAGGGAATACACGAGGGCCTGGGCACAGAGGAGTCAAGCTTCTCATAGATGATGTTTTGCACCATGGTGTGAACAGGTGAACCATAGATGAAGCCCATGGTCCTCGGGCAGATGCCTCTGCAGTACCTGGGGTTGTACTTTGGAGGAAAAACAATCCAGTGATCCAGTTTGAGCTGGCTGAATCGCACCCTAAAATCATACAAGGCACAGTCACTTGTCGGGAATTCAGAGCTCGGGAGAAGCTCAGGCAGGTGGGTATCCAGGCTTTTATCACCGCGTTTGCTCTTTGGAGATTCCCTCTTCCATCTCCTCTTGCGCCCAAACCTCTGTTCTGGTTTGAGCACCATCTGCTTGTGAAATGTGTTTGCTGCAGTGCCTGGCCTTTCACCCAGTTTGGCATTGACCAGTGACCTCTGGTGGGTGATTTTGCTGGTGTCATTGAGATAAAGAAGCAGAGGAGGGGGCCTCAGGGTGAATTCCAAAGGGCCTTTAGGTCCAGAGCCCCTGGCCCCTTTTTCCTCTGGGCAGGTGATGTTGATGAGCAGGTGTATATTCTTCTTCTGAAACTTTAAGAGAGGCTGGACAAATGAGGTGACATCAACCTCCACCCAGTTCCTCCTGCTCCTCCCATCAGAGTCGGCTGTGAAGTTCACAGCCTGGTAGACTACAGGACACAGCTGACACTGGTTTGACTGCTCCCGCTCCTTGATACTCAGGTAACACACAGAGTTCATGGGTGCTGCACGGTCGTGTTCAGAATTGTACAGCAGAGCCGACTTTAGAAGCTGTTCTTTTCTTCTCACTTGATCAAGACTGTAGGAAAGATCCTGCATAAAACTTTCTGAAGGAGAATATGAGAAAACATAAGGCAGAGTGTCACTGTTATGTCACCACACAAGTTTTAAGATGCGGCACCAGGAGGGAAATTCCCATTCGGACAACTATTATTTCGTAAATTGCACAAAAGCAAGATTCAAAAACTGTATAAAATAGATCATTTAATTCCAAGTGTACCCACTTAGCATGTCAATATTGCTGTCAAGTTTTACATAGTGTCTCTTTATCGCTACAGTTTGATCAGACAGTTAAAATATTTTTGTTGTTGTGAAAATATATATAACATGACTATCATGATATAACACTATCATGATAAATGGTACGGTTGAGATAATTTAACAATAAGACAACCTGATATTTGGTTGCGATAAAATCATCACTCATATCTAATCTGCACTTGCCCATTTTAGGAAAATTGTTTTGAACTCCCACAAATACAGAGTATCAAAGTCATAGCACAAAACATGTTGTTCTGACCACAACACTGAAAATGCTCTTCTCCAAATCCAGCTGTCATGTTTTATCTGGGATTTTGCAACATTTTGTCAAATCTGTTAAGAAGGCCCAAAGGACAAGCAGCTTTTTGTGCTGTAATATTCTGCATGCCACTAATGACTAGATAAACAAAACTATCAGTGCTGTGTGTGAAATAATACTAGCTTGCTCCACAGTTTACTGTGAGTCAGCCAAGATTGTGGAACAATGAATCAATACAACTTTATTTTTCACTATATGAGAAATAAAATGTATGAAATGAAAAAATAATTAACATCTGCAAAATAGAATTTTGACACAGGGCCTCTGTTCAGAGCCAATTAGAGCCAACCATTCAATGCATAATGACTGGGGCTTTTGAGGCCCCTGCAGGTCCTGGGCCCCAGGAGCAGTATAATCCAGTTTTGGACCATTGCAGCTTTGTCCTTTTGTCCTAGTTACTTACGCTTTACTTTTATTTATATGGTGCCATAAACAACAGGCAAAAACATTTGTTTTTAGTTTTATTAGACTTTACTTTTGTGCACGTGTATTTGGGTATCATTTATAGCATATTCTTAGAGGAATGCCAATATTAATAATTTCATCTGTCATCAAGCACCTGTACTATCATTGTTCTTTGCATTACATTGTGTGTACTGTCAACGTCCAGTCAGCTGAGCTGTCATGGCCTCTATGTATCACTTACTCACCTTTATTACTTTGTGCAAGACATTCATCTTGTGGCTTGATCAGTCGGACAGTGTTGTAGATTTTATCCCCGTCCAAACTCCTCTGCACTCTGGAGGACTTCTTGAAAACCTCGGTCAGATATTTCATGTACCTGTGCTCGGGTTTCATTTTCTTCTTCAGGCCTGGGTTCCACCTCGGCCCTCCGTGCTCTGACAGGGCTTTGAGCAGCGGGGAGAAGATGCTGCCATAGGGGTAAGTGAAGTCGCCCAGTTTGTGCAGCGCATTGGAGGCAGCCAGAGAAGATCTAACCACCGGGCAGCCACAGATGACCAGCAGCAGTAAGACAACAGTGCGAAAATAACGAAGTACGGCTGACATCAGCATTTGCTTTTCCATTATAAACAACGAAACCAGTCAAAACTTGCAGAGACTCTCCGCTGACAGTCAACAAGACCACACACGTGCCGCTGCTGATCAACACACGCAGGTGTTAGCAATCAACTTCATCACCCAAAGCCTATTACTTTTTCAGGCAATGACTTTCTCAGTCATTAAAAACCGCAACAGACTGGTTTTTAAAGATCGTGAAAAGGCTAAATTAAACAATGCTGTATCCCATATTATCTCTGATTCTTATCAAATAATAAAAGCATAAACTCAAAATATTAAAATAGATTTTCTGCAGTATTTACAATAACATTTAAATTGAGATACAAAGAGTGAAATAAAAGTATACATTGAACAAAAAAGTGATGTGTATTACAACAAATTTCCCCCACAGAAAATCTTATTTTTTTTTTTAAACATCAGATGCAGGGTATTATACATGTGCTTATATAATAAGAACCTTCAATGCGCTTTTATTTTGAAGACATGGCCTCCAAACTTCCGGCACCGATGGGAATTTCAGTTTAACTTTATTTTTCAGGTGGCCTATTGTATTTTACAAAAGAATATATCCACCACTTTGTAAAGGAATTATTGTGAAAATTTTGGAGACAACTTTAAGAAATATCAACATAATCTAAAGGTGTAAAGGGAAAGCTACATTGGTAAGTAAGTATTGCTATTCTTAAAGTTAGTTAACACAGTGTTAAAGGCATATTTATATAAACAGCAGTGACATGAAGTATGGATGCTGTAGTTTAAGAAATCCAACCCTGCTAGAAGTTAGATAATGTTAACTAGGTTAGCTGATTTGAAAATTACATTAACAGGGTCTAACTAGCCAGCTAAAGCTGCTAACATTAAATAAGTGTAGCTTTGTTTGTAATATTTTCATTACTTTATAATTCAATTAACAGTGTTAACTGTGATACACAAAAATGTATGTGTATTGCAAATGGGACTTAATTTGTTCTCACCCCTAACTATTAATTTAAAACAGGTAGCAAACGTATCAACATGGAATACTCAGTAATATGTCATGTTCACTCTGGGGGGAAAAAGGGAAAGTACATGCCAAAACAAACAGCAACAAACATAGGTACAGAACAGTAGGCTACTGTGTTATATTTTTGTGACTAAAGATGGTTACATACACAACAAAAAACAACTTCCTTGGGTTACAGTATGCCCTTCTCAGCAGCCATTTCTTTAGGGTTTCTGGTATTTCTGCTTTTAAGAGCAGACTGACCGTGACTTTGTGAGGTGGGAGTGGCTGCCCACAGTTTTACATGGATATTGTATTCATGAAGTATGTAAAATGAACAATTTGGGCCCTACCGCAGACAAGCAAAGGGTTGATTTCTGTTTTGTTGTGTTTTTGACAGATGATTTTTCATGGTAAAGGAGGTGATAATTTAGCTCCATTCCCTGCTAATGGCTATATCAATCAATTTGGCTTGCAATTTTTTAAGTTGTGTATTTTTATGACTCAGATGAAATCAAGTAATTTTATTACATCACTCAACAACATTTTGGTTTTATGTTTACTTTGACGTGGTGTGGCGACTTGTGATTTTGACCTCTGGACTTGCCATAGATTACTGGACAGTGCTTTGTACTTTTTTTTTACTGTATTTTGGATTTTCCTCTTTTCTTTGTCAGTCTGCACCGTATGTATTGAGGTGTTTGGCAGCACACACTGCGGCAGTTTTCAATTTGGCTGTTTGGTAGGGCAAATATTAATTAAATACTGTTGTTTATCATGTATATACACCATCTTATAATTTTACACAATTTTGTTTTCCAAATAAATTATTTAGAAAAAATTGTACTTTAAAACTGACAGTGTTTATATTTTTATTCTACACACATGAACAGATCTGTTTGATGTAGTGCACACTGAAACACACACTTAAACTGTGCTTTTTGAATATTGCAGTCTATTAACAAATATTAACATGGACTGGTAAAGGTTACCATGATAGTTCCCCTTACCAAATAGAAATGACTGCATGACTATATAAGTCAACATTTTAAACTGATGAAAATGTTAGTATATCCTGCCCTCTACTGGCCTAAAATGTAACTAAAAGGACATAATATTGTCCATTGGTTAACGTCATCTAAAATAAACTCAAAATGAAGTGATTTATGTAGAAGTACACTGTTGGAGAATAAACTGATAGAGTCGGTCTGCTCTGCACTAGTTAATCATCGAATTCAGCAGCACTCTACAATTTAATTTTGTCAATAGAAGCCTTGCTCATGTTGTGTGGTGGAGCCTTCATTGTGTGTAGAAAATTGACAGGCATGTTGTGTCCACTGATTAGACAGCGTCCTTACAGAGACACAGTATTTCTGTTTATTGTAGAGGCTTTCTGCTTCAGTGTACTCTAAAACACAGCACCAGTAAAGAGCATCTCCGTTATCGAACCATCAGCATACAGCTTTTTACTCAGTGGTTGACAGGACAGAGTTGGATAACATTACCATTGATTTGATAGTGATTGGTTGTTGATTTATTTTAGGGGATTACCAATTTTGTCTATCTTTTGGTTATCTTTTAATACCATCCACAGTACAGTAAGTTTTGAATTTTAGTTTTAGTTTTATTAGTGTGTGTTAGAGTGTAGAGTGTTTGTTAGTGCCAACCAGCACTTTTATATTGTGGAGTGTAATTGTAACCTCTGGGGACCACTAGCTGGCCTTCAGATGTAAGTTGTATCTGTGTCCCAGTTCCACCCCAGAGTATACAAAATATGCACTAATCTGTTTATTATTCTATTCTACCACAACTGTTCATAAACCAGAGGTCCACGCATTTTGGCATTTTGTACTAACAGGAAATGATACAAGGCCTGGACCACATCACACTATTGTTGGACTGACTTTAATGTGGGGAAATTTTGTCTGAACCATTTAAGATTAGGAAGCCTTTCTCTGGTAGATTTCCTTTTTATAATCTTTAGTATTAAAGAAAAGTTTTGTGGTGGAATAAAAAACATAGTGAATAGTTCCTGTGAGTGCAGCTGTCCTTTGTTGGGATCATTATGCAAGCAGCTTCTTTCCCAGATAACAAGACAAAGGACATTGTTCTGGCACTGTTTTGCTTATGGCTTTATTGTCTGAGCTCTTACTCTTTTGATGTCATCAGGGATTGTTTTTCTCTGGGTCAGATGAGGATAAAAACAATGTTTCTGTACTGGACAAAATGGCAGAATACTGTTTTCATGCATGTCTGATTTATAAAAAAGAGGTTCAGTCAGTCATTCATCCATGACAGCACTGAATGTTTTTGAATAAGTTGTTAACTTAAGTGTAGTTCTGTACCATTTTGATTGTTATAAAAGCACTGTGTTAAGTGTTTATGTCACTGAATACTGCTGAATATATAACCATTTGTGTTTTTACCTTAATAACTTTTTCAAGTATTCTGAACAACAACAACAATGGAGACATAATCCATAGTTGTTGTTTTTTATTTCACAGATTGGGTATTTTGTACCCAACTTGTATTTGGAAAAAATTCTTTCTAAAAATTATTACTATGGGGTTTTGGGGCCTTGACTGATAATTTCAATTACCTGTGTCTTTTTTATCACAGCAATCCAGAAATGGGGCCCCACGTTGACCCACAAAAGGAAGGTCATCCATTACAACCTCAAGTTCACAAAGAAACTGATAAAGGAGACATTCCAGCACCCTGCCGAGTTGCCTGCTTTGCATAACTGGCCTCACATAGGGCCCCTTTGCTCTTACTGAGGGAGAGGGGTATCTTGTAACATCTTAAACCTAATCTTAAACCAGTTTTTTTCTTTGCACTCAGTTTTCTTTAAAGAGCTGATTTAATTTTGATGATCACTATATCATAAACGTATGATATGAACATATGATAAGCTTTCTACACACAACAACACAATGACATGATTCACACCAATGTTGATAGCAACTGTTTCCCAGGTGTGGTCTGTTTTCAAATTTCGTCATACTCTGAAGTCATGAATCAAGAATTTGAAAATATTTATTACACATTGGGTACTGAAAAAAATATACAGTATCACTACCACAGATTGTTTTGTTGTTATTAAAATAAGTTAAATGGGTGCAAAATAACGTATTCATCGTTAATACATGTAAGTCAACTAAAGAAAAAAAAGATTATAAAATACCATTCATAAATACTACATCCAGCAGTGATACACTGTACAGGACAGCTAGAGCTTACAATATGTACCGAGAGACTACACATTTGTAATTCAGTCATAGACTTTAAGTGATCTAAAGCATATTTAACAATGACTTAAGTTGTTTTATATTAACATAATGTACAAATAAAGACAGTATTATCTCTTACAATTTCGATATTGTCTATCTCATAGCTTCATATGACCCATGTCATTCTCACCAGTCATGAGTAAACTTTGTTGTTGTCCTTTGTTTCTTCCCTATGTGAGGCTGGAACAGTTTGCTAATAGTGTTGAAGCCTTTCGGGTGCTCTCTGTAGTCTTCCTCATCTGTCTTCTCCCTGTACTTGATCTGCTGCAGTCCTCCCAAAAGTGCTCTCATTTCAGCTGACAAACCTTTGCCCAGGTAGTGGAAGGCCTTTTTGCCAGCATTATCTCTTTCATTAACATTGGCTCCATACCTTTGCACAAGCAAAAGCATTACCTCAGTGTGGCCATGTATGGCTGCAATGTGTAAAGGTGTGTATCCTCCGTGTGCTTTGCTGTTGATGTTAATGTAAGTGCCTCTTTGCCTGGAGATATCCATGAGCTTATGTATCATCTCGCAGTTGCCTTCCTTGGCGGCCCAGTGTAGTGCTGTGAAACCTGACATGAAGTCTTTCCTCTGTGCTAACCGGGTGTCCTGCAGTAGCAAAGCATAGATTTGGCTCCACAGTCCAGCAGCACACTTTACCAACCACTCATGAGCTAATGGCTCCAAAGGCACAGACTCAGAGTACTTGGCATCATCCGCTTGTTTTGTGGTCTTGTTTTGGGGCCTCACCTGGGGAAAGCCTGGGAGCTGCATGTTCTCTGTCTGTCTGCTTTCCCGACATTGGTGTTCACTTGATTCATCCTTCTGACAAGCTGGAAAGTTAGAATTCAGAGTTTGCACTGATGACGTAGAAACTTTAGTTCCCAACGTGATTGGCGTGTCTGAAGTTTTATGCTGATGCACTTGGGAATGTAATCCATCCTGTGGTGCTGGTGCAGAGTTTCTCGGTGGGGATTTTACTGATATGACAGCGAACACAGCCCCAGATTTCCCCGCTCTGCTCGTATGATCTCCGGAGATATTCAGGACTTTGACAGTGGTTGTGTCCGCACTACTAATGTTTCTGGATAACGGCCTTCTTTTCTGCACACTGCCCCCCGGCATATGTTTAGCATCACCGAAATAATTGCAATTTATGTTCAGTGGGTAGCTCATGTTATTGTTTTCAATGTCTGAATGAATCACACTGGCTGCCTCCGCTCGATGGGGAGAGGTGTATGAAAAGCTCGTATTTGGGCTTGAGAAACTGTCATCCATCTGTGTTTTCTGCGGTGCATCATGGACCCCCTCTTTAACGAAGTCCTGGTACCTTTTCTTCACGACTACAAACTTTGCCTCGTCGATCTGTTTGACCACGGCGACGCTGTTCACCAACTTCTTGAATAGATCCCTATTGTGCAGCTTTTCCGCGGGATCACTGCAGTTGATTTGACTCCTGAAACTGTTCAGCAGCTCCGTGTTCTTCACTTTGCCTCCGTGTTCCAGTAAAAAGGACAATATGGATTCTTGGGTTAAAGCCATTTTGTCTTTTTCCTGGGCAAAAATATGACAAGCTACAGCAGATAGCTTAAATAAAGCCCGAGGGTAATCCCCTCTCTCTCCGTGCTCCCCTCTCTGCTGTCCTCCACCAACCTGCTGCTTCCGGCGCCTCTCCAAATAAATTCACCCGTTTCTTATTATGACACTCCCCGTTAAAAGGCTGGCTGGGGGCAGTGCAGGATAACGTCTCGTGATAGTGGATATCAGATCTACTAAAAAAGGTTTAATAGTAACTGCATTTTTTATTTGTTCATATATATATACTGTATATATATATATATATATGTGTGTGTGTGTGTGTGTGTGTGTTGGCCTTATAAAAGATCTAAGAGTCGTATGTTAGAGTAGAACTGAATTTGTATATTTATATCATGTATGAAATATCTTGAGTTCACTTAAATACAACTTGAGTTTATATAAGAAATATAATAACACTGCTTTAAATCTAATTGTATATCTTATTATTATGTTATTTTAATGTTATAAGTGGTTTAGTAGGGCATACCTAGTCTAATCATTGTAGTGTCACTACCACGTCTTTACCAACAGTAACCAAACTATAAATATTGAATTGATTGTGATCTATGGCATTTAATCAGGTTACTAAGCTAAAGAATATAGTTTCCAAGTCTTAGACTTATGAATAAACCTATGAGAAATCACATTAGGCACAGATAACCAATAACCTTACACTCACTGAGTACTTGAACACCTGAACACCATACTAACACTGAGCAGGGCCTCCTTTTGCTCTCAGAACAGCTTGCATTCTTCATGGCATGGACTCCACAAGATGTTAGAAACATGTCTTTTAAGACTCTGGTCCATGTTGATGTGACTGCATTACATAATTCTGCAGATTTGACAGATGCACATTCAGGCTCACAATTTCCTATTTCACCACTTCTATTGGATCCATATGTGGTGACTAGGGAGGCCACTGAAGTACACTGAACTCATTGTTAGGTTTATGAAACCAGTTTGAGATGATTTTTACATAGTGACATACTGCATTATCATGCTGGAGCCATCAGAAGATGGTAAATTGTGGCTATAAAAGGATGGTCAGTAACAATATTCAGATCTACTGTGGCATTCAAATGAAGATTGACTGCCCAAAGTGTGCCAAGGAAACATTCTCCGCCCCCTCACCCCACCACCAGAAGCCTGGACTGTTGACACAAAGCAGGTTGGGTCCATGGATTCATGCTGTTGATGACAAATTCTGCCCCGACCATCTGCATGCCTCAGCAGAAATCCAGATTCATCAGACCAGGCTATGTTTTTCCAGTCTTCAACTGTCCAGTTTTTGGTGAACCTGTGCCCACTGCAGCCTCAGATTTCTCTTCTTGGCTGACAGGAGTGGAAGCCAGTGTGGTCTGTTGTAGCCCATCGGCCTCGAGGTTCGACATATTGTACATTCAGAGATGCTTTTCTGCTCACCACAGTTGTAAAGAGGTTGTCTGGGTTACTGTACCCTTTCTGTCCATTGCAACAAGTCTGGCCATTTTCCTCCGACCTCTCACTCTGCAGAACTGACGCTCACTCTAAATGTTGAATGAACACTGAGTAAACTGCTGTGAGTGAAAATCCCAGGAGATCAGCAGTTTCAGAAATACACAAATCAGCCCATCTGGCACCAACAATCATGCCACAGTCAAAGTCACTGAGATCACATTTTCCTCATGTGTTTGATGTGAACATTAACTGAATCTCCTGACCTGTATCTGCATGATTTTATGCATTGCACTGCTGCCACATGACTGGCTGATTGGATAATTACACAAATAAGCAGCTGTACAGGTGTTCCTAACAAAGTACTCAGAGTGTATATGAATGATACAAAATGGACCACAACAAGATCTTTACAATGCTGTAAAAACCATGTAATTCAGAACACTATAGCTGCAGCTCATTACTATTTTCATTATTGATTACTCTGTTGCATATTATTAACTGATCAATCACTTGGTCTATAAAAAATACACAATGTCCAATACACAATGTCCTAATGTGATGCCTTCAGATATCTTGTTTTATCAGACCAGAAGTCTACAGTCCAAATGTATATTCAATTTAATAAAATCTAAGACAAAGAAAAGGCGAAAATTCTCCCACTTGAGAAGCTAAACTTACATTTTCTGTTGATCAACTAATTGGTGCAGCTATAATTAACACTTCTGCTTTTGTGGCCTGTCCATACTGTTATGATGAAAGAAGTATCTATTGATATATTTTACTTAAGTACAAGAAGCAATACCTCAATACTACAACACTCCATTTGTTCCTGCATTCATAATCTTACTTAAGTATTAGTACAGACATATTTGCAGCAAAATACACTCGAATATCAAAAAACGATAAGTGCTCATGCAGTAGAGTGGCCCCAGTGAAAGGGTTGCATTAGGCCTATATTATTTGACAATTATTAGAAATGCATTACTGTCTAAATGTTGTAGCTGGTTGAATGTTGGATAGTTTATGTCTGACTATATGGGTTTCATCATGTTTTTTTATATACCTTTTATGTAAAATTGTGATTTTCAAAGTAAATAGTAACTCCACTGTAAAAACTGCAATATTTCTCTCTGTAATGTTGTAGAGTAGAAGTATAAAGTAGTAGCCTAAGTTATTTTCGGGTTTCTTGAATTGCGTTGCTAGGAGACAGTTGGTCTCCACGTGTTTTAGTGTTGAGTGAATTTTGACCCTCTTGAAATGTGAAATTATTTTTTTTAATGCTGCTATTGTCGGAATCCAGACATGTGAAAACATTATATACAGTCTGTGGGGAAAACCCTGGGACACGGTCAGTGGCTCTTTACACGATATCAAAGTTGTAAAAAAAAAGAAAAGAAGAAAACGCGAATAGAAACGATCATGAAGAATCATAAGACTACTTATGTGACGTGGTTTCTGTCTCGTTTCCCACGAGAGCTGATGTCTGTCGAAGCAGTTATCTGAATAATTCCTGAGTTAATAAAAGCTTAGTTAGAATAAGGCTAAGTAGAGCTGCTGTAATGTCGCCCTCCAGCACCGAGGGGGTGTTGCCTCCAAGTGGCCATATTGAAAGGAGTGCGAATCTGTGCCTGTGTGATGTGGAGAGCAGGTCTGGCTGAAGACTCATAATTTCTGCACACAGCCACTTCTGACGATGGCGGCCACTGAGGTAGATGTTTTCGCAGTAAGTATGATGATTTACTGTCTGCGGGCCTCCAATGACTCATGATTTGGTGTCATTAGGCTAGAAACGGAAATTAAACTAGCTGCCCTATAACGTTCAGGTGTATGTAAGAGCAAGGTGATGGTAATGAGATATATGTGTCGAGAATGCAGCAGGATCGCTGCGGTGATGAGAAAGCCTGTTGTGTCTAATGACTCGAGATAAAGGCGGATTTTCTATTGTGGTCGATTCAGTAGAGACGACGCATCGTCGCCATAAGTTGATGAACAATTTGTGGAGACATGCAGAAAAAAGCTCACTTCAGCATCCGCGCACACTGCCCAGCATGAAGCAGCACAAAGCCAAGCTGTGCATCATCACTTTGCTGTTTACCATGTCAACAACACCTCTGACAGGTGTGCTCCGGTGATGATTTAAAAGCACGGAAGGGCTACGCATGTGAATGAAACAACAGCAGGCAGTAAGAGACTGGGTTAAGAGGATAAACATAAATACCAGTCTCTTCAAGTGGTAGCTACTAGCTTAAGAGTCAGCATCGCACTACTCTTAAGTATGTATCAGCCAAACGTGTAATTCGTGGCAATGTGTTAATTAAACAGGTCGTCATAGCTTTGTTGTATGACATTTAGTCTGCCGTTTACAGGTTGCATTGTAAAGGATGGAAGACTTTGTGAAGTTAAAGTAGTGTGTGTGTTTGTCTAGCTGTGAAGGGGGGTTATGGGTACCAGGGCAGCCAGCAGCTTGGATATCTTCCCACCCTGTGAAATAACATCTAGATAAAGAGCTCTTTGTGTGTGTGTGTGTGTGTGTGTGTGTGTGTGTGTGTGTGTGTGTGTGTGTGTGTGTGTATGTGTATGTGTATGTGTGTGTCTGTGTGTATGTGTATGTGTGTGTCTGTGTGTGTGTGTGTGAGAGAGTGATAGTGTGTGAGAAGAGAGAAGGACAGAAACGGATGATTGTTGTATTGAACGCATCCTGGTCCTCATGTTGAGCCTTTTGCTCAAGATGCCAGTATCCCAGGGTGTATTTGGTATAGGACGGATGAATCCCCCTTTCAGTCAGGGCAAACCTCATTCTACATAGTTAGCATTACAAATTAAAGTGCTTTAAATTATTCAAAGCATAATATGAAAGAGCCCCTCCAGACATCCATAACATCTAATCCTTCCCCCTGTTTGAAAGAATCTAAAATATTTTTCATTTATGTTTAACTGCTAGACGCAAAATGTCTCCGACTTCACTGAAAAGTCCATTCTCAGTGTCTGTACACTGGGAAGTTTTCACATATCTCACTTGTGTAAGTGGCAATTTGGACCACAATTGGCTTTAAAACTGGTAGTGATGTCCCAAAATCATCTCATATTTATAGGTGTTAAACTCAGATTTAAGTTGAGCACAGAGAAACTATCCAAATTTGGCAGATGAATGTGAATACAGCCTTGAAGTATCAAACTCTGGACGGTCATCACTCTGCACAGTGACGGTCAAACACCAAAGTGAACTAACAATAAGCAAAACACATTTTTGAGTGAGTGGGAGTTGGAGTGGGGGGTGGGGGACTCAGAACATGAACATGGAAAGTAGAAACCTCTGTGCAGTGTGCAGTTTGATTATTATTATTATTATTATTATTATTATTATTATTATTATTAGCTTGAATTAGGTTTCAGTCTCTGAGTGAAAGTGGGGCTGAAATGATTGTCATTCATTAATTGATTAGTCAATCAACTATGAAAATAATCCACAACCGTTTTGATCTCCGTTTAAATGTTGAATTCAGTTATTAAAAAGGTCAATTTTTGAGGTCCAAGCTTCTCAAATTTGATCTTCCTTTCTGTCTTAATCATTTTACATAAAATATACATAATATAAAACATATAAATACAAGCAATTTGAAGGGGTAACTTTGGGCTCAGGGAAATTGTGAAATACTTTTTCTTTTAATAGGTTAAGTTATTAATAGATTAATAAAAAAATCAACAGACTGTTGCAGCCCTAAGTAAAAACCCACTAACAACAAACCATTACTGACTGCAGTGTTAAGAGTTACTAGCACATCATATTTAGGCTAAGCCCCTACACTGAAGCCTCATATTATAGACTCACTGTGTAAAGTGTGACATCAGTAATGGACAATTCAAGTGATTCTCTTCGCTTTTTTTTTTTTTTGCCAGATTTGAGTGTCTTTACCAGACAAATGTGGTTTGTGATATTCAGACAAAACCTTTTTATAGGTCGGACTGTTCAGTGTGTTAAGTAAAAGAGAGACATGGCCTCATTTGCAAAGAATGCTTTTAAGCTTGAAAGTAGAATGTGGGGATGAAATCTGCCTGAAGGATTTTTTAAAAAATATTACTGAATACATTTACTGTAATATATTCTTTGTCCTGCCTGTTTCAAAATACCTCAGAATGAAGCAAAGCGAAACCTGGAGCTCGGAGGCCACGTTGGGTTTGACAGTCTTCCAGATCAGCTGGTCAGCAAATCAGTTGCTCAGGGATTCTGCTTTAACATCCTATGTGTAGGTATGTCTAAACCCAGGAAAAGTTCATAATCCAAAGTTGGTGCTATGAGCATAACATCCATTAATTTTCATTGAAGCATGAATGCATCGCATCTTCATGTCCGTATCTCTGTGTGTCATTATCTTCTTTGTCTTAGGTGAGACAGGGATAGGCAAGTCAACATTGATGAACACTCTTTTCAATACAACATTTGAAAACGAGGAAGCCAGCCACTATGAGAGTGAGGTACATCTTCGCCCCCAAACGTATGATCTGCAGGAGAGCAATGTCAACCTGAAGCTGACCATTGTGCACACTGTAGGGTTTGGAGACCAGATCAACAAAGAAGAAAGGTACTAGTTCATGTAGATATTTCTTTTTCTTTTAGTTAGACTGAGTGCTATCCATGCTGAAAATTAAAGAGTTTAAAAGAGATTAAAAGAGTATGGATCCCAAATGGAAAGATATAGAATGTTATTAAAATATCATAGAAAATTTGATACAGAAACCATCACTACTGTTTTGACATTGATCTTTACAAATTCTCAGAGCTAACTGTAGAAACTTCTTTTCTTCTCAGCACCAGCCATTAATCATTTCTCCCTCTTGCTCTGGTACTTCAGCCAACTCACTTATACAACATGGAATTGAGAAAGAGGTCTGGCCTGTTGGTGGCATGTGAATTGGGAGGGAAGAAAGGGAATAAGGGATTGACTGGTAGAACGAATGCAATCTCAATAGACATTTGAGTGCTGCAACAGCAGGGAGTATAAAAGGCTGGGATTCTTGGCTGCAAGACTGCAGTTTCAGATTTTGTAACCAGGATACTTAATATGTCTTTCAAACAACAAGAAAACCTATGTAAAGTTTAATGTTCATACATATACGGATAGAATAATAAGGATGCTTATTTTTTAACAACTGTAACAACTTTTTTTCTGTGCAGCTATAAACCCATTCTCGAGTATATTGATGCCCAGTTTGAAAGGTACCTTGAGGAAGAACTAAAAATAAAACGTTCCCTGTTTAACTACCACGACACAAGAATCCACATCTGCCTGTACTTCATCGCTCCCACTGGACACTCCCTCAAATCCCTGGATCTTGTCACAATGAAGAAACTGGACAGCAAGGTGACCACAGAATCGAGCACCGTGTATTTCAACAGTTAAGGTTACTTAAGTCTGTCACTCATATTATGTTTTTTTTCATGCAGGTTAACATCATCCCTGTCATTGCAAAGGCAGACACAGTATCCAAGAGTGAACTGGACAAATTAAAGATCAAGATAATGAGTGAGCTGGTCAGCAATGGCGTGCAGATTTATCAGTTCCCCACAGAGGATGAGGCTGTTGCAGAGATCAACTCCTCCATGAATGTAAGTCAGAGAAACACACAAGACACACACACATAATACAATACATTTACACTATGTGTTTTGTTCCTGACTGTTGTAATAATATGCAGGGATACTGTTTTTGGCTGTTTCAATCAGCTCGGGAGCGAGATTACAAGTTAATATGCATTCTGACTTTCTCTGCCACTGTACTCTCACTAAGCCTCCTCTTATCTTTTGGTATTTCAGTACTTATCTTTAGGATTGGGCCTTTTTATGATAACAGTAACACAGGAGTGGTAATACTAGTAGACTAATGAAGTGAAGCTAAAGTATATTTAAAAGAAAGCTAAAAACTTATCTCTTCACTTTAGCCTTTCACTAGCTATGACCTTTCTTATAAAGGTCTGAAATTTTGCACTTTGATTGATGTCACCGGTTGGTTGATAAATATAAATGTAAAAAAAAGACTGTGGTGTATGTGTTTGTGTTACCACCTACAGCACCACTGAAGAGGGTGGTTATTTCTGGGGCAACTTTGGGTTGTGCCCTGCACAGATAAAACCCACAGTGAGATTGCACCTGTAGGGAAAATGTTCTGGAGCATCTGAAAGAGGCTGACGCCGGTGTAAAAAGAAAAGTTTTTCGTCTTAAAAAAAGTTTCTTACTTGATTTTATGCATTGTAAGTCTTCTATTCTTAGCATATTTTAATCATTATTATTAATTATTATTATTATTATTAATTGTCATTTCATATTAATGCTTTAACATGTTTTTGTGTTAATTTTATCTTTTTTTAATGTGTTGCACTTGGTGCATGTAGTTTCTTTGTTGTAAAGCACTTTGAGCTGCATTTCTTGTATGAAAGTTGCTATAAAAATAAAGGTGATTATTATATTATCATTAAATTCAGTCAGATTATCATGCCATCATTCTATGATTGCTATTACAGAAAGGGTAGGAGATTCAGTAGAAGGAACTGAAGTAGCACAATGTGAGCCACAATTTGAATGTATAATTGACATACATATTTATAAGTATGCTGTAATAGCAAAAAAAGATCCTGGATATGAGAACAGTGGTATTTATGTTTTAACCATATTGTAACAATATCAATACTATACATTCCAGACGCATCTTCCCTTTGCTGTGGTTGGAAGTGTAGAAGACGTTAAAGTAGGAAATAAGATGGTGAAAGCAAGATTGTACCCGTGGGGATCAGTACAGGGTGAGTCCTCTGAATTGATTTGACAAGCATCATAAAAGTCTCTCAGACAGCAGAGCTGGTTAGTCAGATGCCTGCTGCTGAGCTATTATAGTTTTTCATTTGCATTATAAACATAATATCACGATTGTCTGTTTACGTGAGCACAATAAACTCAGAGTTGTTATTTCAGATATTCAGTAAATGCAAAAGGTTAAATGGCCAAGCTTCTTTTTTTTTCCAGTGGAGAATGAAAACCATTGTGATTTTGTGAAGCTGAGGGAGATGCTACTGCGTGTGAACATGGAGGATCTCCGGGAGCAAACACATGCTCGACACTATGAACTCTACCGTCGCTGCAAGCTGGAAGAGATGGGCTTCAAGGACACAGACCCAGACAGCCAGTCGTTCAGGTGAAATTACACATAGCAGTGTTGCAATGTATCTGGGTAATTTACTTCAGTGGAAATACCAAAACCCCTGCTGTGTTATGATGTTAAAACTGTGCTGATAAATGACTTTATTGATAAACAGAACATTAAAATTCATTCCTGTTTATATAATTTGGTGAGATGTAAATAAAATAATCCCCTCTGAACACTAGTCAGATTAGATTAATTCTTCTAGGGTAAATTAGGCAACTATCTTTATCACAGACATATCCAGTGATGCTAATCTCTCTCTGTGTTCTGTGTTTATTTTATTTATATACGCAGAAATGCATACATTTGTGGACAGTCAGTCCTAAAAGATATAAGATGCATACATATTTGTTTTAGAGTTACTATTATTCATGTAATTTAGAGTGAGTGGAGAATATCGATTATGCAGCCTGATGACCTTATTTGGTCATTTAGTCTAATTTTATGGGAACTATTATTGGTAATTTGAGGTATATTGTTTTATTTTTGTAAACATGTAACAAACATTATTCATCAGTATTTTGATCAAGTGTCAGGTCAGATGTTGACCATATTTCATGTAGCCTCTTTTGATATTTGATCTAAATGGGTCAAATGTGTGTGATGCATTAATCCCCCATCTTGTAAACAAATATTACAATTAAGATAAATTTGAATTCAAGAACAGCTGAATCAGTCAGCTCCTGGATACTAATCCTGTCCATATGGGGCATCTGACTGAACTTAACGTTGCTTTTATCTTGATCTTTAGCCTTCAGGAGACATATGAAGCCAAGAGGAAGGAGTTCCTTGTGGAGCTGCAGCGCAAAGAGGAAGAAATGAGGCAAATGTTTGTCAACAAAGTGAAGGAGACAGAAGCAGAGCTGAAAGAAAAGGAAAAAGAGGTGAGGATTGACATCGTCATGAAATAAACACTCAAGGAAAATATACCATATTAGATTTGTCTCACATTGTACCATGTCCCATCATCATCTTCTGTAGCTTCATGAGAGGTTTGAGCAGCTCAAGCGGATGCACCAGGATGAAAAGAAGAATCTGGAGGAGAAAAGACGAGAACTGGAGGAGGAGACGAATGCCTTCAATAGAAGAAAGGTTGCAGCTGAGACACTGATGGGACAGGCACTGCAAGGCTGCTCACAGCCGTTCAAGAAGGACAAGGACAAGAAGAAGTAAGTCTGCTGCTTTTCTGCATGTATTTGATTTGCCTGCTCAAGTGATTTCTTTAGGACACCATGAGTTTAAGAGCAAGCATGAATGCCACTAAAAAGTAAAAACATGATGATCTCTCAAGCTCATCAAGGTTAAATGGTCAAATGTCACACAAACATTTTACTCACAAGACATGTATTCTCAAAGACAGTCTATGTGGAGTTGCTTGGACAGAGCGGGGAGGTGTACAATGTGATTAATGAGATAGCGTTATCTTCCCAGAAGCCATGCTGGCTCAGAAACTGATACAGGGACAGATTCAGACTGACACTGTGTGCCCAGACACAGTAGGACGGGTCACAGCTTGCATGACACAACCTGATGCTTATGTCTCTGCGGGCTGACCTGCCAGACTGTATCTCAGGCAGGGGCACTTCTGTTTACATTCGGCTGGTCCCACTGCAGATGATACTCAGACATCCCGCATAGAAACATAATCATTTCTGCAGGTGGAGACATTGTGTCAGGATCAATTTTGTATGTTCAGAAATTTCCCTACACAGATTTCAAGATTAGACCTGAAAATACACAAACACAAAGCTGACTTGATGATTAGTAAAATGTAATAAAATATGAAGAAATTAAAGCATGGTTACTGCAAAAACCTTCACTATTAACAGGAGTTTTCACTGGCTTTAACAGCCTTTACAACATAAGTGAAAATACCAAAGGCATTATGCCAGTGTAATGGCACACTGAGCCCAAGATGTGATTTGAACTTACTTCTGCAGTCGGTGATTTTACTACAGCTAGTGATTCTTTTGGCAAGAGTGTACATATAACCCTGTTTTAGACCTAGCAGACCAACAAGGTAACTGATGTGTATAGGATGATGCATTTTTTTATTGTCATAAATGTATGGCAGTTCTCTCTAACACTCTCTAATCTGGAACTGCGTACATTTTTATTAAATACTAGTCTACACATTTGTTTAACTTTTAAGTTTGAGAGAAGTTTTCGCTCAGACTACAGGCATTCATTTCAAATCCTCATATCTTTTAGGACTGACTGTTCGCACTGTATATTGCAAGTGATGGACTGCCACTGGATTGATTTTTCTGGTTGTAGTAGACAAAATAGTAGTGTGTTTTTCCAGCGTGCAACTTAAACAGGACCTAAAGTCTCTGTGAATGTAGAAATATTCTCATTCTTGACACAATACAAATATCTAGTTGCAGTGCAGGACTTCTCCACCTCTCCAGACTGCATCAGTGACAGAAAAAGTCAATATATTGCAACCATTTTTGGCAGTACAGTCATGGTTGGTTAACCATGCTCCAGACATGGTGTCAGTGTTATGTGTCTTGCTGGATATGACCTTAAAGACAGTTTAAACTCAGATTGAGAAACATCTCTACGAATTCAGTTTTAATATGATTTCAGTCCACCTATGAATGTGGCCTACATCTACTTTGAAGATTTTGGTTTCCATGAGGTTTTTTTTTTTTACATGAACTGACGTAAATGTTAAACTGTCAAAATCAGAAGTTGGCCTGCCAGACCGAACATAGCCTGAAATGTATTGGAAATGGATGCTTAAAGAAGTTACAACCCAAACACTGTTGCATTCCTCTTTCATTCCTTTATTCCTTTGATTTCTACCATACCTCAAATCCTGCACTTTTTTTCTTTTTTTCCATATTTTGTCTTATTTCTTTTCCCCTTTCAGTTGATTTTTGGATCAAACATCCAGGGAACCAGGAATGTGTCTGCCATCAGCATGGGAAAAAGAGACTGTCATATCTGGCATAACTTACTGACACTGTATGTGTGGACTCAGTGACACAGTGACTATGCACGTATGTGAGCCTGAATAATGGGATGGCTATAAGCCGCTGTGTACTTATGGATCAAAAAGGTAGCTTTGCTCAGTGTATTTAATTTGTTCCTATTGCTGACTCTGCTAGACACATAATAACAAATCCATGGACTGTTTTCATAAGATGTAGCTTGTGTTTTTTCGTGTTCTCTCCATGAATGTGTGTTCATCTCCTGTTATAAATTGAAGTCTGTTTCTCAGCGAGACACTGACGGGACTTATGAGAGACAGTCAGTTACTGACTGAAGTGGAATGGTCTGCAATATTTTTTTAAATATAGAATGTCTAATAATGTATATAAAAATGTTGGCAATAGTTTTTTTAATTGTTGGTAGTCTGGGGTGAGATAATTTAAGTGTCTAACCCTCATTCTATGCAAATTTCTAAATAAAATAATTGAATTTATTTACGGTGAGTCTGGAAATGAGCAAATATTTTTGCCTTCATTTACATTCAAATAAAGAATGACAATGATAAACCAAATAGAGCATCAGTTCATCTGTTGGTTAGCTAAACCCATACCCCTTAATTGTCTCAGTTCTGAGACATCCCTTCACCTCAATCATTTGTATGATTCAAAGCATTTCATATTTCACCTTTTGTCATCATTACATACCCAAACATGGTTTTCTGATACTTGAACAGTGTTTCTGTAACAGCGTTATCCATTGAATTCAGTTCTGCTTTTGCCTTCAGTCAGTGGCAACAAAGGGGATAAATAACAAAATGCTTATTAAACTTTGTTATCATTTGCACTAAAATCCATTTGTACTTATCTTGTTGAGGTTTGTCCTGTGATGTTAATATGAATATGTAGAGTTGCTTGTCCAGATAAATGACATGGTTTTTCTTTCCTTTTCATAGCTTCTTTAGTCTTCCATCTGCGTGCTCCTTAACCTCAGGAAGGAATTTGAATTAGAAGACTTTCTACCACATCAAAAGATCACAGACTAACAGTCAAGGTTATTATTTTTACAATATGAAATAACAGTTTTATAGAAATGCACTTAACATCCCTGGAAGTGAGTCGGACTGCAGTCTTCCATGTCTACTAAACTCTCCTTTAAAATTTTAAGCAGTGCTTTGTAGCATGGTCTCCGCATGGATCTTAACCTTCATTCCTACAAGTATTAAAAGATCTGCATCACCAAAATTTCAGTTTTTGTACTAAATGTGCTACTTTCTCTCATCTGCCATGTTATGCCTGTAGTTTTTGTCTGATGACAGTTTACACTGTGAAATATATATTATAGAGTGAAATATATATTATGATTTACAAGCACTTTAAATCAATCATAGTACATATTTAGTCATTATAAAAGGTGCCCTGTCATGCTTACATGTCAGCCCCTATGTTGTGTCTAACAGATCTAGTTGAAAGTATTTCTTAGTTTTAAATTTAATCTATATATACTACTGTTACATGAAAAAAGCCTGGATGTATATAAATTCAGGATTAAATCTCTTAATGTCAGTAGATCTGTATAGGGAGCCTGAGTGGGCCCACTTGCAGATTTGTATATCCTTGTGTAATAAAGAATTTCTTTATTGAATCTGTGTCTTGTTCTCTCCTGCACTTGTAGACAGAGAAGTCCAAAGAAGTCAGCAGAAAAGCTGTTGTGGTAAACTGTGGTCTCAGCAGGTTCAGGTTCCTTCCAGATTGTTCCAGAAACCTGCTAGTAGCTGCTAGCGTCCATTTAAAAAGAAGCAGGGGCAGTATAATGCCTTTGATAATGCCTATGCCTATGAAAACAATTGGTATTTAACAATTTTAAGAAATACGGCACAGTTATAGAGAAAATTCAATGATTTTGCTGTTTTCTATGTTATTACCCCCTCTGCTGTGAGGTACGTGTTTTCTTTGCCTCTTTAATTAAACGCTAGAATAATTAAGAAACTTAATAGTGACATTTGATATTGTATCTATTGTGCCACTTGACAGTTCAAAATAAAAGTAGCCTAATTTTGATTTATCAATTTAACATACTTCTCGTTACCAACGTAACATTTTCCGTCATGTCCCGTCTACCCACCTGCGATTGGTCCTCCAGACTTTAAAGGGCGGGACTTAATCGTTCATGGCTGGAAATATATCCAATTGAAATGTAGAATCAGTAACGTCATCCATCATTAACCAATGAAAGCTCACCGTGTTTGGACATGGGCTTGGTTTTATGCCTGCATTAATACGTAAACTGCCCTTTTCCCCATCGCCTTACGCCAAGGGTAGGGGGGTGTGCATAGGCAGAAATTAACCTATGCTTAAAACTTTCTTTAGCGAAAGTTCATACTTACACTTTTTTGTGTTTTAAACCTCTTTTCACTCGCTTATTTAAAGCGCGTGGAGGCTTTTTCCCACTGCCGATTTTTCATAAAGGCAGCGTAACTTGATTCAAGGTAAGTAAACCAATCTTCCCTATGTGTCGCATTAACTAACCATATGTTTGATTTACAGTGGTATTTGGGGATTGATATCCTCAAATCGTGTTATTATTTGTCAATCAGAAGCTTATAAGAAACTAACCTCACGCTTTGAGCAATGAAAATCGATATTAGCTAGCGTTAGCGGTTGTGGCTAACGGCTACGTCGTTAACATCAAATTAGTTTGTCATTTTCCGTGCCTTCCCCTTTATCAAGCATAACGTTAAACAAACACAATGCCAACAGTGTTGTGTCTTATAGTTCAAGCCATAGTCTTACAGTTTCAATTTTGTTACCTCACTTGGGTTTGTTGTTATCCTGTGGTGTGATAGCTCTCCATTAGTGTGTGCGGCAGGGACATGTCCCGACATTACGCCGGTCCTGCCCTGCCACACACACGGCCTGGTCATTTGATATGAAGCCTAATGCTGTGACCAGACTGTCCAAATCCGTCTTAAATCTAAGGGAAATATATTCTTATAAACATGAAATAACCTAAATGTGATCAAATTGTATTGCAAAGTGTGAAGAACTTTGTTTGACTTATCCATGTTACGTACTCGTGTGGTACGATCGCCTGTCTAGTCCAGGTCAATGACAGCTGCTGGGGAGAGGCTTGTCACTGGATAACATACAAATTTGGAAGCAGTCCCATGTCTCAGCTACTCCTGAGCAACACATACCACCTGTCCTGATCTGTTCTTACTAGAGCCTTTATTAATGTGATCTTCTGAACTGTGTTAAACAATTTGTTGTCGAAGTACAGCTGTTATAAAATGAATCAACCATTTGGAGAATTTAAAACAAACTTGTTAGCTGTTAGCAAGATACTGTATCTTGGGTCTATATGGTATAAAATATTAACATCTGTGAGATTCAGGTTTATTTTATACATTTTCCCTGATTGAACAGTGGTGTAAATTGTATTGGTAGACTCGACATTTTGTTTAGAAGGAGATTTGTTGATGGTTGGATGTTGTTGGTTATCTGAATAGTCCTTTTCTGGTCTTAGTTCACAGATGCAAATTTATAACTTATTTGACTGTGATTACATTCCCTACCTTGGACGTTTTGGTTGTCATATCCCCATTATGTTTAGTTTTTCAAAATATTTTTCTCTTAAGAGATCATATCACCTGGCACCTATAAGTAAACTAATTTATAGTCACACACATAATGTTGTCACATTATCAGTGCTGAGACATCTGATCAAAAATATTGTGATTTAATTTGATTTAGTCAGTATCATTCAGCTATATTTTTGTATTGGCACAGATGATTGATACAGTCGCAGGACCTGGAGCACAGCCCTTTGCAGTTCAGCTGAAGGCCTTAACAGATCTGGAGGGCCGATACCAACCAAAGCTGAGCGGGTTGAGGCTCATCGAAAGCGCCCAGGACAATGGCCTCAGGATGACTGCCAGACTGAGGGAGCTGGAGGTGAAGGACCTGCTCTCTCTGACCAGGTTCTTTGGTTTCAGCTCAGAGACCTTCTCACTGGCCATTAGCTTGCTGGATCGCTTCCTCTCAGTAATGAAGGTTTGTACACATTAATGCCAGTAATATAATATTCACCTCGATGACGATGCTAAATTTGTTAAAAAGTGTTTGTTTTTTTTAAAATCTTATTTCTCATGCTGTCCTGTTTAGATTCAACCAAAGCACCTGTCCTGCGTTGGCCTGTGCTGCTTCTACATTGCTGTGAAGTCGTCAGAAGAGGAGAAGAACGTGCCTCTAGCCAATGACCTGATCCGCATTAGTCAGAATCGCTTCACGGTGTCTGATATGATGAGGATGGAGAAGATCATCATGGAGAAGCTCTACTGGAAGGTGAAGGCCCCCACAGCCCTCCGCTTTCTCCGCCTCTTCCACAGCCACATCCAGGAGCAGCTCGATGCTGAGAGGTAAGGACGGACGGTCACATCAACCTGCAGGGCTGAACCATGACTCAACAAGATTATATTTACTCTACTAAAATGTGTCTTCTCATATTTGGCTTTAAAGAGAACACTAGCCAAAAATATTTTTAAAGTGAACAGGCACAGTCCTATTTGAAATGATGAAGATTTTTAGACACTTGTCATGTCACTTGACATGTTAGAAAACAAATTTGAAAATCCTCTGTGTTACTATGGTGTTGTACTTACGTTAAAAAATATAAATTAGTTTTCATTGTCATTTTTGAATTGCCTGAAGCAGACTGATGTCTAATCTAGTGAGCTCTGCCGCACATCCATTTCATATATAAGTTACAGTCTTGACACTAAAAGAATTTTCTTTTTTCAGCAAGAAGATACTGAGTCTTGAGAGACTGGAGGCTCAGCTGAAAGCCTGTCACTGCTCATTTGTCTTCTCTAAAATAAAGGTAGGTCAAAATAACTGGTCTCCCA
Organism: Seriola dumerili; assembly: GCF_002260705.1. Taxonomy (NCBI): domain Eukaryota; kingdom Metazoa; phylum Chordata; class Actinopteri; order Carangiformes; family Carangidae; genus Seriola; species Seriola dumerili. The sequence goes on along the minus strand of NW_019174416.1, from coordinate 364,573 downwards.
GCATTTTAAAAGATGGCCTATTTCTAGTTTAAATGATATTGTATTAGAAGAATTCATAAAAATAAAAATTTACAAGGTTTGTTAACCATTTGACATGATAATCATAATAATCATAACAGCTTTCATGTTGTATGGTAATGTCCTTTAGTGGTAGTTCAGGTATAAAGTAGGCCATCTCATATCATCATCAAATATTGTCATGTTTTCTATGCCAGGTTTCTTAGACAAACCTGATTACTGTGTCGGCAGCTTTTGTGATTAGGAATGTATACTCTGTTTCTCTGCAGCCATCTCTGCTTGCCATGGCTCTGCTGTGTTTTGAGGCCCAGGAACAACATGATCCTGAGCACACTGACACAGTCTCAGAGGCCCTGAAAAGTCTGCAGCAGCAGCTGAATGTAGGCACCATCTATTTTTACAATCTTAAATCTGTGTGATGCACAAAAACAACTTCAAAGTAATATATTTTTTTGTTGGTTTGGTTTTGGTATAGCTTTGTTTGATTAGAGCCCAAAGATTGCCTATTGTTAATGTGTGTGTGTTTTTTCTGTGCAGATCAAAGATGGGGACCTGGTTTGTGTGCGGGAGTTAGTTGGAAAATGCCTGGCTGAATATGCCACCACCAAGTGCTCCAAGCCTATCCGCCAAAGACTTCGCTGGACTATTTCAGGAAGAACTGCACGTCAGCTGAAGCACAGCTACTACAAGATCACTCATCTTCCCACCATACCTGAGTCAGCTTGTTAAAATCTGGGGGTACGAATGGGTGACCTTGCATGCAGAGAAAAATTTCAACTGTCCCCAAATTATCTTTGTTTCCTGATTGGATATAACTTTTGGGCGACTGGCTTGCAGTAAGCTCACCCATGTACAGCTCCAGTTATTTTCCTTACAGATCTTCATCTGTGATGATGGATTTCTTTAAGGAAAAGCTAAAAATATTGCAGTTTTTCCTCAAGTTTGTTTGTCATCATACATAGGTGAAGCACACTGTATTTCAGCTTCCCAAGGAGTAATGCTTCGTGAGAAAGGTTCATCTACTGCCATCCTGCTAAGTTTTACTTTCCTGGTTGAGTTGCTTGCACAAGTGTACAGTATGTTCTTGTTTAAATCCGTACCAAGGTGTTTGGTTTTTCCTGGAACGGGTTGCTGGTTTTAAGCTAATAAGTATAGAACCACCTAGGTCCTCAGTCCACCATGTGGAAGAGGAGGGAGAAGGATTTTGTGAACAGCAAAAATGGAACCAAGAAATCGGGCCCAAAATCCTTAACTCCCACCCTAGGTTGCTAAACTGTCCTGAATGCACACTCCTACCCAAGGTGATGATTTTTTGTTTGTTTTTTTTAAGTTGATACAGCGAGGGAGCTCTGGTTTTCTCCAGTGAAGTGAGGCTAGTGACGATCCCGTCATGTATGGCTTACCATACTATTAGAGCTGAAATGTTGGTTCCAGATGAGTTGTTTTCACCGATTCTTAATTTGTGGACACAGAGTACCACATGTATGAATTGATTTCAGTTGTCAATTATGCAGAGAACACTAAAAAAAAAAGTCGTTGTAGTGGAAATGTGGATTGGAATTTGTATTGCATTTTCTTTGCCAGTTTCCCTGTCTAGTAGAAGTTTCTTTTAATGAGAAAAATAAAATGTGTTCTCAAATTCAAAATGGCTAATTGAATACAACCATCTGGTTAACCTATGTACTTGTACCTTTCAATAAAACTTTATTGAAAAGCTATTGCTGTATGCATTCGTTTCATTACTAAAAGACATCACTCTCAAAGGCTTTTTAAAAACAAATTAAACATTCCCAATCAACTATTGTTCAGCCTGTATAATGGGCCATGTAACTTGCCAAATCTGGCTTAACAAAGTTCTACACAGCCAAGGAATGGCAGATGAAAGAAAGGGCTGGCTGTGTTTAACAAATTATCTCTCTTGAACAATAATGTCTTGTAGACCACCCAAGAGTCAAGTTCAAGAGTTCTGAAGGCAAATCTTTTGGCTTCTCGTTGCTGACAGTCTGACCGATCCACTGTTCTGCTGCCGTGCCATAGACGTTCTCAACACTGTTAGACAGAAGTGACATCTCGAGAACTTTTCTTTTCCTCATCATAGCAACAGTCACTTCTGTAAACTGGAAAAGTCAGGTCCACCACCAGCAAAATTCCCGGAGATCTCTGCACCGCTGAAGTCAAATCCAGGATTCTGGTAAAGAGGAGGACGGTTAATGAATAACAAGTAAGCCTGTTTCCACTTACCCAGATTAGCATACATTTTCCATTCCTTTTACAAATCCACACTGTAAAATTGATAAAAATCTGTGATACTCAGGGTGAATTCATATCAATTCAAATCCACCCCAAGAAGTAGTTGAAAAACATCTTAAGTGTAAATGGAAAAAAACCACATGTACCATGGCTTTGCTCCTCTCAAAACATTCCCAAACCACAACAGTGAAACCAATATCTCAGGAAAGATTTAAGTTGATGGTAGCACTTTCCACTTAGGGCATACTTTCTAATGGGTTTATACACTGTGCATAATGGCTTTATAAATTGTTAATAAATCATTAACCAGGCTTTAAAGATGAGTTATAAGCCATTAATATGAACAACTTCAGGGCTGCAAGGTTGTGACTGATTAGATCATTGGATCACTTATTTTTTCAAATGGGCTGTAGACAATCTGGATTTAAATCCATTTATGAGCATCTTATTAACACCTAGGATTGCAGACGTGATGATTGAAGCCCTTCTTTAATGACTCATTAACATTTATAACTACAGATTTGATAGCTTATTAGAAAGAGAGAAACCCGTGAGTATTTATTAGGGGATATTATTTTGTGTGTTGAAAAATGAAAAAATTAGTTTTTTTTTATATAAGTAACATAATGAGAGCTCAACAAGCTGCAGTGGGTTGGGGAGACGGGGAGTTGGGGGTAAGGGGGATAACGTCTTATGGTATTGTGACACAAGATCATGGACGCAGAATCGTTACACCCCTAGCATTTATTAATGGACCATTTATAACTGCATTATTACCAAACAGAAAAGACAAACACCAGCCACAGGGATATTTCACAACCTGCCAACCCAAAATTTGAAACCAGTACTAAAGCTATTTGTTGCAACTTTAACAATGGGTGTCTTACAAGAAAGTGGTACCTACCTAGCTAACAAAGTGACAGCGATGTGGACATATGTAGAGGGAGACAGGTGTACATTTGATTACTTATAAAACTGACTTGGCACGATACACCATGACACTTCAAATGGCACTACATCAAACTAACCTCTCGCTGGAACCTCTCCAGTGTGAGCTTTCTCTGCATCTGGTCCTGAACCCAGGCATTTGCACAGTACTCCCCCTCCAGCAGTGAGGACCAGCAGTTCCCCGCCTCTCTGTTGGCCTTCATCAGAATGATCCGGATGAGACACTTGTCCTCTGAGGATGGAGACCAGAGAAAACAGGAAAGAGATGAAGGTGTGTTTTGTCTACTGAAGTCTAAGCATGTAACTTTGAGTTATGCAACCTACCTAGTGTCCATGTGGCCTCATCAGACACGGTTGTGCCAAACAACTTTCCCTGACAGAATGTAAAAAGAAAAGATTGTAAAGTTAATGTATGTGTTCACATAGCAGTTGTAGCAACTTGTTATGAGCTAATGAATTCAGCAGTGGGGAACCCTGAGGGCCTTCTAGGCCTTCAGAGAAGGCCTAACATATCAGCATTTAAATGTTATATTTAATCTCTTTCCTTTAATGATTATTCTCTTCTAATTCTGCATTAAGGAAATGAAAGGGTTAATGTCCTAAAATCATGAAAATAAAGTTATCCAATCAGATTTTTTTTGTTGCCTAGCCATAGAAAAGGTTAGCTAGCTAGGATTTCAAGTCGGGCAGAAGGCCTGAAGCCCTCATAGCCACAAAGTGGCAGGCGAATTACCCAATCACATTTTGATTCATAGTGGGTGGGACCAAAGGTTATTATACTAGCCTAGGCCTTCCCGAAGGCTCAAGGCCCGAGCTATCTCATGGGGTTTACCCATGGATGTCAACAAGTTTAGCTTTTTCTGTCCAGGGTTTTAAGCTAGGAGATCAATGACTTCGGTCAGTCAAACAACAGTCACAGCACAGATGGCAAAGTGATAGGACAAAAACAAGGATACCCAAAGGCCCCCCAACCAGAACTTTAAAAAATAGTTATCATATTGAAAGAAGTGAAGAAGTTGCCCGACAGTATGCAATGGATTTCACTTGACAATATTCACAACTTGGAATACTTTCATGAATAATCTTTGATTCTTTTCATCGGTGGACCCTTATAGATAAAAAGGAATATAAATAATTCAGGAGCAGACAGACAATCAGACTCCAAAATCGGGAGTTGCCACTTAGCTAACAGTTGAATTTTTGAGAATCTGTCTGAGCTAACAATATTATGTGTCTATATTAACAAAGGTTTAAGCATTTATATCTTTCTGTTGCTACACTGTTTTGCATGAGCATTAAACTGGTCACCGACGATGGATCCATGGATTTAATGGATCCATCTCTGGATTTCAGTATAGTTCAGAATAAGAGGGACTATTATGAATTGGGCAGAACTCAAGTCCAACTTTGAGCATTCCCTTCCTTTTTTCCTCTTTCATGAATAATGAATTTAAAGTCACAGGGAGTTGTTCTTCAGATTAATCTCATCAGGGTTGAATAGGACTAGAACAAGGAAGGCCGATGATATTCCTGATTTTCTCCAATTGTTGAAGCTGAAAAGAAATTGTTGATTTTGTAATGAATGGAGAAGAGACTCATTTTAAATCTGGACATTGTCCAATAGACCTTTTTCATATGGGATTCTGATTTATCATAGAGGAAAGGCACAGATGGACCTACCAACATCAGCAATGGCTCTGTTCCATTAAATGTCCCAGGAAGCTTTTCTAGTGAGTCAGCATGTACAATACCAAATCCTGGAACTGGCTCACCTAAATGGCATACAATCATAATTAAGGTTATTAATTACACCTGTGCTTTTCCTGTTTTGATTCCCACTTACAGTGTACAGTGGTTCTTATACCTCACGTCAAACTGTATAAGAACCAAGGTGTTTTTCTCTGCCAGACTTTGCTTGTTTGCGATTTAATCACAGATTTTACTTTACGCCTACCAAAAGGCAGACAAAGATTTCAGAAAATGTAAATAGTATCGGCTTAGATTGGATGCCACATTTAAACTTTCTCTTCTTTCACTACGGAGTTAAAAGTGACGTTCACCTTGAATATTTCCTGCCCTTTGACGCGCAGCTCGATGTCTCTAGATCCCAAATGGCACCTGACCTCTTTCGCAGAAGTCCCATGAGGCACATCGACTTCGATGAACACCTCCTCCATGGTCTGGTACCAGGAGCCCCAGGGTGTCTTACAGGGGACGACACCGCTCCTCTCCTCGAAGTGCACCGACATGCTGAGGCTTCACACCGGCGAACAGGTCGGCTAACGTCAGCTAACTCTATCTAGCCAGCAGACAAGTTACGCGAACAGTTTGCTACACAGTTAATCTTTGCCGCTGTTTATGTGCGCACGACTGTCATTAAGAATATTTCAGTTAAAACTGGTTTCAATGTTTGTTGGCAATGTTAAATCTCCCCGTCTTGTTTTGCCCCTCACTCGCTCGAAACTTCTTCTTCTTCTCTCAGTGTGAATTTCATTTCCGGTTGTAAACGACATTGTGGCTGCAGCGCCACCGGCTGTGTGAAAAACTGAAATACAACAAGAAAAACTGTTCAACTGAGACAGACAATAGGGTTCTAGCAGTATCATAACTATCATTAGTACTATTTTTTTTTCAATTGATATGTTTCATTGACTTCACATTTTTATTCAACTTTAATTATCTTAATTTAGCTGCATCACAAACCAACAGAATCCCCTGTTTGTCTAAAAATGGAGTGGATTTGCTAATCTGTTAATTAGATTACTGCTCCTGCTTTAGTGCCTCCTTTGTCCTTATAGATACCTACCAGTCACTTTAACGACACCAATAAAGACCTCTCACATAGATTTTTTTTTAAGTATGAGTTGATTAGAGAGTTGACTAAAAAGTTGGTGATAAATGCTGCCCAGGATGGCTGTCCTGTTATTAAATTTAGTTATTTTTATCTGCTGGACAAGGTAAGTTTTCTTTCTTTAAGTTAACATGGGTCAGAGTACACTCAACCTGGGAATTTTTTTTCTGTTTTCAGACTTGGTAATGTAAGTGGAAATGAGAAGATTTACTCAGACAACATCACTCGCATTTTGGATCGACTTTTGGATGGTTATGACAACAGACTGCGACCTGGATCTGGAGGTAATTCAAACTTCAAATCCTAAATCCTTGTTTCTAAAGCTTCGTCTTAAGATAAATTAAGTACATTGTGACATAAATTTTTTTTGTTACTGTGTTCACTGTACAGTTGCTAATGACTGTTGCAGGTGGTGTTACAGAGGTGAAAACAGACATCTTTGTCACCAGCTTTGGACCAGTTTCAGATGTTGAGATGGTAAGATACTACTTCTGTAAGGAGATGTATATGTGCTGACTATGGGAGATATCGGCGCTTCAGTGACCACTGAATGCCTGCCTTATGGGCAATCTGCCATGAGACCATCTAATGAGCTTTAATCTGTTTGACCAGCCCTATAACTCCATTATTGATGGCCTCTAAATCAATATGACAACATGTCAGACAGAGGAAATGGCTGAATGGAGTGATTAATGATTATCTGGGATGAGTGGCATCCATCATTGCCTCGTCATTTCTCCTCACCTTCCACTAAAAGTTGAAATGTATCTTCAATATTATAGATGCTGACAGGACTACTATCTTTGTAGTCCGCAAAGATCTAAATTTAAAGCTGGAATTTAAGGTGGCATGGTTTGTAGAACATATGGTTCATAAGATATCTACTAATATCTGATGTTCATGCATCAGGAGTACACTATGGACATGTTCTTCCGTCAAATGTGGGTTGATGAGCGTCTTAAGTTCGAGGGACCCACTGAAATCCTGCGGCTGAACAACCTTATGGTGGACAAGATCTGGACACCAGATACTTTCTTCAGAAACTCCAAGAAGTCCATTTCCCATAATATGACCACACCCAACAAGCTCTTCCGCATCATGCAGAATGGGACTGTCCTCTACACTATGAGGTAATCTTAGATAGTAAAGTTGTTGTTTTGTTCATAAGACACGAGATTCACTGAAATGAATAACTGAGACTGATTTCAGTGTCTTCTTCATGTTAGACTGACAATCAGTGCAGAATGTCCCATGAGGTTGATAGACTTCCCCATGGATGGCCATGCCTGTCCTCTCAGGTTTGGAAGCTGTAAGTATTCTGTATGTAGCTGTTAGTCTTCATAAACACAAGAAATAATAATGTCCAAAAATGTCCAGATTCATAAATGTGTCCAACATTTGAACGTTTCGAGTGTCAAATTGTCTTTGCATTTTTAGATGCCTACACAAGCAATGAAATTATGTTCACCTGGAGGAAGGGGCCGATAGCATCTGTTGATTGTCCCAAGGAGTCCATGAGTCTTCTGCAGTATGATCTGGTGGGACAGACTTTGTCCAGTGAGATATTCAAATCAAATACAGGTAATGCTCACCGTCAGCTATCACATTGCTCTTGATATCAGGACACTGTTACAGTTGTACCCGCACTTAAAAGTGTAATTAAAAAATACTCAGGAGCTGATGAATCTGTGAGTAGAACGAGGTCAAATGAGTCTCTTCAATCTCTGCACTAGTGTCACTACTCTCCTGCAGCAGAGCCGATATAAAAGCAAAGACTTCCTTGAGCAGCCATCTAAGATGCTTAAGTGGTCAAGGCCTAATGCGTACGGTGTGCCTTAAAAAAGAACTACAGGGTTTAAAGCCCAGTGAATGCACTGACAGAGAGGAAGAAGGATGGAGGAGTGTGTATGTGGGTGATGTGTATGTGTGCATTTTCTTTTTTCACCAGAAGAAGAAGAAGTGCTCTCCTGCTGTGAACCCAACATATTCTTGGAATAGAGAGGAAAAGGATGAGGCAGCCTCCAAAACGTAGAGATGATACCCATTTAGAAAACACTGAGAGCGAGAGAGACAACCTCTGTATATGTGTGTGCATGATGCAGCGTGTTTTTAGTCTGTGAATGTCTGCATGCATGTGTTAGGCGGAGCAGGGCAGTGTTACGCATAGTGACACTGCATGCTCTTCTTCTGCCCCCTCCTCACTCGCTTCTTCTTCCTCCTCTTGACTTTATCCCATTTCCAAATGTCTGCTGTGCTCCCTCCTCCTTGCCTCCTCAATTCTGTCCTGTTCTCTTCCTTCTTCTCTTCCTTCCTCTTGTCTCTCGCACGCTGCCTTACAGTTAGCTGGCTATTCCAGTCCTAACAGCAGCAATATATCTATATGCTTCTCTCAGCAGCTATTCTGTTTCAAGGGCAGGCAAGGGCATCCGTTCTGTGCTACCCTGCTATGTCCCTCAGGGTTGCTCTCTTCACACATGCTGTTTATCTTGCAGGTCACTACTCTGTGCAGGTGGTCCATTTCCTCCTCCAGAGGAAGCTCGGCTACTACCTCATACAGACCTACATCCCCCTCATAATGGTTGTTGTGTTGTCACAAGTCTCTTTTTGGATTAACAAAGAGTCTGTTCCTGCACGTACAGTTGCTGGTACGCTCCTCTTCCAACCAGTATATATTCACAATTAATGTTTACTAATCACACTTGATATCAAAATATGTCCGTGGAATGTGTGTGTCAGAGTGCATGTATATTCTTGTCTTCCTCTAGGCATCACCACAGTGCTGACAATGACCACTTTGAGCATCAGCGCCCGTCAGTCACTTCCCAAAGTGGCCTATGCCACTGCCATGGATTGGTTCATTGCTGTATGCTTTGCCTTTGTGGCGTCGGCTCTCATTGAGTTTGCAGCAGTAAACTACTTTGCCACCCTCCAGGCCAACCGTCTGAAGAAACAAAGAGCCAGACAAGACAAGCTTGAGGTGTTGGCTACCGGCAGCGACGATGACGACACAGTTTCGGTGAGGAACTACTTTTATGTCTACAAAGAACGATGAATTCCAGCTTAAAATCCACTGTCATCATTAAAACATTTCTGTGCCAATTTTATATAATTGTTTTGTAGAATCAGAACCACAAGTAAAAGAGCTGTAATGGTTAAGGTTGCACTTTTTGATTGCCATTTCAGTTCATATATTACACATAAAACAACAGGAAATTGTGAAGTAGTCTGCCCATATGCAAATGTACATATATTGAATTTCTATATATGACATATATGTACATATGGAATAAAAACATATATGTAAAAATTATATATGAAACCTATAAGAAGTTGGAACCATTTCATATATTGACATATATACATTGATATTATATATAGCATGGTCCAAAAGTCTGAGACAACTTTCCCAGAATGCATTTTTGAAATTAATAAGAAATTAATAAGAAAACATATATAAACATATACATTTGTTTAATATATATGCTGTTTTAATAACCTTGCATATAAATTAAATAAATATCATTAACATACATGGTCACAACATCTTACACCAAATAAAAATTCAGACATTTTTTAAATATATGTATCTATACAAACTTTATTTCATATATGTTATAAATGTATATATGTATATATGTGATAATAATATAAGTGACATCTATGGCAACATAGATATAGGGACATATACTGTATGTCATATATTACATTTCTGAATGGGTGTGAACATTAAGTAGAAACAGTAATAATTCAGGGAATAGCTCTGTTTTTCAGGGAGGATTGTGATATTTGACCAAAACAGAGGTATGAAAGGCACAAAAAAGTCAAACGAATAATTCAACATTTTGGAAAATATTGGGCTTTTTCATCTTCTTGCCAAGAGCTAGACAAGATGTCCAGCACCCGGGCAAGGCAAGCTGTCTCCCACCTTTCCAATCTTATTGTCAAGCTAAACTAATTTAGCATACAAACATGATAGTGTTGTCAATCTTCTCATATCAATCTTCAATTTCTGAACTGATTCTTTAAATTAAAAAAAATGTTAGAGATTGGCCTCTTGAATATTCCACACATTTTTTTCTATTAGAACCTGTTTGTCTGCAGTAATAAGAAGTCACGCAAGTCAGGGATCCGAAAAAAACAATAATGCACCGTGTTCCAGGGATGCATACACATCTTTACAGTCAGATTTGCAAACATGTGGACTGTAGCAAATCTATAGTGTATTATTCTCTACTGTAGTCTAGTGTTTTCTGAAACTTGGTATGAACGTAATCTGCTCAGCAACATCAGCTTCTGCTATCACTTGAACAAAGTGTGTGATTTACATTTGAGAAGCCATGTATTTATATAGATGGTGTCTCAAATGCATTTACATAGCTAATAATGGTGAGATACAGTCTCCTCAGTGTTGCAGAGAGTTTGATGCAGTGATGCTGATAATGAACACTAAGCCAGCAGCTTCACACTCAGATGCAGAGAACAAGAAATCCTGCCACAGATAGGAAGTCTTTTTCTATGCATTTCCAAGTAGTCACCCTGCCTTTTCCATTCTCGCCATTCAGGGCACACCACACATTAAATAGTAATATGTGCTGTTGTAGTGCTCTCATCTCCAGCTATATGCTTTATGCTAATACAGTAAGCCACCACAGCATCCTCCTGGGATCTGTCTCACGTGTAGGGCTCATGGTTAGATGCTTTAAAAATAGCCTCAGTGTGAGAACAGAGAGCAACTCCAGCACTCCTTCCTGCATAATCTCCTAACAATCCTATGGACATCCAGCAAACTACCTGCTGCGTTCTATAGGGATGTTGGCATGCCATTGAGAGAAAGCTCCTGTGGGAACAAACATGACTTACATTGTATACATGACTGCAGCATGTTGAGATTGGCATACAGTATACTGTATGTACTTGCAGCGCAGAAACCCCTTTTTTTCTCTCACATTGTGCACCATAAAACCCACACTAACCCCATCTCACCCCCTCCTGCTTTCCTTCCAAATCACCCCCGCCCCCCTCCCACCAGTCGGACAGCAGCCCTCGGGAAGGCCTGAAGAGGAGAAACCACTCAGTGTGCCGCAGTGAGCCAGGAGATGCTCCGCCACTGCCGATCTTCCTCCAGCAGGGCTCAGCTTTTCCTCAAATCCCACAGCTGGCCGGCACCAGCCCCATCGACATGTATGCCCGTGTCCTCTTCCCCCTGGCCTTCGCCCTCTTCAACCTCATCTACTGGTACATCTACCTCGCCAAGGACACCATGGAGAGGGCCAGGTACACTAGCCACATTCAGTTATCTTTGTACATCTATCTGGGTATTGCCTGGTATATCTACAAGGGTAAAGGCGCCATTCAGAAGTCCAGACATTTAAAGGATAGGGCTGGTGATATTCAGATTTTTCTTATTGACAACAAATTCCATGGAAAGACCAAAACCAGCAATGAATCGATCCTACTCACGAGTGTTGTCTCAGTTTCCAAAGCGTGATAGGATTTTCCTCTGTGCCATGATGCTCCATTGTGACAAAAAGTATTAAAAACACATCGATGAGCCACACAGCTGCACTGGGTGAAATGTTTTTTCATTATGGTGAACATGGGCACTGTAGTTTATTTTGAGTGGTTCCCACATGCACCATCCCACCACCATAAATACTAGATCACCAAATGTGTTATAATCCACAGCTGAAAATAGTCCCCAACAAATGTATTATTTACTCCTGTTTGAGTGGTGTTTGCTAGTGCGACGCTGCAGTGCCCAGGTCTTTCTGGAAAATACTTAGACCCCACTATATATTACCTATATGTTTGTGATGCGTTTTTGAAGATTTATGAATTTAACTTGAAACAAATGGGCTTGCAGCTGAGTGCTGCAGTCAGCAAAGGAAGTATTGAGAGACATACAGACGATACAGAATACTACTAGCTTTTCTTTTTCTTCTTTTGCGTCTCAGACTGTTTCACTTAAACAATATTTAGATTTAGATATTTTACAATTTTAAGAAAAATCTGAAAAAGTAAATATAATCTTTTTATAGCAAAAATACTGTATTTTTATCCTTGCAGACTTTTACATTTATCTCATAGTCTTTGTGGGACCCAAATTCTTATATTTGGAGCCACTGACCTAAAGATACATACTACTAGTATTTATACACATGTTTGTGTCTTAAAAGTAAGCTTCCCTTTTGAGTTTAACCTTTAACCTTTTGAGTTGTGTGTGACAAGGCAGCAGATCCAAAAAGCCTTTCACGCAAAATGGCAAAAATAGCAGGGACCTACTTGGAGAGTTTCCAGAATTCTTGTACGAATGAGCAAACAGGAGAAAAAAAAATCTCACAATGGACAAAGGATGTTTATGCACACTTACTTTGTATCTCAATGCCACAAACCTCTTCTCTAATTATGATAGATTCAGTGGAACAATAACTACCCGCAAATTTTGTCAAAGACTTTTATCTAGGTAGTAAAAACATCAATAATTTCTAATGCTGAAAAAGCCCCAGGAGTTGTAGGCGAGAAAAAAAAAGAAGAGAATGATGTTAGGTGGCGTTGTTGCTGCATTGATGCCAGCACTGTGGCTTTTATCATCATCATAGATTTACAATACAAAAGGGGCTGAGCATTCAGTTAATTTGAGAAGAAAAATATGCATCAAGCTCTCTCCTCTTTTATATAAGGTTTACCTGAGGGCTGGCAAAACCCCAGTTGTTTTAATGACAACACTGTTTCTCCATGGGGAGTTGGTCTCATAGGCGAAATCAACCAGAGCTTACTTTGTACATTAACCACATGAAAAAACGACTATTCACTTTCCCGCTTATAAGTGAGCCACTTATAGAACACAAAGCTCCATGTCCAAGAAAGAAAGAGAGAGAAATAGTGCAAAAAGAGGGAGAGAGAGCGTGAGAGAGAGAGGGAGCGAGACGGGAGAGAGGGAGATCTGTTATGTAACATTGGGGAGTGCAAATCTGCTCATCATGCATCTCATGTTCCTGTCAGAGAATTTTTATGGTTGTTTTGTTTATAACATTGTGCAGAATAATGAGAGAGACAAGATGGAGAGCATGAGAACAGCTGCATCACATCTATTCCCTTTACATATTTTCACCACGTCCCTGGCTTGGTACTTTTGAAGAAGGCACTGAGAGGACAGGGAGCACAGTAACAGTTTGGGCTGTGCAGTATACTGCAGATAGAGCGACTCTGACTGTGGAAACAGAGGTTTCGGTATGCTCCTCTCACATTTTGTGCTCTGCTTCTGCTCTCGCAGGGACGTGGATCTTGAAAACTAAGAGGACCTGGAAAAGGGCACGTGCAACCAGAGAGACCTTCAGCATCCAGCCAGCCTCACCTCACCCTCCTCTCTCCCTCTCTGAACAAGCTCTCAGCATTCACTCTGCTCTCATCTGACAGAAATTAATCAGAAACTCATTTATACTCCTGCCGCACATCTATTCATTTCACAGGCTGTGACCACTGCCCACTTGTGTTCTGATCAGTGGCTGAAGAGCTGCCCTTCACAGGCCTCAATCACTTTAAACCCGCCATATACACACACACACAACAACAACTTCTCGGGCCCCGGACCGAGACAGACACCACACACATACAGTATGCATGACACACACACACACACACACACACACATACATGCGCGCATGCACGCACACACACGCGCGCGCGCGCACACGCACACACACACACACACACACACACACACACACACACACACACACACACCAAGAAACACATCAAATAGAAGTGGATGATATAATCTATGATGGCTGTAACTGGTGGTGATGCAACAGTGAACCAATGCTTTCAGAAGCCTGCCCTCTACAGAAGCACAGCTCCCACTACAACAAGATCAAAGGCAATTTAGAGGAGGCTTGCATCCCTCCTTGCGGCTTCAAAAATGTACTCAAACCTGAGAAAATGAATTGTGGGATTGTGTTTTCCATCCCACCTTTCTGCTGTGGCGCTCTGATGCTACCTTTTGCATTTTCAGATCTACTGCAGGTCCTCTGGAAACATTTCAGGGAATAGTGGGATGTAATACCTCTGGGTGTTGCTGACATTAATTTTCTATTTTTGTATTGACGGTGCATGATTGTTGGGCTCAGGTGTTTGCATAGAAAGTGTCTACCTGAAATGGATGGAGTGTTGTTCTCTTTTTAGCCACTGAACATGACTGATAACGTGAAAACACAAGATATAAACTTGCTCTTAACTTGACAATCTGAGCATTTTAACCCCACAGTGCATCCAGCTGTTTGACCTTGTCAGCATTTAGACAAACTTATCTGCCATGTAACAAACATATAACAATAAAATGAGCCTAAAATTAACACAGTTGTTGTTCTTTTCACTCCTGGCATAAACGCTTGTTTCTTCATTACGCACATCCACTTGTCCCTTTAATATTTTTCTCTGCAATGGAAACTGCTCATCCACCATCATCAGTCTCCACTCTTTGATCTTGGGCTGGCTGCACGCATGCGCCCCTCATTGGCTCCTCTGCACTGTGTGGAGTAAGTTGGATGTGCGCTCTCCTCACTCGCATCCCGAAACCACCTCAAAAACTGTTGCGATGGGGAGGATCAGGAAAAACCACTTTGGGATTTTTACTTTTTCCTTACTAGTGACTTTTGTCTGGGCTCAAAGGTAAACGTTTGCATTATTATTTTTTTGTATTGTATCCTGCATGTCACGTAGCCTCTGTTAAAGCGTGCCTAGCGTGTGATATTAATAAGCTATTTTGCATTACACCACCTTTTTCTCCCCAGCGTCAAGGATATCAAAGATCCGAGCAATATGCCTTTGGTAAAAGAGACAGTGGACAGACTGATGAAAGGATACGACATTCGGTTGAGGCCAGATTTCGGAGGTAACGAGCAAATTGAAAACGGAATGTCATGTTTTCACGCCCTCCTGACGTGCAATACATGTTTAATGAATCGCAAAATCTGCTTTAATTTACATAATCACCCCTTCACAGCCAAATAGGCCTTTCCAATTAGGCTAAGGAATGATGAGCATATTTCATTTGATGAGGAGATATAAGACAGGCTTTTAACGTGATCGATCCCGTTCATCAATGTTTGATCATTCCACTAAAAATATGAAATTAGCAGCATTTAAGCTCATCTGCGTGTTAAACATGAAGATTTTTTTTGCTCAGACTGATGGTGCACAAGTCTCCTGTAGGTGGAGGGGAGCAGAGAGGAACCTGTGTGCGCGTCACGAATTTGTTAAATTTACATGATGAGAGAATAATTCATATGTGTTGTATTAATGCCTCCTTTCCTTCACAGGTGCCCCGGTGGCTGTGGGGATGAATATAGACATAGCCAGCATAGACATGGTCTCTGAAGTCAATATGGTAGGTGCATCTTCATGATTATTACCTCGCTTAATGTTGCCAATTGTGCCTGGCACGGCAGGAATACAGCAGAAGTGGGCTACTTATCACGGGGCAGTGTGTGTGAGAGAGAGCCGGGATAACCTGAGCCAGGTTTGAGGCATCTTGTGAATACATTGGACTCGGCTAAGGAAGAGAAAAAGACAATAATTGAGGGCTTCCGTTCCCAAGTCGCCATCCTCTTCTCAGTCTCCGCATTTGCAGCTCTGGTGTGTTGCTGCATTTGAATTCAAAACACACACTCACTGGCGCACTCGGACGCACAGCCCCGGCTGTGCGCTCGGAGAGCTGCGGGCGCGCGCGCGCGCGCGAGCGTGTGTGTATGTATGTGCTTTGTGTGTGACTGCTTCACGTTGTCAAGCCTCGGTGGTGTAATTTTGTTGACACGCACCCCCCTCCTCCTCTCCACTCCATGCAGTTACCTACAAAATAATAAAAACAATGCGATCTTCTCCTCCAGAACTGGCATCGTTTGGTGTTTTTCGCCCTTTATTTAAAGGCTTTTAATTCGGCGACCAATCACATCATCACGGTCTACGTAAATGATCTTCCCCCTACTTGTCAGATGACGTAAGCAATTTGTTAATAATAAATGTCTGGTCACACAGCATTGCAACAGAAAAAGACGGCTCGATCTCTAGTGCACAAAGATGAACGTCATGTGCGACTTGGAGAGGACGGGGGAAAAGTTCAGCAGCCCATGCAAGAGCACCACCTATTGATCCGTGTGACAGACAGACATGTAACTGACGGCGGTTTTAACTACCCCAGTGGTGCATTCGCTGTAGCTACACTGCATTAAATACTCTCTATTTCTCGTGTGTTTTGCTCATGGGATGCATTCAGGAAAAAAACAACATTAAGGACAGTCTTTGCAGAGAATTCAGAGTGTGAGAAAAGATCATTTACAAAGCAGCCTCTCCAAGGAGCAACATAATAGAGATGTTATATAAGAGCATGAAAAACAAGTTTGCCAGTAGGAATGGAAGGAGAGGTGTTTTTTATTATTAATTGAGCCATTTTTAAGTTGATGTCTGGTTAATTTTGCATGTCCGATTTTGATTTGGCAGCCTGTCAAATCAGTGTGTGTGGTCATTTGAAACAGCACTGAATAAGTTTTTTATCAGATAAATACAGCAGCTTATGTGAGTTTGTTTTGGATGAGGAGGAGAAGCACTGAATGGTCAGAGCTTCTCCTTTGATGGAAATGATTTATTTTGGTGGAGGATGCAGACAGAGCGGAAGTGCCCTGGGGGGTCCAGGGAGATTTGAAATAGAAACCCCTCACTTGCTTTCACCCCCCCCCTCTCTTTTTCTCTCTTTCTTCCTCTCTCTCCCTCCTCCATCCTTCCCTCCCACCACTTTGACTGGATCCCTGGCTGTGACTCTGGGCTCAGCAGCCATGTAATCCACCTCTGCCTTGCTCCAAAGGGTTATCTTACTTAAGAACTAGGCATCTATGCAAGCATTCATCTGGAAAAAAACACTGCTTCATACATCCGTGTGTGTGTGTAACAAAACACAAAACTGTGCACAAACAGTGAATGGCGACTGACGTCATGCAACTCCCCGTGGCTATGAGAGAGCATTCATCTCGCTCATTTCTCGGAAAAGCTCCCCCTGCCAGATCTGCACAGGCATCCCTCTGACACGACGGACAAATTTAGACGAAAAGTTGAAAAAAAAAAAAGAGAAGAGAAACATCCAAGATCTCAGTGGACTTGTGTTCCACACATTGTTGTTACCTTGTGAAAAATCCTCCCTGCTACTTACATAACAGGTCGGAATCTCCTCCTCTTCCTTTCTTCTTCATGTCCAGCTCTCTTTGGTACAATAGAGGATAACAGCAGCTGACGAGATTGATCTCAGAGAAATCAATAATATCACCGTGCTCCATGATCACGAGGATGGAGCTGGTGACCTGTGCTCGGTGCGGGGCTGCTTTGATCTTCCTCATCAGGGGCAGCCACTTTTAAGATTAAAGTGCTGAGAGGGAAAACAACACGGCGAGAGGCGAGGATGAAACTGGTGAGGAACAGGGTGGGGGAGAGGTGAAGGTTACTGTGATCGGTTTCACCGTCTCCTCTAATGATATCTACATCCTAGTGGAAGCTGCACAACTGGAATGGATATTCTCTATCATGTTATACACAGTTTCCTAAAAACTCAGCCTGAAATATTTGTTGTCTTTGAAAAAACTTAACTTAACCAGGACGCATTAAATTTATCAGTTGGTTTGAACAATATCTGGCTGCATAGCATGAGCCTCTAATGGCTGGCCCACTGGTGCTTCACTGAGGTCTCAGGGGTTAAAAACAAGACTCTGCAGCGAATTTTATTACTCCCCAGTCTAGGGCTGCAACTGCAGATTATTTTCTCAATTGATCTATTAATCATTTGGTTTGAGCCTTGTCATAAAGGAGAGAAAAACCCATAATGACATTTCTGTTTTGTCCAACTAACAGTACAAAACCCAAAGATGTGTTATTCATTTGATATTCAATTTACTATCTAGAAGACGAAGAAGAAAATCAGAAAATATTCAGAAACTGTGACTAATGATTTTTTGCCAGTTTCAGTAGTGAGACTTAGTGAATACAGGAAACCTAAAGGTGCTTTTAAAGATGGCAAAACTGAACAAGGTTTGTTTTAATATAATTGGGTATATTGGTAAACGTTGACTAGTTTTGACCTAATAGAGTTTTAATGGAGATGAAAATGGTAAAAACTGTAAATTTAAGATGAATTCTAATTCATCTGAACTAATTCTAAAGAAATCTAAACCTTTTTCTCCGTGATGACACCAACGTGATTCCAAATAACGACTGACTATGGCATCGACAGAATACAAACCTGAAGGAAAATGGAGGAATTTGCTGTTAGAAGTGAAGGAGTATGACTGGATTTGAAATCAGTGTTTGTGTGCAGGCCTGCCATCACAGCAGTGAGCAGGTTTGGGTTGTAGACAGCTGCTCGCTCCTCTAATTAAAGATAAAAATGCCTCTGGTGGAGAATGAACTCTGCATTTTGGTCGGGGCTGATTGAAGCCATTGTGGCATTTTTCCTCTATGCTGACATGAAGGGCATGATGGTGTTTGAGTGTGTAACGGCATTTGTAGTTATGTTGCTCTCTCTCTCTCTATGTAACATGCACATGTAAGAGGTCGGTTCACATGTGCACGAGCCACAGCGGAGTCTTTTTTTTTTTTTTTTTTGTGCATTCTTGTGTGATCCACAACGATGGCCTGTAGAGGCTCAAAGGTCAGCCATGTTGTTGGGCAATAAAAATGTGCAGGTCAGTCAGCACCGTGGTTGCAGCCTCGCCTGCATGACATTACAAATGTGCTATTTTGAGAGGGAAGTGTCCTCCGAGTCCGAGGTGTGACCACACATCCTCGCTGGGTGGGCTCTGCTGACTCACTGGGGTTAGTGGAAAATATGGCACAGATATGATATCATGGCCGAGAGACCCCCACCCCACCCCCCCGCCTGCTCCCTCCCCCTTCCTCCCGTGTTCATCCCTGTCTATCTGTCTGTTCAGCGCTGGCAACCCGCTCCATCACTCATCTTCCTCACTTAGCAGCTGAAATTGCATTTGCATAATGCTGTTTGTTTTTGCTGAAATCACAGATCCAGGAACCGAACCCCAGTTACGGTGCATTAAAAAAAAGTGTTCTGCACACAGCCAGTGCAGCTGATTAAATACAAGTGGAGTCTGTTGTCTCAGCAATGCATCAGCGCTGCATAATAACGTCTTCTGCATGCCATCCATACGTTGAGTGGGGCTACAGTATGCACTCTGAGGCTGCAATGAGGAGGGAGGTAAATGAGTATTTTCGCTCCTCGTCTTTTCTTCATCCTGCTCGTTAATTACATGTAAAATACCTGAGGTTGGTGGTTGTTAAGAGGCACTGCCTGTGCTATAATACTGTTCTCTGAATGTTAATTAGCTGGCTGTGAATTAAAAGATTTAAACAAACCAGCTGTGGTGGCTTCTGGGATGGAGGAATTAGTGGGGCGTGAGCGTTCCCTTTATTACAATCATTATCCTGACAAGCACTGGTTTCTTCACATGAGTAAGGGGATCTGGCCGTCAGATAACGGGAGCCGATGACCGGAGGGGACGCGACGCAGGCCTCAGCGTTACAGTACATCCGTGTGAGAGAGATCCAGCTTCTTGTGTCTGTGAATTAGCAACCATTTTGATCTTGTTTGTCCAAACTGATCCTGTTCCATTTTATTTTCAGCTTGTGGAAAATAAGCTTGTGTTATTTTTACTCAGTGTTGCCATGACAACGCAGCCTTTTTTTGGTGGATCTAGGGAAGTCAAGGAAAAGCAAATAAGGCCTCTTTTTTCCAGGGACTTTTTCAAGGTTTTTAACATTTATCATCCAGGTGAAGGTTGTTCTGTCTTTGAAGATCTCAGATTTTCTTCTGTTTTAGCATTTTGTTGATATTTTGCCTTTTTAACAAACCCTGATGTTACTGGGGAGTTCATGGAGATGTTAATGATTATAGTATCTTAAATAGGGCTAAAACTAGCAGTAATCTGAATTATTGATTATTTATACTGAAAAATGCCCAGAACAATTTACCAGAGACACCTAACAACCACATAAAACACAAATATATTCTCTTTACAAAGACATAAAACAGAAAAAAGAGCAAATCGTCACATTTGTGAAGCTGGATCCAGGCATTTTTTCATGATAAATTACTTTAACACTCATAAAATTGGCTTCTGATCAATCCCCTGTTGATCAAATGATCAATAAATGGAGTAACTGTTTCAGTTCTAATCTAAACTCTTATAGGATCTTCTTTTCTGTGGCTTTTCTGAAGTTGCTGCAAAACTACCAGCATGCACATTTTCATACCCAGATATATTCACACTTTAAAAAAAAAAAACATTTAAATACAAGAAATATTTTGTCTCTTTGTTCATCCAGTGCTGCTGCTTTGATTCTGCCTGCTCTGTTTGCTTCGCTGAGCTTTCCGAAAAGCTTAAGACAAGAATGCAGGTTGTCCAGAACAATGTCATTAGTTATGCTGAGTGGACACACAGAGTAACAGATTAATATGGTCAGCAGCATAATTACAGCACAAGAACAACACTTAATCCTGCAGCTTTCTTTCATGCACACTGCGTTCTCTGCTTAACGTTTAGTCAGTGGAGACTGGGCTCATTTGTAGATAAAACACTGTCAGTGACACAATATGAGCTTTAGAAATATAATTACACTACATCTGAAAGTAAAACCTGGTAGAGAAAAGTTTTTAATCATGGTAAATGGTAAAATGTGCCAAAAGTATTCATATCTTAAACATTTGGCAGTTAGTGTCATATGTTTAAATGGTTTATGTATAATTTCGTTAAATGAACTGATTACTTGATACATTTGTAAATGGTGGCGTTCTGAAATGCATTTCTCCTAATGCACTTAATCAAAATTAATCAATCAGATTTAAAATAATGAAACAGTGTTCCTATTTTTACTTGGCTGGTTTGTCATTTGCTTTAATTACCAACACTTACCCTTGCAGAGTCCCAACTGCAAGAGTGGAGTTACGCCAAGTTTAAATTGTTAGTGATAGTCTTTCATTATCGCCGGAAGGGGAACAAAAAAGCTGCGTGTCTTAAAACAGGGAGTAAGTTAGCCAGATCCATTAAAGGCCTTTAATGTGATGATGGCTCCCTTAATGACTCTGTCAGGCACTTTCTCCACTGAAGCCAAGTAGCTGAAAAATGACCCATTGGAAAGAGAGTCATAAAAGCGTCCATATTGTCACTTCCCTCAGGATGTGTACGGACAGCAACTCATTCAGAATGCACTAACCTCCCCCTTGACCTCCTAATATTTAATTTGAAGCCTTTACTTAACCGGACACAGAGAGCGCAACAAATGAATAAATTCAGCTTGACCAGTTGTGATGTGCTGTGGCGTCTCCTCTAGCTTGTAGACGGGAAACAAGGGGACAAGAGGCTGCGATGTCTGCAGACGAGCTTGTTATTGCCCAAATGTCGAATTGTCTCCTCGTGGCACCGTAGACGTTGTTATTATTATCAGCAGCTTCTTCCCTGCTTCTGCTGGAGCGCTCTGCAGCAGGACACAGCAGATCAAAGTGTTAGCAATATGGTGGACGTCTGCCGGCTCCTGTGAAGCTGCAGAGAGGAGAGAAAAGCACACATAGCAGCAGTTCACGGGTAGAATATGTTATTTTAACTCAAATGTTTGGTTGAAATTACTTACTTTCTCATTCTCATTTGACCTCATTAAAACCCAAAATCAGGAAGAGTATAGAAGTAGTAACCCTTCCCTTTGCAGCATTTGATGATTAAAAAAAAGCACTGTTATGATGCTGAAGAAGGAAATATTTCATTTTCAGATCTATTTATTAGTATGAATATCATATATGCAGATGTTTTGATAGAATTTGTTGACAATCTGTTGAAAAATGCTATTAGATTAACATATTGTCTTATATGATTTGCCTTGTTGGCATGAAAAGATTTAAACTATATATAAATTTTGATAGCCAAACAGTCGTTCACAAACAAAGTGCAGTACAACATCCTGACTTAAATAATGTTTTGGGTCAGTTAAATCCCAGAGATCCTGAAACCCCTATTAGACCTCGTATGAATAATAGTGATGTGTAAAAAGTACATTCAGTCTGTGCATATCGTCAGTTCAAAATCGTGTTTACAATTCATGAAGTATGTTTTTTGAGCTGTTACAACAGGGCCCAGGTCTCTAAGACACCAACACAACATTAGGGTTAAAAAGAAGAAGATACAGCGTGTACATTCTGCTTTTTTTTTTTTTTTAAATCACGTACAGAAAATTTAAATGTTAAAATGTACATAAAATGAAAATGAGGATGACTGTATTGGTGGAACGTCATGCTTTTCACAATCATGAAAGTCTACCACGCATAAATACATCTGGCTAGATGGTTTCTTTATGGAGAAAAGAGTGAATGCATTAATGTCAGCTGTTTCTTCAAATCTGAATCTGCAAACAGAGCAGTATGTATTGTGTTAAGCTCATCTATTGGCAGCTCCCTCCCATGTCGCTTGTGACAGCTGATGTAGTTGTAATGGAGGTCTTGTAACAACCGTAGCCTGTCAGATTTTTCAGGGAAACACAAATGTACTCCTTGTCACTCTGTCAGATTCTTAATGGGGGTTTGTTAGCCCAGAAACAGATCTGTAGTGAGACACTGTCACTGTGCAACCAGCCTTGATGTTTTATAAGTTAGCCGGGCCTTGTTTGTAGCTTCATCGCGTTTATATATTCAGTGCTGTCATGCTTCTTTTTCTTTTTTTTTCTTTTATTAAATGTTGGTGCTCTCCACAAGATGTCTCCCTCACTGATGCTCACTGCTCTGTGTGATGTTAATGGAGTTTCTGAAGGGTGCTGACAAGGAGAGTGAAGGTCGTGTTGGAGACCGACGCTCCGGCACGGGACGGTCTGTCTCTCAGTTATCTGAAGCTTTTTTAATTTTTTAATTAATTTTTTTTTTTGGAAACTGCATGCTGCAAAATCCTCGTTACCTGCTCCATCTTTTGTGTGTAGAGGAAGAGATTAAGCTCTTAGCACATAACACATTAAATGTCTTGATTATTACTCAGAAATTATTTTTAGTCCAGAAGAGAAAAAGTTAAATTAAGAAAAACTCACTTAACTTCAGGATTCTGCCTTTAATAAGGATTTAATATTCTGTGTTAAAAGACACTTTGACTGGATGTTTAGTATCGGAGCTGCACCATATTGAAAAAAATTTGCTTAATTTGTTACATGCATATTATACTTGCAGATTTTTATTTATAATTGAAAACATATTTAAAAAGTGCAGGTGAAGGATTTGCTTTGCTTGTACGAAAACAACATTCTCCCGCCTAATATTTTTTGCAGAACACCAGAACACCTTTTCCCTGTCACACCTTAAAATGTGCTCCCTTGCAGTACAGTCATCTACGTTGCAGATTTGGTTTTCTTTGAGCAATAACTTTGACTGTACTGAGGGATATGGGAGGAGGCGGCCATATTTGGCGTCCCTCTCTAAGCTCAAGTGATGTCCGAGCAAAGGTAAACAGCACCATCTGTGAGGCCGTAATTACGCTGCCATTTTACAGCACAGCCAGGAGGCAGCGTGCAGGCCCAGGTGTTCTCGATGCATCTCTATACTTTTAAACCCCCAAACGTACGCAGCGAGGCACCGCACACACGAACATGCACACACAGGAACGAGAGCAGGCGCCTTGATGTTCAAGCAGAGTTCACTTAAAAAAAAAAGAAAAAAAAAGAAAGACACATTTTAAAATGTTTAGCGTTCAGCAGGCCTTTTTTCACAGAAGACATTTTTACATGTCACAGTGCGAAAACCACAGGTGTAAATATTAAAATGAATGATGGTACAATTCCATTCGGCTGCTTCAGTTTCAGGGTCCTGGTTTTGTTCATGCTGCCTCAGTGTCACACTGTCATGACTTACAGGTGCATTAAAGTTATTACTGACACCTACGCGTTTCCTCTTTGACAAGTCAAAATGTCTGCTATGAATCTCCACCTTATTATATTAGCATCCAAATTCTTCGAGTGAAATATCATCATGATATAGTGTCCAAAAAAAAGTAGTGCCCATGGCCTGAACACAACGTTCTGCCAATAATCCTAGAATGCGATGCGCTGAATTTTATAGATACAAAAATGATTTGCTGCAGTTGTGTGACACGACACCAAAGACAATGATTCATAATGATTTAAAATCTCATTTCACTGCCCACTGCAGTCTAAACTATTGAGTGTTGAGACTTTATAATATTTGGAGTACTGAGTGAGTGAATGAGGTGATATTGGACACAGCCTGAAATCATTAGTCAGTACATTCATTTATCAATCGAAAGGTAATTAATCACCACATTATTCTGATAATGAATCATTTATATAAGTCATTTCTCAAACAGAAAAAAAATCTGAATTTGTGTTTTCAATTCTTGGTTGGACAAAACAAACAATGTTGATAAGTCTTGGTAACTATAATGAGCATTTCCCAGTTTTCTGAGCTCTTATAATCTAAAAATAATCAACATGATATTCGATAATATAATATAATCATCACTTGCAGCCCTAAATTCTATTCTACCCTGTTAATGTAATACACACATTAAGAGCTGTGAATGCAAACATCAAAAATCCAAGATGTGTGTGTGTGACACACCAGACACACCCACGCTCCCTTGTTACCGAATCCGCCAAAATGTCAAAGGGTGTTTCACTCCAGTTGTATCAAAAACAGTGTTGAGCAAAAAAGGAAAATACAGAAAGACTGTTGCTGAAAGTCTGTTATACCAGATTGATGAATAAATTCAGCTTCAAAATGCTAATGTTGCTCAGATTGTTACCACAGGGCTCTAGTTAATATCATTTCCTTCAGTTCTCTCAGTTAGCCAGAGAGAGCGTTTCAGTATCTTCCTCTCTGTCTGTTCTAGCTCCTTGTGCCTCTGTGTTCCTTCATCAATATGGCGAAGGATGGTGCTAAAGACAGGGACGTATTGCAGGAGATGCTGCCTCAGTGGGTGATGTACACCGAGCCTGCAGGCAGCAGCTAACGATCCCAAAGGTGATAGAGATATCCGATCGACAGGCTGATAATGAGACAGAGAGGGAGCGAGTGTGAGAGGAGGGTTCAGTGGGAACTCTTGTAAAACAGGATAAGGATGCGGCCGTCCTCGCTTGACTTTTCACTCCTGAAAAAATCAACATGGCAGCAGCTCATGTATTTTTAGATGCCCTTTTTACAGTGTTTTGGTCGTGCACACTGCATGCAATGAATGATAAGAGTTAAAGAGTGAGAGTGGCAATTGCTAAGCAGTGTCACACCAATGCGTGATGATAGCAAAGAAAAAAAAAAAAAAGGCTTGGAAACGTAAAAGCACTGTGATAAGTAATGATGATGGCTGCTTGGAGTAAAAACTCAAGGGCCTCGTTTCACGGACTGTATTTTTTAATTTGTTTTCCCACTCATCGATTGCACTGCAATACACTGTAACAGAGCAGATCTAACTGCAGTGCTGTGGCTGTGTGGGTGTAAGTCTTTTTTTAAGAGTGAGAAGCAGAGAAAAGACAGCGAGAGAGAGAGAGAGAGACAGAGAGAGAGAGAGGGAGAGAGAGAGGGGAGGTGGTAGAGTTTACAGCTTGTGTGTAAAAACAAACTGTACAGTATAAATGCATTTTATTTTCACTGAGGTTAAATGTGGAAAACTCTCCTACATCTCTTTACTTGTGCTTGTTTATTAGGCAGAATTAGAAGCAAAACCAAGCAAAACACAAGGAGACACAGCTGCAGAGATCCACTGGCTCTTTGCATTAGAGGCAGTATTGTCTCTGTGAAGCAGAAAGTGGCTTCACTCGTTCGAGTGGAGACAGATATTTTTAGCTTGAGACAATAGTCAGCCAGCTGAGAAAGTTCCCCCCCTGGTTATGGTCTTAAAATTAAGTGAGGATAGTTGAATATTAACCCCCCAACCCTGGCCATCATGGCCCCTAGTCCAGGCCATGGCCTTTCAGACCACCAGCGACCTTTTGGCTGACCTTCTCACTATGCAGAGTCCATACAGCGTGCTGTGACACATCTTTGGAGTCATGTTCAGATGTTAGTGTGGAATAACATGCTGTTGGAGCTTGATACATTTCCCATCTCAGATGATAGGGGAAATTCAACATATTCCTATACTTACCGTTCCACCTGAAAGATTTAGTCAGTAGATTTTTGTTAGAAAGTGTCTGATTTATGATTTTAAAGCATAATTAGCACCAGCATTATTGATTCTTAGTGAGAGCTTGAAGTCCTGCGCTAGCTTGACTAAACGGACTCTCCCTCTCTTTCCTCCAGGACTACACCTTGACTATGTACTTCCAGCAAGCATGGCGGGACAAGCGTCTGTCCTACTCTGAGATCGCCTACAACCTGACTCTGGATAACAGAGTGGCAGATCAGCTGTGGGTCCCCGACACCTACTTCCTCAACGACAAGAAGTCCTTCGTTCACGGCGTCACGGTCAAGAACAGGATGATCCGTCTCCACCCTGACGGCACGGTGCTTTATGGACTCAGGTAAGCCTTTTACATGTGCCCTTGCTATCGTGTCATAATTAATGAATTGATCATGATGCATAATGGAGTAATGTGATTGGATCTGCTGCATTGTATCCGACTTAGGCTTTTTTTAATTTTTTTTTTATTGAATTTTGAATTAAAACTATTGTTGCTTTTCTGCTCATGACACAATGTCCTTCAACTAAGGGACAATTATGTTTTTTTGACATCTTAGCTGCTGCCTTGGTTCACCAAGCAGCAGCTGAGATCTGTGAACAAAGAAACATTGGTGAAAAAATCCCAATGGGGCAAGAAACAAGTGCAGTCAGATGAGCATGAAACACATCTCCAGGTTAGCCAAGAAAAAAAATGAAGGTGAGAAGTAAAATTACTAAGCTAAGTGTTGCTTGGAAACACTGACCACAGTTAAGAGACTGACTTCTGAATTTCCTGAGCAATAGGGGGCAATTAGAGACAGGGGGTGCATCTAAAAATAAAGTAGTTTAGATCAGGGCTTTCCAGCATGGCGTTCAACACCAAAAGGTTTGCAAGATATATCTGAGCTTTTTAGAAAGAAAGGCATTAAGACAAGATGTAAGAGAAACACAAGGCAATATAGAGGAACACATAAAAACAGGATTTAAAAAGATGAAAACCAAATAAAAGATGAAAGGGAAGTGCTAAACAGATTAAACCAGATAATATAATTACAATGCAGTTACAATGCAATGCAAGATATAAATAAAATCTTAATGTGACCTTTTCTAATATTTGAGTGGAAATATGCTGTGAAACATATCTTAATGTGGCGAGGTGGTGTCAAAGCAGCTTGGCAGCAGAGAAGAGATATTCCCTTCTAGAGATTATGAGCAAGTCTCACCTCTCTAACCAATCAGAGAAGGCTGACGTCGGGGGTCGGGGCTGCTTGTTGTCCACTACTCCTCTTGCACCAAGGCGTCAAGCTAGTATTGGATGCTGGAAGACGTTGGTGTGGCTGACTCACTGGTTAACAAGCTCTCCATTCAGAGCCTATGTCTACAAGACTATTAGAATTATACAAACTACTGAAATGAAATAATCTGTGAAGATACCATCAGTGTTTGGTCACAGCTCTTAAAAACATGAGACCTCTGAGTGTAAATAGTCACAATCCAGAATGGTTTCTTCTTCTTCCGCCATGTTCCTCAGAAGTTACTATGGTGAATAGAAGATCACAAAAATAAGACCTTAGTTGTCACAAAGTGCAATTATCCTTGAACAGCTGTGTATAGGAGGTATATGCCTTCATATTTAAGCCTTTCACATCCCCTGATGATCATCAGTGTCAATAATTGATTGGCTGTGATCAATAATGAAGCAGGTTGGTACAAACAGCCGAACTGAGTCTGATTCTGCAGGATGGTTCAGCCCATCTACAAGACATCTCTTTGTGGTGTTGGACTGTGATGCCTCTGAGGAGACTGTCATCCATAATTGATAACTCATAATCAATAATGTAGCAGTTCAATACAAACACTGAATCTGTATTTGTACTGATGCGGCGTATTTGACTGCACAGGCTAGCACAGCCCGTCCATCACTGTGCTGCTGCCTCCTCTGATCTGTCGCCTCCTCTGCATGTGTGTGTCTGTGTGTGTGTGCGCTAATGATCTCAGATTAGTGTCTGCATTTAAAAGATGAGATTATTGTTGCTAATTCAAGATGTTGCAGCATTCAGTCATTCTCTCTCGACACTGAGATGCCCTTCTTGCGCAAAGAGTGCTTAAAAAATTTAAGTATCTGCACTGCACCAGATTATTCATCGCTACATTTTGTTTCAACACTCGAGAAATGTAATTTATAACGCTCTGACTCAATTATATAAGCCCAACACATATTTTTGTGTTACAGCCAAAAAGCAATGGAGGCTAGGAGAGGGTTGTTGTAAAAATTTGCGGGTGTGCGTGCAGCAGAGAGATGTGGTTGTTACCTCACATACGTTGTCCTTGTCAGTGCCGCTGCCTCCCGGCTTCTCCATTATTTGGTCCGTGGGTTTGGTCCAGGTTTTATTTGATGCTAGCAAGTCCAGACACAAGCTGCTGTCAGAGTCAGCCCGGCCAGATGCCTGTGCGCTCTGAGCACACTGACACATACCTGTAGAGACGGGCCGGCTGGTTGCAGCAGCAGGGCTTTAGTGGATGTGAAGGAGATGGCTAACTGAGAGGAGACACAGAGTCCTCAATGGGAAAACAGGATGTATGTGAACACACACATGTCCTGTCAGCGTCCCGTCCTAAGTGCATGACTGTGTCATCATCTGCTGGGCTATGAGTTCATATTAGTCATTATCATCAGTGTAAAGATCAGCAATGGTGGAAGTTGTATTTAGATCTTTTAGTCAAGCAAAAATACTGTTACAAGAAATTGTACTGCAATCAAAATAAGTAAAACTACAAAAGAACTCATTATGTTGCAGAATCACCTCTGTCAAAGTTATATTATTATATATTATTCAACGGTTATTACTGATGTATCTATATGTAAACAGAATGTTAATGTTGCTCGACGCTGAGCTGAATTTCAATACTTTGCATATTGTTGTGTAATTTAATCTGTAAAGTAAGGTCCCTCTGAAATGTAGTGATGTATAAAGTGGCATAGAATGGAAGAATTCAAGTGAAGAAGAAATACATCAAAATTAAGTACAGTACTCATTTTAAAATTAAAAGCATTTTGTTACCATTGTATGTAACAATTGTCACCATACACACTTGTGTATGCTCCTAATTAAGGTTAAAAAATTATGTGCTCTCTTTCGAGCTTTAGCATTCAAATTTATCAGTTTCAAATATTGATATTTTATTTATTTTATTAAATTAGTTTGTCAGGGGCCGTGTGCAAAAACCATTAAAGGGGCACTACATTGGTTTTATGTCAGCATCAGTTTACTCCTCATTATACAGCAGTTTTCAGCTGTATAATGTCTTCATCTCCAAAACAACCCTGATGATGTCATTCTGACATCATAGTGACATCATCAGGGTTATTTCAGCTTTACCTTAGAGCCTCCAATTTTTTTAAATTAGAAACTCTGTTACCAACTGGGAGCCTGCGCTTTGAAAATATGGGATTTTACAAGGAGGGTGGGTGTAGTGAAAAGATGCTATCCAGTTGCATCATGGGAAATGTAGGATCCAGTATTTTTAAAGCTTGATCCATAGAGACTAAAAATCAGGATATATCAATCTGTGCTGCGTAAATTATGATCATTCTTTTTTCAATGTCTCTGTTTTGAGTCCCTTTAATTTTATGCCAGTGCAGAACTAAATCTGAAGTACACTTTTAATCCCAAACCAAACACGGAGTACAATTATTCCTATATTCTTGTTCCAACATGACACAATATGAACACCCCGTGCACCCCAAAACCCATCAATCAAACAGTTTTTTAACAACGTACAATCAGTTTGTGTTCGATTTTTTTAAATTACATGATAACACAAGTTCAAAATTAATTCTCCATTGTTTGTTTGCCTTCTTCTAAACCTCAAATACTAGTAAATACGTCACGCTATAAGATATGTTGTTGTCCCGCTAAATCCTTGCATAATAAGCGGTAAAAGTAAACATATTATTGGCCTCAAAGGTGAACATGGATTTGTGCTGAACTAACTGAAATTAGCTAACACCATACCAGGGGAACACCGATAGATTAGAGCGTTGTTTAGTTTGCAGGAGGCATTAGATGTTTGTGTCTCTTTCTCTCTCTCTCTGTGTGTGTGTGTGTGTGTGTGTGTGTGTAGGATCTGTGTCTGTGGGTGGGTGTTTGCAAGTGGGCGAGCGTTATTTTTGGGGTGCATGCGGAGGAGGAAGGGTGAGGGTGTTGTTTACTCCTTATTCCCTGGATATTTAGTGCATCCCAATCCTGCCAAATCCTGGTCTTCAATTATCAGGAGGAGCAGAAAATTACAACAGTGCTCCCAACTGTCACTTTAGAGCTCGGTTTGACTCTCGGGGAGAGGCAGTCTGATCTAATTACCCAGCCCCTGAAAAGGCTCAGCCAATAACACAGATACCGCCCAGGCTGTGAGAAAAGACACACACACACACACACACACACACACACACACACACACACACACACACACACACGGAAAAAAAACTCCACTTAGCTTTTCATTTTATGCAGGAAGAGAGGAAAAACCAAAGACATTCAGTGCATGACTCCTGATGCGTGTCGCTCAAAATTCACAGAGTGGGATTGAGAAAAGAGGGAGAGCCAGAAAGAAAGAAAGAGACATGAAGGTCAGACTTCATTCAAAATGGAGAAATTATTAGGATTCTCCCTCCTCCCTCCCCTCACTCTACTTCCCTCTCCCCTCCCCTCGCTCTCTCTCTCTCTCTCTCTTTGAATATTGTAACTCCTTTTGTGAGAGGACATATCCTTGTGCTATGGAGACTGACGTCCTCTTTTGTCAGGGCGAGGAGTGTTCCACTCTGCAGCTCAATAGATGACATCGCATGGCCAGGAGGAGAAAGCTGCTGAGTGGAGGAAGAGAGGGATTTAAATAAGCCCTTTTTTCTGTCAATACCATCAATACGGGCTTAGCATCGCCTCCAAACTTATACATTTCTCTCTCAAACTACTGATCAGGCAGAATGCTTTGTATGTTGCATGTGTTTAGATGTGCCTGTGATTTTGAAATTAAGAAGCATCCCCTTTGATTTGGCACGCTTTGGCACACATAGGAGCCTCCTTGTTGAGCCACTGCAGACATTTTATTTTCAAATTTGGCAACAGTGCCTGAACAGGGAGAGACAATCCTGCGTGCCATGTTTCCTCAGCTCAACATGGGCTCCCTATCCAAAATGGAGGGAGCTTCTCCATCTTAATTTAACTTCTAACTTCATTACGATGTCGATGTAATAATTTGTCAGTTTAATTAAAGGCTGCACAGGTTTGTAACCTGCTTTCAAAAATCTCTCTCTGCATTCGGTCTCTGCTGTGACGCTCCCTCGAAATGAGATTCTGTCTGGGAATTCGTGGTGGTTGTGTTATGTCCGTAAACAAGGTCATTTGGAATAAAGGTGCACAGGCTGCCTTAGGGGGGTCCACACACGCACACACACATGCACACGCACACACACACACACACATGCACACACACACACATGCACACACACACACACACACACACACACACACATGCACACACAGAGCCCAGGCTGATCTGTGAGGGAACATGCACAGGAGAGAGAAAAAAAACAAAACAAAACAGCCTTTTTTAGAACTCCATGTCCTATTAGCTCCGACGCAGAGCAAATGTAGCGTGTTTGAATCTGCGTGATCTGCTAGAGCGTGGCCTCTCCTCCGGCAGGTTGGGATGAGAGAGGGACTGGCCCTGATGTTGATGAAGAGCAAACAAGCCTGTGCTACATGATCACTGCTGCTGCTGCTGCCGCTGCTGCTGCTGCTGCTGCTGCAGAGGTCCACAGCAGACTCTCGCTGCAGCGAGAATGACGATGAGGAGGAGGAGGAGGAGGAGGAGAGGCGAAGACAGGGAGGGAATCCTGCAGAGAAATCCTCAACCGTCTCTCCTCCTTGCTCGTTATAAGCTGTTTATTAATTGTTAGCGTGGGTATCGGACATGCTAGCTATAGGCCAGCGGATGCAGAAGCAGCTCTTGATCAGTGATGTAGAGTCTCAGACAAAAAAGCTTCGAGACTTCTGCTGACGATGTAGGTGGGCTATAAATAGGCTGTTATTTTTACCCCTGCCATTTTGGCCTCATTTCCGCTTTTCCCCTGTGCTTCCTCCGCCACCGTGATGATTTAGTGGTGGTGATGATGGTGAGTGATGAGTGACTTGCTGGCGAGCACAACATCCCAGTAAGTTGGGGCCATAAAAGGGGTAAACTAGGACAGAAATAAGACTCCTGTGTTAATCCCCAGTGCACCATGGCCCTGCTAACTGGCTCTTACATAAGAGCCCAGAGAGCAAGAAAAAGGAGGCAGAGAGAGAGGTAGAGAGCCTGAGAGTGTGAGAGAGAAAGACTGTGCGTCTCTACATCTCGAAAAATGAAATCCCAAACTTGCTAGGCTGGGCCCAGGGGAGCTGCAAGTCTTATGTAGAAGGATTTCAAATAAACTTTTGCTCTTAATTATTAAAGACAAAGCACTCTTCAAGATAAGTTTGTAGTTCAAGTGAAGAGAGGAACGATATTGTGATTTAGTTTTTACTGCTCAATGAACAGTTTAGTCTTATTTGCTAAGTGTAGAAGTGTTTTAAATCGTTTCTTCAATGTGTAGTCTACAGTGCAAAATTAATCTTTGGACTGACACAAGCACAGCACCTCCCATGTAAAATGTAAAAATATCTTTATCTTTTCTTTTTTTTTTTTTTTCATATTTTTTATATATCGTGGCAACTATCCCTTCAATATTTCTGGGTGTATTAGGTCATTGTGCGTTATGTTGAATTTCAATTAACAGGACTAATTTATGACAATATCAGTGTTTGTTAAGTATTTACTTTGCCAGATTAACAAAAAGCAGATGTCCCTGCCTGGTTGTTTTACTGATAAAAAATTTATATAATTATTTATCAATGCTGCAAGTAAGAAGATACTCAATTCTAGAAAAGAAGTTGGATTGTGAAGGGAACAGTTAGGCTTTCTGGCTAGAAGGAATAGACATTAATGACTTCAAGGATAATATGGATGAGATGAATACACAATTGCAGTATATGTCATTTTAAGACAGAATAACACAGACTACCGTAATAAGAAACAATTCTTTAAACTTTAAAATTTACTACTAATGGCTTTTAGTGGTTGTTTGAGGTCCGAGTGCTCACAGACCATTTTCATTGTTGTGTATGAATGGACGGACCACTAAAGCAATAAACTGATGACTTGATAGTAACCAGCGATGACAAGGGAAACCCAAGGTCACGACAAGTACTTCAACCTATACTAGAAATTTTCCCACAGGCTGCTATTATTGTTAATGGTCGCATGATGCTTTCATGTTTTATATCAATCAGTGTGTGTGTGAGTGTGTGTGGGTTTGTCTTACAAGTCGAGGAGGCTAAATTTAGTCCCTGTGGTTAAATTGTGTGTCCAGTCTCTCTCAGACAGCCTCAGGGGTTTGGCACGGCCGGGTGCCAGCCCGTCTCAGCTCTGGCCAACTTGTCGTGTGTGTAACAGGAAGTGCGTTGCTCTGAGTGAACCTGTCGGACGCGACTGGCTCAAACTCAGCCACTCTTTATTACAGGTTTGACCAGAAGTTGAACTCTGTTCTTGTTTTATCTATTTATGGATGAAAATAAAAACAATACATTGCCCCAGTTCCATATAATACTAATTGTTTACTCATTTGAATAGTATGCCGCTTTTGAAATTAGTATACAAGTAATAAATATACTTTACCATTTCTCACTAACAGGAAATGATGCAGCACAACTTCACAATAAAAGGCAAAATGTTTTTCCAAATATTTATTTTTTGTTTTCTGAAATCTCATGGGAACTCTTTATTTTTGATTTCTCTAATTAGCAAATGCATTTTCTATTTGCATTTGAACTTACTACATATTCAAAACCTGCTCAGAATCAGTCTGTAGTATGGACCGGAAAGTGTTAAAGACGTATTAAATGGTTCAAGCTCAAAAACCAATGAAAATGTCATGTAACAGTTCGGGTCTTAGAGAATCCCTTGATCTGATGGAGAAAAAAATGTTTCACTTGGTAAACCAGCTGCTATGTAAATTAATTCATTCATTCAACCATTATTTATACGGCTTGGTCCAATGAGAGCAGTTCAGTCTGTTTTACTGGCATCCTGTGCGCACAATAAAAGCAACATTTAGACAAACATTAAAACTCACAAAGCTCCAAATAAAAGATGAAGATAAAATGGTGAAAGGATTAAAAAAAAAAAAAAAAAGTGCATTGAACCTACAATAAACTGGGTTCCAAGGCTGAATTGTAGCCTTAAGTGAAGAGAGAAGATTTTTTTGCACTTTTGCAGGCCAGTGCCAGGAGCTGGGACCCAGTGGAGGGTACAGTAGACAGGGGTTATAACATGAAAGAGGGGAAATGTTAAGGAAAAGCAGGGATCAGCAGGAGGTTTCTTTTGAGATCCTTAAAACAAGAACTTCACATTGAAAGGGCAGACTGAGCAAAGCTACAGCCGATCATTTTATTTACTTTCTTTTTTCAACTTAGGTTTGTCAAAATTAGGGCAAACATCTACTCAGATAACTTTAAAAGCTTTTTGACGAATGCCAATCTTTTTTAATTGATTAGGTTTTTCTGTTCAAACCTGTTGTTTTCAGAGGTTTGGTATCATGTCAGGTGCTTTATAAAGGCTTGCCATCATCCTGCTTTGACGTGTATTTCCTACTCCGTTGTGAAGGTCAAATGAAATGAACTGTGCTGTTCGTGGCGGCCTCGGCTGCCTCTTTGATGATGAATCCTATATTTTCCATCCCACTCTGTGTCTAGGATCACCACCACTGCAGCCTGCATGATGGACCTGCGTCGCTACCCTCTAGATGAGCAAAACTGCACCCTGGAGATCGAAAGCTGTAAGTACCGTTGTCCCTGACAACCAGCTCTCACGCCCACACATAGACATAGAATTAAACAGATCCCACGTACACATGCAGCTGTGAAGTCTGGTTTGAAAACAGTCTGCTGGTCCAGTGGCGGCAAGGTAGAAGGAAGGTTGATAAGGCTGCATGTTAAATGCTGAGAAAGGCTGATGAGACATCAAGAGATACGCATCAAGAAGAGGAACATCACTAATGGCTCACTGACTGATAACATCCAGCCTAATTAATTCAACTCCAACTGCAGTGGCTTCCCAAGGCGTGGAGGAGCCTGATTAGGTCCAGTGTTTCAGGGGTGTGCTGATTGTGGATGTTATGTGCCGCTTTCTCCCGAAAGTGCCTCCATGTTTGTACGGTACAAAGAGCTCATTTCACATGGAGTTTGTAATTGTACGTGATCTGGCGTTCTCGAGTCAAGGGAGGGAGGGAGCGTGAGGCAACATGAGAGAGAAAGACGAGGTCCTCTGCGTGTTTTATCTGGGTCCCCAGAGAAAAGGATTATGGGGCTGGGATGTGGTGTAGGGCTCAGTCTTTCCGGGTTTGATCACACTATTGCCAGCAGCGTTAAGCAGCACAAAAACAGTGCGGGTCAGAACTGCCTCTCGCTGCTCCTCTCTTTTCGTTTCTCATCTCCTTTCTTTGCACAGTCTCATCCTCTTCTTTTTTTCTCCCAGCCTTTTTATCTCTCTCACCATCACTCATACTATCCTTTTTTTCTCCTCCTCACTCAGGCAGCCCAACACAAAACGCACACACACATACACACAGTCTCACACACATACACACAGTCTCACACACATACACGCACAGCTCCAGTTTTGATCACCAGGCAGTATCTGCTCTCATATGGATTAACTGGCAACGGTTTTAACGTTGGAATCGCTTCATGCCAGAGCATGCTATTTTATTCAGACTAATGAGCCCAGAGAACTCTCACTTCCCTTGATAAACTTGATGCATTTTTAACAGACACAAGTCTTAAAACCCCAGATCCCCTGATACATCAGCAGCTCACTACTGTGGCTCGGGCCACTGGCCTCATATGCCGGGCTGCACTGAGCAATAATTGATTTCTAACCCTCCAATACTAAAGATGTATTGCACACATACACATGCAAATACACACCCACGTATGTATGCTTATCGTAGAGCTTATGGTGCATTGTCTGTCTCTTCACATCATTCTTGTGGGACTTACATGACAGCCCAAGATGCAAGGTGCAGTGATGTAATACATTGACATCGTTCTGATATATTAAATATACATATAACATATAGAAACAATGGTCCAGAACTAATGGAGCCAAAAGTGACTGACCAGTTATGTACAGACCCTTATGATGCTCTTTATGTTAAAATCTCCCCTTCCCAAACTCCTAACCACCTTCCTGATCCCAGCCCCTCATGGTTGATCAGAACTGAACTGAGCTGCACATCAGAACAGCAGCATGGTGGACTCTGCCTTAATTGGGGTGATGTAGGGTTGCACAAGGCGGGGATGATGACAATGCAGACCCGGAGGGAGAGCTAACTGCATCTATGGGTGTACAAATTCAGCATCAACCACCTTATGCCCCACAGCTGCACCAGGGGTGTGATACATTCAGAAATGCAACAATTAAAGAATAAGGCTGGCGACAATCTATGCTTTTCTTATGTCTAACAAATTCCATGAAAAGAGCTGCACCAGCAATGAATTAGTTTAGTTAGTTAAGTATAGCCCGGGGAGGATGTCTACCTTAATTGTCTGTGTGATAGAGCTCCATTGTTGTCGACAGTATTTAGCCTTTTTTTTATAATGAAAACTTTATATGTGACCTGCTTTTAAAGATTTGCATCTTAAGTAGGAACATATGGGCATGGAGCTGAGTGCCACAGACAGGATAAGTTGGAGATCATTCAGAGACAGGTTAAGACATTTGTTCTTTCCATGGGATTTGTTGTGAATAAATAATAACTCCAACCTTAAATGTCACTGATGAGACAGCAGACACAGTGACATGTCAGAGGAGGAAAAGCACAGGTGTTAATAGTAAAATGAACAATGGCTGTTCAGTCCTTGGTTTCAGGGTCCTGGTATTGTCCATGCAGGTTCATGAAGAATGAAGCCAGTGTTTATATTATTAGTAACATCTGTGCTTTTCCCACTGTGCTAAGTCAAAATGTCTGCTGTGAAAAAGGCCTGTGGGTGAAGTTAGCTGCCTGTCCAACCAGTAACAACCCAACATGAGCACCGTGACTAACTTCACCTTGAATGTCAGCGCCACAGCAACAAAGAATTATGTGTTAATTTTTAAAAATCAAAGCCTTGGAGTTTAATTATTCATCACATCTGAATAGGTCACTGCCTCTATTTTGAGTGTGAGGCAGACAAAGTAGAGCTCAGCGCAGGGAGATGGCTGCTCCCTGTTTGCTTGCGACACTGTTCATGTCAGAGACAGACAGTCTGCAACACTGGAGTCCCCTGACTGCAACTGCAATAGTTTCCATCCATGTGCACCAAATGCATCATGCTCCAAATCTCAGTTGCTCACAGTTATGTGGCTTTAAAGTAGCACGTGTTTGTCTCAATATAAACATGCTTCAGAATGGAAAAATGCCCTGGTTTTGAAAATAGAGAGTTGCAGCTGCATCATTTATTTATCATTAACATCATCTATGAGTCTTTTCTATTCATTATAGTTCTTTCTTTTTTTTCTCGTGCACTATAGAAATTGATATTCTGCCTCGCCATGAAAAGCCACAGAGAAGCTTTTAACTTTGAAGTGACACACCATTCTCAATTTGAAATTTTAATGCTGCTTTAAGGGATCCTAGTTCACACACACAAAAATATAAATATTTTAACTCAATATCTCACCTTAAAGCCATGGTTACAGGCTGATGGTTATGATCTTGCTTGACATGGTAATCCGTCATGTAGCTTTTTTTTTTTGTTACTTGTTTACATTGAATGTTTACATTGGTGATGCAGTAGAGAGACAAAGATCTTTTAAAAATTTGAAAGATCCTTGAACAACCTTGTATTTACGAGCTATGTTGTTGGAAGATCACTTTGAGAGATTAGTTTCTTGCGTTAAAAACCGCTGCTTTATGGCTGACAGCGAAGAAACTGATATTTCCAGAGCTTCCAGCAAACACTTGAACACACCAACAAGAAAGCGTTTTGAAATGACCTACTTGCTGCTGCGTTACCAGCACTTTATAATTTAACACTGACAAAAATAAATGTTTAGTGTTATTACCAATATAGCTTATAGTGAAGTAAATGGAAAACAAAGGCTACCCGGAAGACGGAAAATCAATCTTAAAATGTGTGTAGGCCTATGCTTTTCAACAGTGACTGCCAACCTTTCCGGCTTGTGACCTTTTAATTAGCTATTTGTAAGTTCTGCGATTGCTGCATAGCTAACATTAGCATAAACAGCTGTGTACTTACCTGTCCAGAGGAAACGTTGCGAGTTCAGCATCAAACTTCATTTTTTTTACTCGTGAAAAGCTGTCTCCCGCGGCAGAAAGCAACACCAGTGTTGATTCTTGTTTTGATTCTATTTCTATCACTTCTTTTCTACTTAAGTTAGCATGCTAACCAGCTAGCCTCAGGTCTGGCCGCACTGTCTCGTCACTGTCTGATAGCATGTTACTGTAACGCCCAGTCTGCCCTGAGGAAGTAGAGCTGCTCAGAGGGCCTACTACAACCTCTTATAAATGCAATGAGAAAACTGGTCAGTAAACAGCTGTTGATGTGAGCATGTTGCTATGTAGCAACAGCAAAACTTATTCAGCGGTTCGATAATTATTTTTCTCTTCAATCACCACAAGACAAATGTGATATTCTTCTCATATTGCTTTATTCGAGTGATGTTCAGAGGCCTGAAATGCTGTTTAATAAGACAAATCAAACGACAAACCTTTCAAAAATATGTATATATATGTCATAATCTTATATATATAAATAATATAATTCAACATAGCAGTAATGTTTTTCTTTTCCAAACGTTTTCAGATGTACTTTAAGATATGTTTTGGGCTGGAGAATTCTTTAAAAATGATGAGCAGTGTTTTAAGTGAATGTGCTAAAATGCACAAAACCACTGACATTGACATTTAACAGTGCTGCACGACATTATGATGTATTACAGACAGTTAATGGATGATGATAATGTTTCTCTAAGTGTCCTGGCTTTTGATTTCTCCACTGCAGATGGCTACACCACAGATGATATCGAGTTTTACTGGCGAGGAGGAGACGGCGCTGTGTCCGGGGTTGACAGAATAGAGCTGCCACAGTTCTCTATTGTCGACTACAAACTCATCTCCAAGAACGTGGTCTTCTCTACGGGTAAACAACGTAACAGTCAACCTTGTTGTTGGTCCTCTGACTTTGTAGTATCAGGTGTTCGTGTACACCGGCTTGCTATGTTGAGCTAAAAACAGTTTTATTAGGAAAAGGGACATTTACTGTAAATGAAAAATATTCCATATAACCTACTTTTATTTTTAACATTAAAATACATACACACAAAAAGATGTCAGTATTGAGAGACGGATATGGCAGGTTCCCTAGTGTCAAGGAAAATATAGCTTTTAGTGGGCGTCATTGAGGAAAATCTATTTCTATCCCACTCCTTTATCTCCGTGTGCCTCCTTCAGGTTCCTACCCCCGCCTGTCCCTCAGCTTCAAACTGAAGAGGAACATTGGTTACTTCATCCTGCAGACATACATGCCTTCCATCCTGATTACCATCCTCTCCTGGGTCTCCTTCTGGATCAACTACGATGCCTCAGCTGCCAGAGTGGCCCTGGGTAGGATTGCCTCGCCGCTGCTGAACAGTGACCCTGGGAAATAACCGAAAGCTAAATGATAACAGACCATAAAAAGAGCCATTTAACAAACACTGAGCCGTTTACATTTAGCCTGGCTTTACATCTACACATTATTGTGTCCGTCATGAGCCTGCTCTCTGTTTTGACTCTTTATTTTCCCAGCATTTACTTTTTTTTTCTCATTAGCTCTGAGCACGTGAGTGATAGCAGTGTGTGATAGGCTGCCCGGCTAAATGTCTGTTGTTCAGAAATGACTATATGCATGACTCATGCAGAGCGAGAAGCGCTGCAGCTCGACCTTGAAGCGTGCTGTCTTTCTCTATGCCTGTCTGTCTATCGGAGCCTCTCATTGGCCGGGGTTCCCATCTTATCAGAGTCAGATCCAACTAAATTACAGCCAAATGAAAAGTGGCAACATTTGCTTAAATGCACCTTACACATTATAGTTAATGTTTTTACGCCAATGTCAAACTACCACTGATGCCACAAAGCTCCCTTTAGTGTTAAAGTTGGGTATGACAGGGCAGAGCAGCAAAGGAAATGGCTTTGAGCTTTATGTGTGTCGCTCTTGTCACACACCATTTGTTTTCTGAAGTGGGACACATGCGGGTTGGAGCCCCAGACGGTGCATTCGGAGGGTAACGTGATTTAAAGATGTGCCTGCTCTCAGCGTCCTGAGAACGAGCAGCGAGCCAGTGCAGCCAATGAGAGATGAGGCTCCATGCTACAGCGACACTGCTGGCTGCTGGGTTATTTATAATACGTGTGAATCTGACCAAATGCAGATTGTGCATGCAAATGACTAATGTATCAAACAAAATGCGTGTATGTCAAAAAAACAGGTGAATTGTGCTGTGACTAATAGCAGATGTTTCCAGTGACGCTGTGCTTTTTATATAGCCTACAGTTTGTTCTGTGTCCATTTGGAAACATGATGGGACGCAAACCTTACTCATACGAAACACACACACAGACAGTTTCAGTCTCCGGAGGCTTTGAGGGATCTTTTTGTCCATATGGGTTCACATTCTTTCTGGCTTGTCTGTTTACTATAAATAAACACATATAATGCACATGATAATCATTAATGCTTATGTCCACAAGCACATGCCCATATCCTTTGAAGATATGCACCTGATCTCTGTTAGATTGATGTAAAGCAAATTTCAATGAAACGAGACATTCAGTCATTCACTTTTATAACAGAGACTCATAAGTTTGCTGAATATTGAGCACTACATTTAAATTTCAAACACTCACTAATCGTCAGTATTTTACATCATCACTGATAGGTAAAGTAATCCAACTGTGATTTTCTTGTCTTCTGCTGCATTGAATTGTGGGATTGTTAACAGAAAGCAATGTATGTACTATACTGTAGTGTGTAAAGTTACAAACTCATTAAAATGTAGTGCATTATATCCTAACTCGCATCATCTTAGTTTAGCATGTTAGCATGTTAACATGTGCTTAGTATGCTGTCAACAGTAGGCAGCTGTTTTTGTAGCTGTTTGGTCATACACCAGTGTGTTGAACAATATTGAATTACCAAAATTAATATGATTTCACTCAAAAACACAAATGTCAACCTAATGTGGCACTAGTGGAAAAATCTGGCAATCACCAAAATCCATTTGATCCATCCTTTGGGCACTATAAATGTCTGTACAGAATTTCATCTTAATTCATTCAGTAGTTGTTGAGATATTTCAGTGTGGACAAAAGTAGTGGACCAACATTACCATCCCTAGAGCCATACTGCTATAGCATAACTAAAAATGCAATATTAGCATTAGTCAAATTGACAGGATTATTTTTTTAAAATGTACAGATGATGGTAAAAATGTCTTACAGCGTCTAAAGACTTCACTCTCTCTCTAAACGTGTGACTCCGCTGATCTCCAGGGATCACTACGGTGCTGACCATGACCACCATCAACACCCACTTGCGAGAGACGCTCCCTAAGATCCCCTACGTGAAGGCTATTGACATGTACCTGATGGGCTGCTTTGTGTTTGTCTTCCTGGCCCTGCTGGAGTACGCCTTCGTCAACTACATCTTCTTTGGCCAGGGCCCCCAGCGGCAGAAGAAGGCGGCTGAGAAAGCGGCCACAGCCAATAACGAGAAGCTGAGACCCGACCCCAACAAGGTACGTGTGCAGGGAAACTTCCTCTAGAGGTATCTGTGCTGTCGGTTAATGTGTCTGTTTGTTTCTGTGGCAGCAAATGACTTCTTCTCCTCTCAAGGTCAATGTGATGCTGTGATCAATGCTTGATGTCCTTTACCAGCACTCTTTACTCCTGCTCTAGCTCTCCGTTTCTCACTGGTTTAGCCTTGTGTATCAACTTTATTACTCAGACTAGGATCTGAAAGAGTGAATGCAGAAGCAATGACTGGCTTTTACTTTATCTCCATATTTCTGTCTCTCTCAAAGGGCAAGGCGCCTTGGAAAAATCACTGGCTGTGGTGCCAAAGCCTTCCCTTTAAATCTGACTCAGCTGCTAAAGTTGCAGGAACAACAGCAACATAAAAAATAAAACACCCTTTCCTTCTGAGTGTGGCAAGCTACGATTTCCCCTAAGTAACAGTGCTGATTTTGTATGCTTGCAGTGGCTGGTGGGAAATGTAGTTCAGAGAGATGATGCTCTGTATGCCAGAATGAAACAGAGGGAAATTGACGCATATGACTCGATGTGGGATCCCATCTTTGTGGACGATGCCGCATTAGGACTAGGCGAGCAAAGAAATAAGGTACTGGAGGTTTTGAAAGTCAAAACTAACAATGTCATCAATCTGAATCAATCCAGATCAGAGGAAAATGCTGTAGTTTTTGTGCATTTCTTTGATTTCTATAGATTTTTAAGGCAACTTTGATCATCACTCCCACCATTGTGTTTTTCCCTCTCTTGGTTTGCTCTTCATGCATTTTCCTGACAAACATGGCTTAGCAGTTTGATTTCTGCAGGCATTAATTTAATCTTAACTTGGGCTGTATATCTAAATTAATGGGAAAAGACAAATATGGCAAGAAAAAAAGAAAAAAAAACATTAGTAGCTTCTCTTGAGATAATATAATTTAGATACAAATACTGTACAATCTCAAAGGCAATTGATGAATCTCTTAAGACTAAATGAAGTAATTGATAATAATAATAAAAAAAGGATTGTCAGATAAGAGAAAGAGATCATTTGCAGTTTGATGAATAGTGCCAACTAAGTGGCTTCGCTTCAAAGTGAGTTACACAAAAACAACAAAATACAAATGGGCTCCATTTACAGCGGGACAGGATTGGATTAAAGGGACGTTTTTCCTCAGAAGTCAGGCTATGGATGAAGAAATGTTGATCCGAATTCACTTCCCACAACGTCTTTCCTGACCTGCCCCGAACCTTTTTAGCCTCTCCTCCATCTTTGCAAAGTCCTTACTATTTCTCTCAACCTTCTCCTGTCACATTTTTTTCCTTTGCTTTCTCTTTTTTTATTCAGTTTGTCTTGTGAATCGACAGAATTTTAACCAAACTCTGGTTGAAATTCTGAGATGACAATGAAGATTTCTCCATGAGAATTAGTTTGTGGAGTGCGTTGTGCTCTTCCAGGAATGTTATCTCATAGTCTTGTGGTCGTATTATCACTCAGATTTTTATTGACAGATGATCAATAACTTACTTAGTGCTTTCAAAGTGCTTAAGATTTTCTTCACTGTAAGTAACACAGTTTTTGACTCATTTACATTACCCATTCTAGCACCTCATCAGTATTTTTTACACAGTGAATTGCTTAATGATCATTATAGTTATATTTGTTTTGAATAATAATTTTACTAGACTTAGTTTGAATTTAAATACACTCTTTTCCTTAGGCAGTAACTTGTCATGGCTCCACCTGTTTTTACACCCTCACACAGATGACTCCCGATGACAACATCCTGTTCACCACCTTGGAAATGAAGAATGAGATGGGTGGTGCCGGGGATCTGTCCCGGGGCCTGGGAGCACCAGGAGACCCCCGCAACACCATGCTGGCCTATGATAGCTCGACACTGCAGTACCGCAGGGCAGCCATGGCCCGCCAGAACTATGGCCACAGCGCCTTGGAGCGCCACGCCCAGAAGAAATCGCGCCTACGGAGACGGGCCTCCCAGCTCAAGGTGAACATCCCAGACCTGTCCGACGTGAACTCTATCGATAAGTGGTCCAGGATGATCTTCCCTACCGTCTTCTCCTTCTTCAACGTGG
This sequence comes from Seriola dumerili, assembly GCF_002260705.1. Lineage (NCBI taxonomy): Eukaryota > Metazoa > Chordata > Actinopteri > Carangiformes > Carangidae > Seriola > Seriola dumerili. Next base: position 320,325 of record NW_019174416.1, on the reverse strand, counting down.
TCTACTGGCTCTACTACGTCCATTAAACCCAGTGGCGTCCAGTGGCCAGCTCATGGCGGCCATGTAAAGAAGGGGGGGAAAAGGGAGACGGGGTTTTAGGGGACATGAGAGAAATGAAGAAAGAGAGGTGAGAGATGATGTGAGTGAAAGAATGAGAGATGAACAGTGCACCAACTTTTTTAGCTGGTTCATTTTAGAAAAAGTGAGGAGAATGCAAAGACTTTTGGATGGACTGCAGCAGCACCCGACACTTCAGTCAGCAGTGACTCTTAGGATTTGGGAAACACCTTAAAACGACTGACAAACACTCGAAAAAGAAGAGCAAGTTTTAAAAAGACAGAAATGGTGCCTGTTCCAGAATTTCAATATATCACTAATATTTGTCATTCGTAGCTTACTCTCTGTGGATCAAATATTTATGCTTGTGTTTGCATATACTTTAAGGATTTGTTTTGTTTAGTATCTATTTACTTCGTAGCCGAGCTGTCTGCATCCAGGAAAGCTTTATAAATGATTTTAAAGGAGTCATCCTTGATAGTCTATTTTCCTATAATTACTGTATATCAAAAACATCCTTTAAAAGCATGCTTATGTTTGATTTCATTTGCATCTCAGTCATAATGATGATGGAGCGCAAAGCATTTTAGTTTTACTAGTTGAGTCTGTCAGTTACCATTTTGCAGCGTTGGCTTAGCGCAGCCCACCTGGGTGGATGGTTTGAGCATCGCTGGATGACAACAGGTGGACAGCAGGGGGCGCTCTTTTCTCTGGACATCCGTGTGGGGCTTTTATGGTGCCAATGCTGAACAGAAAAAGCTTCCTCGGTTGTTGAAGGTCCCAAATTATACGGTGAAAAAGAGCGGGACTGTTGGACACTGACGCTTTGGCCAAGTTTATGTTTTGCTTTTTGCTGTGCTGACAGAATCGATTCCATTTCACCACGTGGTTATTTATTTATTTTTTTTTTTTTAAGAGAACATTTGACTCCTCCGTACTTTCTGCCATCGTGTGAGAAGCTTCAGAGGCGGAGAATGGCTTTAACACGACTTAAGCTGGTGTAAGAACTTTGCTGATAGATGAGCTGAGTTTCATTGCAACCAGAGTTGCTGCATAAATATGGCAATCCACAATCATCATTATCAGTAGAATTGAATGATAGAAGTATGATGCGTTCCATTGTGATTAGGTTTCTGTTTTGAAAAACTGTAGATAAACATAAATCATGTTTAAAGAAAAAGAGATGATTCATTTTTATAAAACAATACTCACATTATTGTGTAAATATTACGAATTTATTCTATTTAAATGGGTCTCTGTTGTTGTTTTTGCAGTTGAATTACAGATCAAATGTTCCATTCAGTCAAAAAAAGAAAACAGCAATTTAACTGAGGAAAAAAGAAAACACGATTCACAACTTTGCTGACTCTGTACTTTTTGGACTTTTCTCTCTTTTCTTTCTTTTTAATGGACTCTAAAAACATCTACTTGCTGAAACTAAAGCACTTCCAGACACCAGTGACTTTTGGGTCAATGTTTTGTTCTCCAGAAACGACTTAACAAGGACCCCACTATCCAGGCATTGAAGTCAGGCATATTTTGTACAAAGTTTCTGTAAATTCCAATTGTAATATTTCATAATGACTGTAAATATCTTGTGTAATGATTGTCAGCAATTATGAAGATGTATCTAAATTCAATTAAAACTCAATTCAGTCTATCACTTCAATAACAGAGTACACGGGTGGCGGTTTTATGTGTCCTGTGTGAGTGTGAGGCTGATCACTGACTGTCGAGCTCATGGCTGATTGAGTGTCTGAATGAGTGAGTGAACAACTGAACCCGACACAGGGAGTGAGTATGCAAGCGAGAGAAGCAAATGTAGGGGTGAATAGAGAGATGTGAGGGCTGCAGCTGGGGACTATTGGCTGCATAATGGATGGAGAAGCAGAGGAGTCAGAGCCAGAGGCCGCAGCGGTGGTCTGGGCTGAGATGGGCTCTGCTGGGGTCTGAGCAAGGGCTGAGCGCCGGCCCCAGCCTCAGGGGACATTAACGCAGAGAGCCATAGATATGGAGGCACTCTGTGGACTCAACTGTGGCCCGCTGGCTGCAGGGGCCAGAGCGCCAGCTACAAAAAAAGATAGGAAGAGAAAGGAAAATAAAGGGCAAGAAAGAGAGCCATCCATCCATCCATCCATCCATCCATGCCATCAACCTTTCCCTGCGTTCTCCCCTCACTCAGCAAACTGACGGCACTCTGCACTGCACTCGCTTCCTGACCTGACCACTGTTACAGCCCTTAAATGGATGCTATTGAATATTTGATGGTGCAAAACACTGAATATTTAATATTTAAAGAGGGATTTTGTTCTAACAGGGACTAATGTGCAGCTAATGTTTGATTTTGAACGAAGAGGAGCAAAAGAACACAGTGAGATACCAATGCATGGAAGATGTTTTAACTGAGGAAATATCTTGATGAACATTATGAATTAGAAATAAGGATGTAAGCAGGAAATACGGATTTTGAGTTTGTTGAAATAGTTCAGTTCAGCTTCAGACACAGAGAGAACCCTAAATATGCAGTAGTGGACTTTACTCATTGAGTACAGGAAAACGGAGAGCAAAATAACACGTAACACAGAGAGAGGGTGTTACAGCAGAAGCTTGTTTTTTATCGAAAAGAACGGACCAAACCTTGCTCTGAATAAGACTGTGTGTGTGTATGTGTGTTTGCGTGTGTGCGTGTGCGTGTGTGTGTCTGGGTGTGTGTGTCTGTGTGTGATGCTTCTGGGAGTAAAAACTCAAAGTGGAAAAACTACCTAAAAAAGGCAAAGTGGTGTAAAAACTGATGTAATGCGACATGTAAGTTTGTTCCAGGTTCCTCCATGCATCAGTAAAAATCAAATCTACATTACTGTTCCCCCTCGGTATAACACATGTATTATATCACTATAGTAGACAGATGGTTTGTGCTAAATTGGTTCTCTCTCTTTTCCTCTTTTCAAAAAGGGCATTAGTGTTGACATGTAAGAGAGGGGGGAAAAGGCAGATGCTTTCTACTTTGTAGTGTTTCCATGTCACTGGAGTAATTAGGAATGCACAGATCTCTGCTCTGTGGAATCATGTGTGTGTGTGTTTTGTTTCCAAGAGAGTGTTTTGTTTCTGTGTGTGTGTGTGTGTGGGTCTGTGTGTGTGTGTGTGTGCTGTGTGGACTCACAGCTGCGCCACTGTGCAGTCGGCGTGCCAGCCAAGCCAAGGCCAGCCAGAGCTGACTGGGACGGGTGAGAGGGTGAGTCTGGCACACTCGCGTCACGCCACTCCCCTGCTATACGTGTATCTGATGGAAAAACACGCTGAGCTGCCAGGAGAGATGAACCTGCCTGTGTCAGCTGTTCAAGGACAAAACAGGAAATCATTTACATTTTGGACTGTTAATAAACCCCATGCAAGTTTTCGGCATCCTTACAAAAAAAAAAATAGACATCCATCCATTTCCATTTCAAAACAATAATATCTGTATGCTGTGTTTGGAATACCAACAACATACATGTAGTTCCATTACTATGGCTATAAATATGTTGGAAAATTAAATTTAAGCACAATTAATGACTGACCCAGTGGAAATCTGGCCTGTTTAAACAGGTTCGGCAGCCTGCTCTGGAAAAGACAACATATGTCAACATGAGGAAGTGGAAGGCATCCTACATGCATGCCATCTGCGCAAGAAGCTGCTTTGTTGCAGTCCATCATACAGAAGAATCTCACACACATACATGTAAACAGATTCCCCCACCCACTTCTGAACAATCAACTCAGTCAAACCTTTAGAGATAGATGTGGAAAATCTGCAAATCTTACAGTGTCTATTGGTGAGAAATCTTCCCAGCCCACCTTCTATGCTTCTGTAGCTGACCTTTGACCTCTCTGTGGATAAGGTATAAACAGTGTGTGTGTGTTGCGGTGTGTTTTTTTGGGGCAGAGGATGTTCCTTCATACATCAATAAAGAATCATACTAATTCTTCTTCCTTGTGTGTTAACATTGTGGAGTGTGTTCTCCGTCCGTACGCTCCTGTATGGGGTGTGTAAGTTCCCTCTGCTGTGTTCACTCACACTCTGCAGACTCTTCATACATGTTTTTGCCCCGAGCTGTCGTGGCGCTCTGCTCGGTGTTGTGTTGTCAGTTCACATCTCTTTATGACCCACTGCACCAATTTTCTGCTCTGCAAATATTGGATTGTCAGCTCATTTGAGCACTGTCTTTGTTCGTACTGTATTGGTGTGTTTTTTTAGTGTTTAATTTTAAAGGACGTCATCAATGTGTAAAGAATTTATGACAGCAACGACTGCTAAACCGCAAAGGTGTCAGTGACTCACTATTCTGCAATGTGAAGGACTATTTCAAAGGTTGAAAATGTGATGCTGGTTCAGTTATTCTGCTGAAATGAGATTATTGACAGTAAAATTTAAGTGTCACTGAAGTCACTCACTTATTTCCCACATCAATAAGGAGTTGATCGGCACCAATGCAAGGAATGCAAACACACCTGTCAATGCAAGGGGCGGACTCAGAGGAGGGTTAGGTGTGCTGTCAGTGGATTTACCCGGCATTAGGCCTCACACACTCACAGAGAATCACTGAGGGAGAGGATGGGCCTGAGGAGAGTCTCTTTAACTGAAAGGAGCTGTGAGTATTGAGAGAATGGGAAGGAAAAGTTGGTGAGAAGAGGAAAAAGGAAAACGTTCAGAGCAGCCATGAGCCCACTGGCCGTGGTCAGGGATGCCCTGAGAGGTCAGAGGGCGAGAGAGAAGGACCTTCGCAACTTGGTGTCCAATCTGCCTTATGAGGGGCTGGAGAAGGCGAAGCAACCCAACCGCTACTTTCCCGACAATGCCATCAAGACCACCAAATACACCCTCCTCCTCTTCATTCCCATGAACCTCTTTGAGCAGTTTCACCGCCTGGCCAACATCTATTTTGTGGGCCTGGCTATTCTGAACTTTGTCCCCGTGGTGAATGCTTTCCAGCCCGAGGTAGCTCTGATCCCCATCTGTGTCATCATGTCTCTAACGGCCCTGAAGGACGCCTGGGAGGACTTCAGGAGGTACCAGTCGGACAGGAAGCTTAACAACACCCCGTGCTTCATCTACAGCAGGTAAACGACTCAAAGACAATCATGCCCTGAATACAGTGCGTTGCCACATGCATGATGTGGCAGGCGGAAGCACTCGTGGTGCATTAGCGGCACCTCCACATCTGTGTTTGTGATTCTTATCATCCAGCGTGTTGATGTCTGTGTAGAGTGTGTAGATCTCTGCGATTGTGTGTGTTTTACCTCCTCTGCGTTTCAGCACCCCGTGGGAATTTTTGACTTAGAAATAGAAAATGTGTGGGAGATTATTCCTCTTTTGAAGAGCTGCACAACAATATCTCTCACCATCACACTGTGCACATGTGATGAAATCCTCATCTGGGTGTTGCATCAGCAAAGACAGTAAGGTTAGCGGTTATCTATTTTTGAATTACTGGTGAAAAATGAATAATTCACAAAGGAGGATAAACACTGTCATTTTCAACCCTTTCACTGCTGGGATTTTGGAGTAGAGTGGGAGGAGGGGATGTAAGACTGGAGACACCTCTGATGATGAAGCCTTATCATTAACCAGCAGCTGCTTGCTTTCAAAGTTCCCAACAAGGGTCAGCTGGGATGTTGGGAAATGCAGCCTCAGCTTGGGGAAAAGCCTGCATCATGTGTGTGTGTGTGTTTTTATGTGTGTGTGTGTGTGTGTGTGTGTGTCTGTGCGTGTGCATGTGTGTGTGTGTGTGTGTGTGTGTGGTGATAGGGTCCAGGTGGCCTGAAGTGCAGACTCCAGACGCAGCAATTCGGACACTTCAGAGAACACGCCAGTCCCTCTGGGCCTGTTAGCGGACACTAGTCGTCTCTGCCTCACGCAATCAGATAAACAGCAGTTGAGTCATGGTGAGCGGGCTCTCGTGGTATCGCTGGGTGGGGGTGCTAAAGCTTCGTTTTCGGCTTGTGTAAAGATTAGAACAAAATCGATTGGGTGGGATTCCTTTGAAGTATACAAATGTTTTCGGAAGAAACTCAAGAATAAATTTTAGGCCTCCACACGCTCTTTCGCACCTCTTTCTCTCTATCTAGGTGAAGTTTATCCATCTGACAGCACAAGGAAACCAATTTAAACACAAATGAAGACAGAGTGCCGTTCAATCTGCCACTTGCAGTTCATGTAAAAGCTCACATGGAAGGCAGTCAGATGAGAGGGATTTAACTTTAATTCATCAGACCTTCGCAGATGCACGCCTGTAATTCCCATCACCTTGTTTTCACAGAGGTGTGAAGTGTGTGTTTGAGCATGCCTTATCTTCAGGGTCATCCTATCTATCTCCTCTCAATCTCAAACTCTTGTCAATCCACCTGAGCTCAAACGCACCGAACACAAAACACACCAGCTGTTAATCATTCGGTGTGAACACCAAGTCGTGTTATTGTGTTGTTGAACATGTTGAGTTTTATTGTCTGCTCCCTTCACAGCGTTAAATCCAGTCACCACACCTCGCAGGCTGCCCCTGTCTGTTATTTGATCTACACCATGTATGAATGTGACTCACATCACACATATTATCAAACCACTTTATTAATGTTATGTGTCACTTTATCTTTGAAGAATTGTTTTCTCTGCAAAATACTACACATTCTTAGCTTTTATCACAAAGGCACATCAGGAAGCCAAATTCAAGTGCGACACAAATGTCTTTTTATCACTTTAAAGATCAGTTGTGTTCAACTTAGAGAAAATAATGATTCAATGGCAGAATTTGATGATGAGAGGCATTGGGTTTTTTTTCTCAAATTCCTCTCATCTGACTGCATTCCATGTGAGCTTTTACATGATTCACTTTCATGATTAGTACAAGCTTGACACCTCTCTCATACCTATCCAGCAGCCAGTTAGCTTAGCAAAAAGGCTAGACACGGAGGAAACAGTGAGCCTGGCTCTGCCAAATGGTAAGCCAGAGCCCATTAACGAACACTAATGTCCCGTTTCTGTACAAACTTGTACAAAAACCAGTGTGAAAAAGACAATTCACAATTTTACTGATGTTGACTATTTCTTGGCTTTGAGCAGAACCAAGTAACCACAGCCAAGACATAGTCTGGCTCATTAAGCTCTTTAAAATGTTGAATTGTCATTTTTACACTTCAGTTTTTGAACAGATTAATATTGATTAATATTAATTAATACTACGTGTTAGAGTGAGCTTTAGAGGAGCTGGCAGGTGGATTTTGTCACCACTGGACAGCCAGGTTAGCTGTTTCCCTCTGTTTTCAGTCTTTGTGCTAAGCTAAGCTAACCAGCTCTTGGCCATACTGTAGTGATATGTGAGTGGTATCAAGAAAGCAAACAAGTGTGTTTCCTAGTGGTGTCAAATTATTCTTTTAAGGCAGTTTAGGATGACATCAATTCATATGGCTGACTGAAAAAACAGAAAATGCACATGCTGTAAAACTTCCCTGACATGAGGGAGAATACTTGAATACTTGTGCAATGTGGTAAGCATAATCTAAACACAACACACTAAAAATAAATGTTTCCCTCCGTGGTTTTGTTTAGGTGAGGTGTGGTGTTCTGCGGCCACCACCCGATCAGGTCCTACATGCAGGGCAGCATACCTGCAGCTCTCTGTCACTGGTGGCTGGCCAGCTTGACATACAGGTTCAAAGCAAAGAACATGTGGCTTTCTGGGAACAACCTTAGTTCATGATGTTGATTGTAGTGCGTCTTCCACTAAATGTTAGTTTGTACACATAAAACACATCTGGGCTGCCCTCCAAAAACAACAGCACTGATTTCTTCATTTGCTTGTTTTGTTTATTCCACAACTTGAGCTGGTGCTGTCGTTTTTCTTTTGTCTTTTTTATTTGACAAAATATGCCCATGATATGATGAATATTGCAGATAATAAATGTGACAAAGACCAGCCACACAGGGACTTGTGTCTCTTGTATGTTGTCTGTAATGACTGTTGCATCATCTGTGATTTCAGGAAAGAGAAACAGTTCATGGAGCAGCGTTGGAAGGATGTGCGAGTGGGGGATTTTGTGAAGGTGGTTTGCAATGAGATCGTCCCTGCAGACCTCCTGCTCCTGCACACGTCGGACCCCAACTGCGTTTGTCACATAGAGACGGCCAACCTGGACGGAGAGACCAACCTGAAGCAGAGGAGGGTGGTGCCTGGCCTCTGCATCTCGGTGAGGAAGATTTACTTCATCTTTTTCCTTCACAGTCCTCTATCCTCATTCTCTCTGAACTGCCTCACCTTCTTGTGACTGACATTTAACATACTTCACCAGAACAACTGTGACGTGCACTAACTATACTTATGGTGACTGCAGATCATTACAATATGTCAAAGTCAGCGGTGACAGACGTACCTGTTGGTTTACATACCTTAAATGAATATTTTTGGACCACAGTTCTTTGCTGCATTAAATAACCATTATGTCAGTCTCAAAGTTCAGGTGCAGTTACATTTGAAAAGTTTCCATTCATCCTGTAGTGACTTTATGCATCCTCTAATTTTCGCAGGATCCTGAATTTGAACCGGAAAGCTTCAAAGGCATCGTAGTGTGTGAAAAGCCCAACAACAATCTGAATCATTTCAAGTGTTATGTGTGAGTACCAAATACACAGATCACATGGATTCCCCAAACAGTTTCTTTGAGCCTTTCAGAGCAGCCGAGCAAAACTAATTCCGACCCACTCGCTGCACTTTCTGATGCTACCAGAGGCATTATTGGGGCTGTAATAGACTATAATCGATTTCCTCAGGCACCACACGTCTTACAGATGGTCTACCCGTGCTGTCCAGGTATGGCTGTAAAGCAGGAGAATTGCTAATGGGGTGTATATAAGAAGTAATGAATATCTAACAAGATCTGACAGTACAAAGGGGGTTTCTCACTTTCTCCTGCTGCAGAGAGAAACCTGATAAGGAGAAGGTGGGTGCTGGAATTGAGAGTCTGCTGCTTCGAGGCTGCACTGTGAGAAACACGGACCATGCAGTTGGCTTTGTGGTGTATGCAGGTATATTCTCCGTATGTCTCAGCTGCTTTGCTGCTATAACCTTGTGCTCATAGTTTGTATTTTTGTTCAGGGCCATAGCCTAGACTTTAGAAATACTGAGGTCATGAATCCAAATTTTCCCACCACAACTCCAGCCACCCACCGAAGAAATCTTTGACTCACCACAACCAAAATATGTAAAAAAAAAAAACAAACAATAATTTATGAAGTATTTTTGCACATTTAGTCGTTTAAATTGGCCCAGATGTGGAAGTAGCATCTTACAATCATGCTTTATATGGGCCAGATTCAGGCCATGCCACTGGGTATATACTGGGCCAGAAGAAAACAAACATGTGGCCCAAATATGGGCTGGATTTATTTTGCTATCTGGGTACAGTGATGCACCATCTGGAAATCATGTCTGTATAAACTTTTGTGCCAGTCCATCGCAGCACATGCTGAGAAGTTTCATGAGATAAGTGAAAACTTTGACCTGCTGGAGTTACTAGAGGACAAAGTCATAGGATCACTAAAGTCACAAACATTTATCTGTGAATGAACTGAATTTCACCTGATATCCGAGATGTTTCAGTTTGGACAAAGTAGAGGACCAACCAAACAATCAACAAACCGACATGCAGATGTGTATATGTGTGTGTATGTTGCTAGCATGGCTAAAAATAACAGCATCAATCTTAAACATGTGTATAATGTGTGTCATCGTCATAAACCCCCAACTTTGCTGAAATACTACAAAAGACATGTCTTCAGTTCCCCATTTATTGTCCTTGCATTAACTGACCCATAATGAGCATGTTTTAAGATACAAGAATCAATTTCCCTGGGTGTTCACTGTCTGTATGAAATGCCTGCTGGTAACTGAATCAACATGATCACTTCTGATCCCTCCTTTAAGGCCACGAAACCAAGTCCATGCTCAACAACAACGGGCCGAGGTACAAGCGCAGCAAACTAGAGCGGAAGCTGAACACTGACGTCTTCTTCTGCGTCATCCTCCTCATTGTCATGTGTCTCATCGGAGCAGTAGGTCAGTGATGAATTGCATAACTTAACCATACTACACAGACTGGTTCATAATTAATACCTTTACATTTATGAGGAGATGTTTAATCTTCAATAAGAAAAAAAAAAAACTCAGTCACCTTGGCCACAGGCCCAAACACATACCAGGAGAAGAGGGAGGAGACAGAGTAAGGTGTGGTGCCAAAAATAGCTTCCATTCCTGCACGTCGGTCGGTGTGATTAATCCCCCTGTCCTCACACATGCAGGTCACTTTTTATGGCTGCAGGCGCTGCCCAGTGTGCCCCCTTACCTGGTCCCCGACAGCACCGGTCACCTGGACAGTCCTGGTCTGTCTGGTGTCTACATGTTCTTCACCATGATCATCCTGCTGCAGGTAGAGTCTGGCTGTGTGTGTGTGTTTGTGTGTGTGTGTGTGTGTGTGTGTGTGTGTGTGTGTGTGTGTGTGTGTGTGTGTCCGTGTGTGTCTGTGTGCTTGGTGTGATGTCGTGTGTGTGTGTGTGCGTGTGTGTGTGTGTGTGTGAGAGAGAGAGAGAGGCATCAGGACTCTTAGGAGTGTGTTTTTATTCATTTGACAATCATTAAATTACTCCTCTCTCTTTTACTTTTTACTTTTCTCTTCTTCCACTCTCTCCACCGTCCTCATTCTTTTCTTTATTAATCATATCTTTCAATCTCCTCTCCTTCCTCTTTCCTCCTGTCTTTCTTCCTCTCATCTTTCCATTTTTTCTTTTACATGTGTTGTATCCTCTCCTCTCCTCTCCTCTCCTCTCCTCTCCTCTCCTCTCCTCTCCAGGTCCTGATTCCTATCTCCCTGTACGTGTCTATTGAGTTGGTGAAGATCGCTCAGATCTTCTTCATCACTAATGACATCGATCTGTACAATGAGGAGACAGACAGCCGCATGCAGTGTAAGGCCCTGAACATCACAGAGGACCTGGGGCAGATTGAATACATCTTCTCAGACAAGACTGGCACCCTCACAGAGAATAAGATGGTGTTTCGGCGATGCTCCATCATGGGCACCGAGTACCCACACAAAGAAAATGGTAAACCTTCACACTGAGATGTTTTATTTACCCAAAATGAGCAGCTGATGCACATTTCACTGCTTTTCATATGGGCCTCTAGGATTTATATATATATATACTCATGAAAGTAGGACAATTGGTTTTCAGCCAGCTCCAGTAGCAGTAGGTACTAGTAGTAATTATGTGAACCTATCACAGTGATTGAGCATTCATGGTCCCTGGTAGCGCAATCCCAGAAGTCACCAGAGAATGAATTACTTACTTTTGGCTGTATCTTGTGTTGTGCCCTGATCAGAGGCATCAATTTTGTGTTGCCTAGCTACAATCTGATTTGGTATACTGTCTAATTGTGTTACTGATCTATTTACCCACGAGTTTTATATGACTCTTCCCAAGGTTCATTTATTTTGTCTCACTAAGGGTTTTTCAGGATTCTCTCCTTACACCTGGGTAAGGCTTCCTAATCTGGGTCTTTAAAGTCCAAAACAGTAGTAGTAAACACTGTAGTTTTGGTTAAGGGCCCTACGATTCATCATGATGTGATATATAGGACATACTGTATATATTGCCTATTGTATGTATTAACATGTTTTTGGGGACTTTTGCAGCCGTCCGCCTAGCTGTCCTTGATGAACCAGACTCAGAGGAGGAGGTTGTCTTCAACCAGCGGCCACGACCCCCACAGACTGGATGGTCCTTGGATTCTGAGGACACCATCCCTGAAGACATGCAACATCACCATGGCAGCCGACGCAAGAGCAATGTCCCAGGAAATGCCCAGAGCGATGTGGCCTTCAGTAGTCCACTGGTAAGATGATCGCTCAGTCAGAAGGAAAAGGCAGATATTTAATTCAGAGTGGAGTGTGGTTATGGCTTTGCTTGTCTTAATATTAAACGGCAGTCAACGAAGGGACACTGGAGGCAACCACGGGCAAAATGGTTAACACCATCTCACTTGATAGCTCATGAGGGTGGAAATAAGACAAGTTGCTAGAGAATCACAAAGGTGACATTATTTTAATAATAAAAAAAAAACACTAATTAGTTGGAAGTTTTTATCATTGTTGTATGAGTGGACTAAACCCAGTTATCAGTTATCTTGGCTGTAGCTGCTCCAAGCTGAGCATCAGCCACACTTAGTATTGGCTCTGATTCTTTCTTTCAAACTGTCTCTCAGTTCTTGAGTAACTAGCAGCAATCATATATGCATTAACTCTGAAATTAACCAATCAAACTATTAACCCTTGACCGGATTCAAAATAAGAGGCCCTTCCTTAAACATATTCCATGTCTGAGTCCACACTGAGAGGACTTTAAGCTGCCATTTGTTTACCTGAGTCTCACCCTTCCTTGTGTCAAAAGGCCTCATGGTCCCAGTCCCCGCTGCAGATGGCTGAGCTGCTAGGTGTCAGTGATGAGCACATCCATTTTGGCTCAAAGTTGCCCCTGTGTCTGTGACGGGACATATGGTCATGCTGGGCACCATTTGGCACAGACCACTGATTTCAAATAAACTGTAAACGTGCACTATAGATTAGTCATTGTCGTCTTGGTATACAGTACAGTAGCTCTGGGTCTATTTTTGTCCACAGGGCAAAGAGCAGAGTCCTGGAGAAACAGGCTGAGACAGAAAAAGGCTGCGAGGCAGCACAGTGCCCATCTTTAGCTTTCCTCACACTGCGTCTCTAACAGAGCAGAGTGTTTGTATGAATGAAAACTTCCTGTATTCTTTCCTTGTACATGCACAAACAAAACTGGAGGAAAAGGTTAAAAGGTAAAAAACTATTTCCTGCCCTGCCTCATCAAATCAGTGAAAGCTGAGCGTAAGCAAGAATCAGTTTATCAACACGAGCTTTTAATTACCAAACTGATTAACTTCTACTCCAACAGGAAACTGAGGTGATTCCAGACAGGAAGCTGCTTCAGCAGATTAGCAGAGCAGAGAGCAGCAGTGGCGGCAGCCGGCAGATAGATCCCTACCTGGACTTTTTTCTAGCCCTCGCCATTTGCAACACTGTGATGGTTTCCATGGCAACAGCTCAGAGACAGAGGGTGAGCGCTCCGTTTACTGCAACTGTGGATGGGATGTAGAGATGAAGGGCACAGTCAGGAGAGAAAAGATGGACGAAGGATTTGTTCTTGTGAAACTCCCAGTATGCAAACTTATAAAACAATGGCAAACTTTGCATTTAAAAAAAATCATTGAGGAGAATCTATTAACTGTTTTACTCATTATTTTATGATGTCTTTAAATCTAGAAACCCACTGTCCAGCAATGTGGCTGCAGTACCGCAGTGAAATCTCCGTGTAATTTAATCAGTAACACACACAACAATAAAGTTTAAATTCTTTTTATTAACCTCAAAGATTTAGTTGAATTTTGACAGTTTTCTTAAATCATGTAGCTTAAAGTTTCTCCTCTTTCACCAGTGGTCTGTACTAATTTTCTTTCATCTTTAAAGCCCCAGTTGTAAAGGTTCTGAGACTTCACTAAATTAGCCCCATAGTAAAGGGAGATTTGCAGGGGCGATCAGGGTAGCCTTTATTAATTTGAGCACTGGCTGCTCCTGACTGTGCTGTTCGGAGCTCTGGCAGATGGGAGAAATCTGTGTGTTTTTCCCTTGAGTTTGTAATTAAAGGTAAAAGCACAAAAAGAAATAGAGTGGAAATGTATGACAAAGTTGTTTTTGAGAGGTTTTGTGTGTGTGACCATGTGTGTGTATAGGCAAAATGTCTATATAAATTCATATATGACATACAAATTCCTGTTTCAGGTGAGCTGGTTTTCACGCTCCCGCCAGACAAATAGCCCACTGGATGCTATGTCCAACCTGGTGAAAAAGGCCGGCTCTTTTCACCACCTTTTCACCTCCTGGCAGCACAAACCAAAGCGAAATCGCACCGTCTCAGAGGACTCAGTTATAGAGGAGGACCACTTTAATCCTCCTGTTAAAGTGGGGGGGACTGGAGACACCAATGGGCTCCAAACACACCAAACACACCATGCTTCGTCCCAGTGCAACAAGCCTGCAGCGACCTCAGATAATCTGAGCTATGAGGCAGAGAGTCCAGACGAGGCTGCCTTGGTATACGCAGCCAAGGCATATGGCTTCACTCTGCTGGCCCGCACCCCTGACAGTGTGACGGTGAGGCTCCCATCTGGGAATGACCTGGTGTTTGAGGTGCTGGACACCTTAGCCTTTGACTCCAATAGGAAGAGAATGTCTGTTTTGGTGCGACACCCAATCACCAGAGAGTATGTGCTCTACACTAAAGGTGCAGACTATGCCATCATGGAGCTACTTGGTACACCATACGCAGGTATGTGCAGGTGAAAGTAAATTCACACACATTTATCAAAATTATTTACAAGTCAATACAGAGACACCCTGGGTCACTTCATAATTCACAGTGAAACTATCTGTGTCATATTATCTCCAGAGCACCGCAGTGGGAGTCAGAAGAATATAGCAGCAGATACTCAGCATCACCTTGACTGCTATGCTAAAGAGGGGCTACGTACACTTTGCTTTACAAAGAAGGTGCATAATCATATATATTATTATTTATCAGCATCATTTTCTTAAACAACAAGAGCTCTGTTTAGTCCTTTCTCTGCATGTGCTGCAGGTTGTGAGTGACAAAGCGTATGAAAGCTGGTCAGTGAACAGACAGAGAGCTCTGGCTACTATAGACAACAGAGAGGAGCTCATCATGGACACTGCTGTGCAGCTGGAGACAAATCTCTCCCTGCTAGGTACTATACATCAGCCCAACACACACCATTCATGGTAAACACACTGTATATCTGTGTGATAAGCTTGGTGTGTGACTTTGGATATATGTCCTCCTGCAGGGGCGACGGGCATCGAGGACCGTCTCCAGGAGAGCGTCCCAGACACCATCCTAGCACTGCGGGAGGCAGGGATCCAGGTGTGGGTGCTGACTGGTGACAAGCCGGAGACAGCTGTCAACATCGGCTATGCCTGCAGGCTACTGGAAGAAGAAGACCTGGTGATTAACATGAGCTGCAAAAACAAGGTGAGGAGGCCGCTGTCGGCCTCACTGAAGGTTGCCTGGTTGATTCAGAGCTGCTTATCCCAACTGCTTGATGTGAAGTGATAAATGTTAGTGCGACTCTGCATGATACATGTCTCACAATTAGACTACAGTTAGAAATAATTTAAATGAATCAAACATGAAATAAGAGTTGTCATGCTAAACTTGTATTTATTGGAGATTTTGTCACTTTCAGCTTTACAACAAAGAGTAAATGCAATTTTCAATTCTGTATTCAGTGTGGCTGCTACTAATGATTATTTTTATTATTAAGTCATTAATCAATTTGTTGTTTGGTCTGTAAAACATCAGAAAATAGTGAAAAATGAAAAGAGACTCAAAGTAGTCATAAATTCCTTTAACTTGATAAATTAACCCTAACCCTAACCCAACACAAACTCTAACTGAACATTGGCCTTTTTGAACGCATTAAGGCAAGATGTAATTTGTATGTCACATATTCCATTCTGCTTGTTTGGAGGGCAGCATTTTTAGTGGTTATTCAGGACAAGTCATGTGTTTTCCAAGCAGTAAGTTCAAGAGGGTTTAATTCGGAGCTTTGTCTCCCTTCAGTTCAAGTGGCCAGATCTTTTTGACCACTTTTACATTTTAACTAAAGGTCAGACCCTCACATTTCAATCTGAGAAAGATAAGGTGTCAGGTGTGGGCCCTGCTTCTCTGAGGTCATTAAGGATGTGGTCGCACGGGAACACGGCCTTCATAACAACCTGACCATGTCTAATCATCCCAGGCCTCAAATTGGAAATTACCCGTCGGCTCTAACGGATACATGGGGAGATTTCTGGAACAAAGGGGCTGCTGCGCTCTTCTCAGACGGGACTAGTCATTGATGATGAATGGAGTGAGCTGCCCTCAACACAATATCTAATGCTTTCATATCTAATTACCAGTCTAATATTCAACCCTCAGAGGAAATACCCCTTCTCTCATGATCCAGAGTGGAATCATGTTGGTAATGAACTGTTTTTACCACTGTAACTCGACGACCACCTGAGGGATGCACTCCCACGATCATCACCCTACCACACCTAATGAAATTTAGCCAGATAGATTAGATGAATAAAAACAGGGTGTGACCCATTTTTTTTCATCTTGTCGGTTTTCCTTTTGGCTAAGAGGCAGGAGTTATTTACAGACAACAGTGATGAGACTGATGGGACCAGAGCCTGGCAACTGCTTATAGAAATATCAGACATCATGAACATGACTCAACAGCAGAGTAATATCTTTTACCACCATAATCTGCAGAGGAGTAGTCTTTAAATTTATTTCTATTTATTTAGTGAGCATTTGCCTTTTTTTCATCAAAAGGTGTAACATCCAAGTCATGACCTAAATACTGTATGTCCTCTTTCACTTTGTGTTTTACTTTGGTAACCACAGACTACCTTGTGTGCAATTCAATCAAACTTGGCCTACAATGAACAGTTATTTTCATGATGAATTTATCAATTATTAATTGATTAATGACCAACAGTCCAAAGGTTACTCAGTTCCCTGTCACATAAGACCAAGAAAAGCAGTAAATCTTCATATTTAAGAAGCTGCCACCAGCTGTAGATGTTTTGCATTTTTGCTTGAGAAATAACTCAATCAATTGTTTACCAAAATTCTTGCCAAATCATTTTCTACAAGTAATTGTTTCAGCTCTACGTTGTGACGCCTCATGAAAATGATCAGCAAAATAAGCAGATGTTGTTTTCCAGATCGCTTGTACATCCATCCTGGACTGCACTCTGGAGGAGGTGAGGAGGTACAGCAAAGACCCTCGTAATGTGGATACAACCCCAGACATCTCTCTGGTGATCGACGGACGCACCCTGACCATGGCTCTGTCGTCAGACCTGCAGAACCGCTTCGTGGACCTGGCGAAGTGCTGCCGCTCTGTGCTCTGCTGTAGAGTCACACCCTTACAGAAAAGCAGAGTGGTGAAGGTGGTCCGGGAGAAACTCAAGGTCATGACCCTCGCTGTTGGTAAGAAATTTATGTTGGGCTTTTCACATAATTCAATCTGTCTCCTGTACAAAACACAGTGAAAAGAAAGAAGCTTCATAAATACACAAAGGTGTTTTTACAGTAAATGTTACTCACGTATCAGTTTAAGATTATAGCGGGCCCCGAGAGGCTGTGGTGGGTAATGTTTTTTTTTTACATTACTTTTTTTGCATCATGTCAGTCTACTTAAGGCCTCTTGTGTGCTGCTGGGTGAGATATTGTAATTTCTTGGATACGATGTACTTTTTCTGCCAGTTCTGAGTCATGTTTCTATATCTTTAGAAACCGATAAAAGTACAGGTTATTTTATGTAGAATATGTTATAAGTGCATTTTGAAATAATGAATGTATTGATCTCACAAAATCAGTGGGTTTTAATTCATTTCCTTTTTTTTTAAAATTGTTGTTAAACTGATATTCACTCTGTGGTTTTCAGGTGATGGTGCAAATGATGTCAACATGATCCAAGCAGCTGATATTGGCATTGGGATATCCGGGCAGGAGGGCATGCAGGTCTGAGGTCTTTAGCTTTAGAAAATGTTCTTCTACTACTCTTACCGTCTAAGACGTACGATGACTCGTCTCTGTCTTCTGCAGGCGGTCATGGCGAGTGATTTCGCCATACCTCGCTTCAAACACCTGAAAAAACTTCTGCTGGTTCATGGACACTGGTGCCACACGCGACTAGCCAACATGATCATTTACTTCTTCTATAAGAATGTGGTGAGTCTTGTAGCTACGTTAGAGCGTCATCAGTCTGATTGAACATATTGCCTTGTTCATCGTCTAACCACGTACATTTTAATGTGTTTCTCAGGCCTATGTGAACCTGCTGTTCTGGTATCAGTTCCTCTGCGGCTTCTCCGGCACCGCCATGATCGACTACTGGCTGATGATTTTCTTCAACCTGTTCTTCACCTCTGCACCGCCCATCATGTTTGGGATAATGGACAAAGACGTTTCTGCAGAGGTTCTGCTGGGTGTTCCTGAACTGTACAGAACTGGACAGGGTGCAGGGGTCAGTGACATTCCCAAACTATAGCTGTTGCATGTCCGCTGCATTAGGGTCTTGATGTTTTGTACTTAAGTGTGTGTTATTTTAGGAATACAAGATTTCAACTTTCTGGGTTTCCATGCTCGATGCCTTCTACCAGAGTCTGGTGTGCTTCTTTATTCCTTACTTGGTAAGAGAAACATTTAAACTCTCTGTCTTTGATTACACATGGTTGAATGATGCATCTGTCATGGTGCATCCTCTGCGTTATTTTACTCTGAGTTATCTGCTTTCTGCCTAAAATTTGACAACATGTGTTTTTCTCCCTCAGGCTTACCAGGATTCAGACATTGATGTTTTTACCTTTGGAACTCCTTTAAACACAATTTCTCTATTTACCATCCTGCTGCATCTGTCAATAGAGATCAAAGCCTGGGTGAGTGCTGAACTGATGGATATCTATTTCCAGATATAATCACACTACACCTCCAGTGAGCCAAAACTCTTTCATTAAATAGTTTCAGTCAGTATGCATTTGAAGGCTAATATATTGCAAAGTCCTTGTATAGCATCTAGAAACTGGCACTGCATTAAATTATTCACCCGTTTTTTAAATATATTCAACAAACACAGAGAAATGACAGATTTCTTTGACTGATGGGATTGTTACTGATGTATCTGTCTTATTGCTGCTTTATGCATTTGTCTCATAGACGGTGGTTCATTGGGTAGTCATGCTGGGCAGTGTGGGGTTGTACTTCATCGTGACGTTGGCCTACAGCGCCACCTGCATCACCTGCAACCCCCCATCCAACCCGTACTGGATCCTCCAGAGCCAGATGGCCGACCCCATGTTCTACCTTATCTGCATCATCACCACTGTGGTGGCTCTGCTGCCCAGGTACGATCAGTGTTATCCTCCCTGTGTCTGTCGCTCTGGAGTCCCGCAGGTGTGACTCAGACGTGCTCTTGTCACTGTTACAGAGTAGCTTTTTTTCAAATGTACCTTTATGTAGTTTTTCGAGTACTTTCTAATATTGGTAATTCTACTTGAGGACTTTTTCCTGGATGAATCTTTTTACTTTCAATTTTTTAAACAAACATTCCCAGACATCTCTGAAGCACATATGAGCAGCAAAATATGGCCTTACAGTACCTCCTATTTTTCTTATTTTCTCTTCACCTTTATCTCCTGTTACATATACAAACAATTTTTTTTTTTAAAGGATAAAACTGGAAAAACCTGTTAATAATTCTGACACTAACATATAACATGGTGGAGGACATTTTGCCTTTTTGTAATAGATAGCAACAGTTAAGATACGGACAGTTAACACAGGGAGAGAGTTAGGTGGATGAAATGCAATAAACGTGGTTGCTATGTGTGTGTATTGTTTAAATTGTAACCATTAGGCTGCCAGGACACCACATACAGCTGGGTTTTTAATTCACAGTCAAGATACAGTATTTAACTGAAATGGGCTCCGACCTTGTTTTTGTTCAGAGAAAGAAGTTTATGAGAAAACTCTCTGATAGAAAGAACACAGTCATCACCAGATGCTGCAATGGCCCTTTTAAGTTGACCGTATGTAATTAGGGCTGAAACTAACAATTATTTTTCATAATCATTTTTTTGTCCAGGTCGTAAAATGTCAGAAAATAATGAAAAATGGCCACCACATGGTTTTCTAAAGCCCAAGGTGCTCACTTCATAAGTCTTAATTTGTCTCTTCAATAGTCCAAAAGATTTTAACCATTTAGGCCTCTAACCATCCTTCAACTATAACAATTGAAAATATATCTTTACATCCAGGTGATAATGATGAGGAATCACAAATAGAAGGATTTTTATAGGACACAAGTGAAAAAGGTTTGGAGGCACATTCTACATAATCGTAATTATGTTATTTGTGTATTATTTTGGAGTATGCATTTGACTCATGCAGATAATTAACTGCTATGAAATTGTGTGGTTGTTATAGTGCATAGACAGTCGAGGCTGATTTGTAATTAAATAATGTTAATTGTGAAGGTCAAGAACGACTGCACCACAGCTCCGTCTTCCTCTCGCTTGCTGATGCGTCTGAAAGTGCTGATATTTAGAGGGAATGCTCTGATTTACATCAAAGGGCCGCATATTTTTCACTGGCCTACTTTCTCACCACCACACTCACTCCCCCAGGTACATGTTTCACGTGCTGAGGAACTCTATCGCCCCCTCCCCGCTCATGCAAGCCAGGCATCTGGACCGGCTGGACCCCTCCTCGAGGGACCAGTGGATCAAGGAGTGGAGGAGCTTCAGGGGCGGAGGGCATGTCAAACGCTCCAGGCTGTCTACCCCACCATCTCCCACCCTGGAGACCCCTGCGGACATTTATCCCCAGTCTCTCACCAGTCTCTGATATCATGGGGGATGAATTCACACTGAATGTCATCACTGAAAACGATCAGATGCCTGTACACACATGAAACATAGATTTGTTGGCAACCTGACGGGCAAAAACAGAACTAAGATGATTATTTATTTAGAAAATTGTAAGTCCTCTGAACTGGCTCATAAGTGGATACATCCCAACGTAATGTCTCCTTTTCTGGGGGTGGGGGAGGTGGTCTTACATAAATGCAATCAGGGAGAAATACTCCTCGTCTCTGTCTTGTGACAAATCATCGATTAAGGTGATGAGTTCATTTTGTAATAAACTGCTTGACAAAAAGCATGTAGGCCCTCTCCTCCTTACGCTCATCATAACAAGCTGCCATAGCGAACACATAAGCCTGTTACTTTCCTGATGGGTTTTCAGAGCACGGTGGTAACCCAATTAGTCATGCCACCCACCCCTCCAAAAAGTGGCACTTTTCCAGAACAAAATGCTTAGCTGGTTTAATATATTCCTCTCACCTAGATACCCTAAACAGCCACAATGCATCCTGTCACCGAGGCAAACACGTGTGGTTCACAGACTTTCCATTGAATTTGCCTGAATTAAAAAATAATGTTTTTTTAATAGGCTGGGCCTGTGACTAGTTTTGTGTATTTTTGTATAACTTTCAAATTTGCTGTGGAAATACATGTAAATACAATCAAATGTTGTTTCCCCTAAGTGTATGTGTGTGTGTGTCTATCTTTCTCTTATTTGAGATGCAACATCAAACAAGCAAAAAGGTAAATTCAGAAGAATCTGAAGAAAAGGCTTCTAAGCTACAAAGTCTGGTGGTTTTTTTCATGGGAATGGAGTGTGCACAAGCCGAATCCACTTGTAAAAAGGGCTGAGTTATCATTGGCATACTTCATTATACAGTAGCAGCTCTGCTTATATAACGTCCCTGTGCCTCCAGTTAGATCACTGCTGCCCTCTCGTGTTGAGAACAAAGAGCTGCAGAAAGGTCAAATGGGACAAAGTGAGAAAAACAGATCAAATCAGGCTTCATTGTATTAGAGCCACAAGAACATGCAACATTTCAGTTAGTTAAACACAACTTTGATTTTTTTTACTGAGAATAAAGTGCAGAAAGTAAAAGAAGTGACAGTTACACTGAAGCAGACCTGCGCAAGCACTGCTGCACATACATGAAAACCATGTAAATATGTGTGATAAATATTTTACATTTAATTAACACATTATCAAATACAAGGCAAAACTTTACACCTGTTTTAATGTACCATGTGACACAGAGTGGCACTGGATACTGTGGGCCTGTTTTGTTTTTTCCTTAACATAAATTTGTACAATGTGGTAAAAAACAAAACAAATCACAGTAAAATATGAAACGCTACCAGATATTTGGCCTCTATTTTAAACACAATAAAGACACCCAGTCTCAAAACCTTCATCTGTTTTAGCCAGTGTTCTTTGACCACCAGGTTTCTATAACAATAAATAAAGTACACCTGAAATAACAAAAAAGGTTTTAAAATAACTTCAATAAATATCAAACTGTCCTGCATATTTCTGATGACAACCTGTAACTGTTTACCACTGTTTTCACTAACTACAGCTGATGATCACTGTATTACAGGATTAATTCTGTTGTTTAATTGTGATTTATCTCATTCTGGAGAATTACCTGACACATTTAAAGGATGACAATGGAGTTTGAGTTAAATGACTATAGTCTCATTAACTTCAGAATTTGAGCATAGAACATAAGCTTTAAATGCCAATTTGAATGGAAATAAAATCAATTTCAGCAGTGAATAAAAGGAAAATGAAAATGAAACTGATTGTCCTCTGTCTTGACCTGACAGGGGATAATCAGTATGACCGGTTTAATGTCTAAAACTGAGTTCATTATGTCAAAACCTTTAAATTAAATAACAAAGTTTTATATATTTTAATTGACGCTCAGCAATTGAAAACTGAATTAAAATGTTATAGATTAGGATGAAGTCTCTACTGACACAAACATACCTGGACAAGAAAACAAAACATCCATTGTGTTTAGAAAACTTGTCCTCACTCAACTGGAAACTCTTGTTCTCTCTGTCCTACATTATTGTTAATGCTCTCTCTACCAAAGCCTGGGTGCACTAAGTCTGGGCGGGGTCTCTCCTTTTCAAACTGAATGCCTGGAAATGTAGGAAATCACAAACTGTATCATTAGTGAAAGAAGCTTCTACATCCAAATCTTCACATCACAACATCTATGTATATGAAGAAAGCTGAGTGCTCACAAGACAGCCAGAAATCCAGAAATGACAATGTTTTTATGTGAAAAAAGGGCGTCAGTGGACATCATTAGTCCTACATCAAATTCACTGCAGGTAAAAACACAAGTGACAGCTTTAGAAATGACCCGTCTTCTAGTGAGCCAGCCAAGAACACTGATGAGAGAATCTGTCTCTCACCTTCTTATTGTTCCAAGAAAGCACGACACTACGGTCTGATACTGAAGCTGAAACCAGTTTCACAGTAAAATGTGTAACTGAGAACACACACTCTGTTAAAATGAATCCTCACACTGACAGCGCTCATAAAAGTCATGTGCTTCATTAACAGCCCTCCACTTTGGCCTCAGCCTACCAGGTGGGCATCATATCAGGGAACCACATGCGGCCCAGGTGCTTGGACACTTCGCTGTGGATCTGCTCCATGTTGTAGCTGCTGTCTGGGATCAGCACCTCCTCCATGATTGACAGCTGAGTCAGCCTGCCCCCACACATCTTCACAAACTCCACAAAGCCACTGCAGGTCACTTCACACTCGCCTAGGCCGATGGCCGTTAAGCTTTTGCAGCGTTCAGCAATACGGATGAGCTCCTCATCCAGGGGCTCGAGGCCGTTGGCGCAAACCACCAGCTCTACCAGTCGAGGGCAGTTTAGTCCGATGCGGCCCAGCATCTCTTTGCTAACCGCACGGCCAAAGTACAGGTGGGTGACGGGAGTCTCCTCACGGAAGAAGGGCTCAAACTCGTCCTCATAGAGGAAGAAATACATGACAATGTTGACCTTGGGTGAGTGTCGGACCAAAGCCTCCCAGCTGCTCCTCTTGATGGTGTGAAAGTGTGTCTGGCCGGGGTTTTCACTCGCAACGTCAATGCGCAGGTGCTCCAAGTGAACATGTTTTTCAGAGGAGAGGGAAAGCAGGAGTTCATCACTCAGGAGATGGTAGTTCAACGCCAGCTCCCTGAGACCATGGCACTGGTCTGCCACACACAGGATACCTGTGCACACAAAGATAGGCTAGAAGAATGGGAACAGATCCCTTAAAAAAACAAATTATCAGAAAATAATTAGCATTGCTGTGAGGACAGTGACTTTGGTTAGTCCATCACCTTGATCAAGACTGAAATATCTCAACAGCTGTTGGATGGATTGCCATTAATTTTGGAAAGGCCGTCATGGCCACTGGAGGGTGAATCCTACTGACTTCTCCTCTACCACTGTCACACTCTTAATATTTTAGTAAAGGTAAATGAAATTTCTTGACAACAGTTTTATGGTGCAGACATTCATGTTCCCCTCAGGGAAAAATATAATCCTTTCACTTTCCACATATCACCTTCATCACATCAAAGTTCAAATTTGGTTTTTGACCAAATATTTTCAATATAACGACATTACCTCAGATGTATTTTGTGTTCAGTGCTGATTAGCAAATGTTAGCATGCTACACTAAGATGGTGAACATTGTAAACATTATACCTGCTGAATATCAGCATGTTAGCGTTGTCACTGGGAGCATTTTAGCATGCTAACTTTAGCATTTAGCTCAAAGCACTGCTAAACCTAAGTACAGTTTTACAGAGCTGCTGGCGTGGCTGCAGCCTTAGTCTTTTGTCAAACGTGTTTGGCATCCATATAGTCACAAAGTAAAGAAAGGGGCATTTTGGTAGCCCGGGAATTTAAGACACTGACTGAGTACTTGGCTCGCAGTGTCCTGGTTGAAGCCCAGCCAGGGACACTGACATCATTGTCCTTTCTGTTTCTTCTCATTTCCTGTACATTCTTATGAGCCAACTAAAAGCAAAACAAAAAAATACTTTTAAAAAAGTATCTTGACCTGCTGGGGAGACATGAGGGCAGCTGCTCATCTTCAGCAACTTAAGGGTGTCACTGTTGTTGGCAACGAGCACCTTCAGGGACGGGTCATCCACTGGGGTGTCATCAATCTTGATAGAGGACAAGGACTTGGAGTTGACAAACACCACTGTCAGTGCAGACACAAAGTGGGCCTGAGGAGGAACAAACAATGGTAAACCAGGACTTCTTATCTTAAACACTTTTCCATTATCACCAGACATTTCAGCAGAATCTTTTTGCAAAAAGCACAAAAAAGTAGGGATGTTTTTACCAAAATAAATTCATGGTATAATAAGTCATTATCAACAATGACAATAGGCGAATACAATCTTCAGTTTAACATGCAACCTGATGTGACTAACGCAGCTCTTTGTGTGTAACAAATAGGGCAGAAATAAAAATGCTCAGATGAGCATGTAAAACAGAAGCTGCCTCTTACCTGAGACACATCCATGAAGCTCGGCCGGGCTGTGGAAATCAGCCCCAGGGTCTTAATGGTACAGTTCACCAGCTGGGAGAGAATGTCACAGGCCGCCTCTGCAGATTCTATGCAGCTGTCCACCTGATTCACCAGCAGTGATTCACCGTGTAGGTAGAAAAAATAAAAACACATAAAATGAGGAATGGAAAGATGGAGGTGTAAGAATCATTTCAGCCTGGATGTGTTAAGCCTACTAATGCGAAGACAGCTGATGCGTCATGATTGATTCTGCACCAGATGGTTTGGATTAGGGAGGGCACATATAGTTTTTAAGACAGCTGCGTTGTGAAAATTGAGGAAGAGAGGAGGCCAGAGGAGGTGAAAGAGGAGAAGAAATGGGTGACAGCAGGGAAGGCTTTTACCTTGAAGCTAACGTACTGCAGGTGCTGGGCGTGCTTCTTGATGATCTGTTGAATGAGGTCAGGGTGAGTGGAGCGCAGGTAAGATGTGGCCGGCTGATTGAGCTCAAACTCAAACCTCCTCCACAGGTCAGGGGTGTGAAAAACCTCATTCCAGCGCCAGCACACAGATGAGGCCCTGGCCCGGTCTATGAGGGACAGATGCTGGAAGATCTGCAGGACCACATGGTGGGGCAGGTTACCCCAGTCCTGTGCTGGAGACAGGGCGAAGCTGGATGGCCCCCGCTTCTGTCTCTTAGCCCTCTCCTCGTGGGAGGGGAAGGCCTGGCCCTTTGATTTGAGGCCTGTCCTTCCTCGTTTCATTCTGAAACAAGAGAGATGAGAGAATGGGAATTGTTCAAAATTTACTGCAACAACAATAGTATATGTGCTTTAAAACATCTGCAGTATCCATTTTTTGTTTTCAGTAGCATAACATAAAAGTACTGAGAGCACTATGTAAACTCATGTTCAGGTTGTGTCAGAAATGGCAAAATTCTGGTGGACTCTTCATTTTACCTAAAATTCTCCCTCTCTATATTAACACTGCTTGTCATCTCTTTAACATTGAATTTGAGCTTTTGACTCCATGCCCCATGTATAAAATCGTATAAATGTCCATGAGGAGCTTACTAAAATTTTTGTTTTTAATCTTTTCAGATGTGGAAAACACAGGTTTGTACTGACTTTGTTGAATCAAATGGTGAGAATTGTCGGAATCCCTCTTTTATTAAACTAACAGCTCTTGTGCTTCTTTTATCATTCTGCATGTACTTTATAAAACTAACAATTATTTCTGTGGAAATCCTAAATGCATGGTAAACTGTTTGTTATTCACTTGCTGAATTTGGGAACTATTGCTATTGTTTGGGATGCATTCTTTTGAAAAGGTTTTCATTATGCAATAGTAACTTGCAGGTAGTTTCATCCTCCAGTAGATCCCATGAGTTCTTTTCTGTATCCAATGTGTTACTCTTAAATTTAGGAATTTCAGCGCCCATCTCTATACGTTGATGAAATAGTCCTGCACTGTAACAGTACACTCAGTCTGTAACCTGACTACTGAAGAACTTACTATACTATAGTAAATTTAGGTAGTTTTTCAAAACAAGTGATAATCTCACCTTGAAAGTCACCACAGCTGATAGAACCTGTACTGAAGTGTCTATGGGTAATCGAGTAAATGATGGAAAACTCACCTCAAAAATCTCTTTTCTAAATGTGATGCAGAAGCCTTTTCACTCAGATTTTTTTTTCCAGTCTTGTGTCAAGCAATCCTTCACTCAGTCCCAGTACACACTGATGAAATCTATTTGCATGCATGATTCACCAATCTAAAACCTCTACCTCATCTACTCTGACATCCACTACTGAACTACTACAACGGAATGTGAGCAATCTTTTTAATTTAGATGCATCACTGGATCCTGCTTATTTCTATCGGTATTTTAAACGGGGTGTAATTTCATCTATCTTCATTTCTCACTAACCAAGCTTCAGCTACAGGCTCCCACAGCTAAATAGCCTAACTTATAAAGCCTGCTTACAGACATGTTGGTCCAGCATGAAAAAATGATTAATAAATTATAATAATTTACGACGAATCTTGATATTCTGTTAATTCTCTAACTCTGCATTGTTAATATTAACTGTACATATTGTATTATACAGCCTTATTTTTATCAACATGTTTCTGTGAAAGGAAACTCTCCCTTCACACCAAACGTTGAACTGAGCTAGAAAAACACCACCTGTAGCACCAGGAAAACACGTTTACAGAAAGCTGGATGTTTTATGATAAACTCACAACTGACCACATCCCAATACCACAACACAACCCTGCCATCTAACATGCTTTTACCGCTGTCCTCAGCTGATCTTCACCGATACATGACAAGTAAATTAAACACATATCATTTCAAAAACAGAACAAACGTCAGTGAAGTTACGTTACTTACATTGCAATGGCTTAAAAACACTTCCCGCTCGGTTTTGTTGTCTGCCGGTGCAGTAAACAGCATTCACTTGGAGCCATGGCTGGAGATGACTGGAGAAGTGCTGGCTGTTGCTGATAGAGGACAGCAGGAGCAGCTCCCATAATAAGCTCTCCTCTCGGCTTTAACGACAGCTTGACGGGCGCTGCCAGCACGTGGTACACGTGAGTGGAGGAAAACATGGATCTGCATCTGCAACCACCATCATACATGCAGGAGAGTTAGGTGGTAGACCCCATTCAAAGTCCCTAATTAAAATAAGACATTCGACTGTGTGTGTGTGTGTGTGTGTGTGTGTGTGTGTGTGTGTGTGTGTGTGTGTGTGTGTGTGTGTGTGTGCTTTGCTTGTGTGTGTTTATGCGAACGTTATTGTCATGTCGTGACCCTTGAGCAGAGAGCACAAGATACCCTGTGCACTCATTGAGAAAGTAGGTCAGTGTGACAAAGTGTGTGCGTGTGTGTGTGTGCGTGCATGCGTGTGCTTGTGTGCGTGTGTGTGTGTGTGTGTGTGTGTGTGTGTGTGTGTGTGTGTGTGTGTGTGTGTGTAAGAGAGAGAGAGAGACACACACAGAAATCTTGTTTTATTTATTCTTCCATGGAATATTACATTTTTACAGATAAAATACCACAATGTTAAATAAACGTATTACACCCCAGTTGTAATACATTTATTGTTCGGTAATAGAATACTTTTATAAGTAGAAAAGAAAAGAAAAGATCTTATTGTTGCAATGTTCATTTATTTCAAATAATGATTTGAAAAAGGATATTAGACAGCTTTGGCCACCACAAGGTGAAAAACATCTGTTAATATTAAACATTTTTCCACATGATCTCTTGTACACCACCACATCACCCACCCACATCAAGTATTATTATGGTCAGTTATAACAGTAACAGTAACAGATAACAGTAAAGTTGACTCAAAAGAACCTACCCAAGTATATATGCAAAAACAATGCATGTCAGTATCACTGTATAATTCTGCTCTGACAGACAGAATTGGTTACAGTTGCATCTTCATGTTTGCATTTCCTTTTGCACCTGCTTGTTAAAGACAACACAGAGGCCAGATCTGGTATTAACATCTGTCTTGGGTGATCCGATGGACAGCTCTAAGAGACCATTATGATTTGAGCTTCTATTGATGTCTATTGTTTTGTTGATCGATATCGTTGTGTCCCTTGGATGCTGCGCACTCACATGGATTTATGTGACGATCTCATTTTACCCTGTACTGTGTAAAACTTTCCTAACTACTTTGGCCATGATTGTCAAGCCTAAGTTGTACTGTTTGTGTTCATCAGTGGAAGTGTCTAACTATGACCTGGACGAATGAGAACATTCACAGACATCAGTGGAAGTGGTTATTTACAGTGATATTGATAAATGTGCATTTTCCCTGTAAAGATGAATTAAATAAATAATTGGTGACAGAAAATCTGTTGGTAATCAGGACTGTGGGATGCTGAAGGTTGTGTTGTCTTATGAAGCAGTGATGTGCCTGTTATATGAATAGCGACAACTTCCCTCAGAGGCCGAAGAAGAACAAGGAGAGGCTCATGGTGGATGTTTGAAATCATTTCAAAGAATAGGCCTACCGTTGTTGTATGCAAAACCTTGGCCACCACTGGGGAAAATTTATATTTTATCGTTTTTTTTTAAGTGAAAAGAAATAAATACAAACCCTGTAGCAAACAAACTTTAGAATGTGCCATACTGTTACTGCTACAATTAAAACCTTCGTTTTTGGGCCTTTTACTAACAATTGTTGCAGACCTTATGTGAAACCTAAAAAAAAAACACGTAGATATTAATGTTAGCAGAGGTTTAGAGAATCATAAGGGAAAACGCAATTTACAACAAGTAAAATATGTCCTTGTTTTTGCTTCAGATCATGCACATTTAAATGCATTTTGAATATGTGATTTGAACTTAACCACATGAAATCATGTGAGGTCCTGAAGTCAGAGTCTGCAGAGAAAGCTATTAATACTATTCTGCTACTTAGACAAGCAAGCATTTAGAAGGACTTGTTCATCTGGAGTTTCTTTTTTCTCTGCATGGTGATGTAAGATTTACCTATTGTCTTATTCATGTGGTATAGCTTTAGCTAAGGCTATCTCACCAGCTAGTTCCTATGAATTTTCCATTCTGTTTTTTTCCTCCAAAAATTAAACATTTTATGTTATTTTAACTTCTTTGCTAAGGTAAGGTTTCAAAATGACATTCTAGTCTTGGCTCACTTTTTCTCACATACTGTTTATAGTTAGTAGTTTTGGCTTGCAGGGCAGGCTATATGGAGTGAACACAGCCTGAGAGATCAGACTCAGGGCAAAATATACTGCTATTGGTTGCCATGGGACTCCGCCTCTTGGCTCTGACGACCCACTGTTTAGCTGTCAGTCACGTCGATATGCCAAGCAGAAACAAATCAAGCTCCCTGAGTTGAGATTTATGATAACAGGGAGGAAAACTCTTACATCAGCAGTCTCTGTTGTTCCTCACAGGCAGAAAGATGTCACAAAGTGTCTGCGTACATGCTAGTAACGTAGTGTAAAGAGAAGCTAGCTAGCTTGCTAGCTGAATTTAGCAACTCAGTCTGACAGGCGACGACCATAGCCTGTAGCTAGCTAACTGGTTACTTCCCCCTGAATAAGGTAAGAGCTATGCATTTTCTTTTCATCCTAACTATAACACACGGTGTGTTTTAACAGGTGGTACATTTTGTCTAGTAGGGTAAGGAAAGATACAATTTCTTATTAATATACACTGTTTTGAGAGTTTAGCTGAAAAAGCAGGCGACAACTCGGGTGAAGTTTCACTTACTGTTTAGCTTAATCAAGCTAGCTGTTAGCTTCCTTGACCCTGGCTAAATGAAATGCATGAGACGGAGCAACTTTCTTACTCACCAAACGTCACAAAACGTTTCAGATTTTTGTAGATTAGACTTTTAAGTTTACCTATTTTACCTAAATTTGCCTATTATATTTGATGGGTTAGTCCAATGAACTCAAACAGGTTTATGTTGATTTACTTTTGCAGTTTTCATTTCATTCACTTTTGTATTGATAGTGAATGAATTGTATTTGTTTTTTTAAATCATTTTCCTTAGTCATGGAGACCCAGTGCCCCAGTGCCCTGATGGTTTTCTGTCCTGTCTGTCCGATAAAAGCATTCATTGGTGTCTGCGATGAAAACCAGTCTCAAATCTGAGAAGTGTTAAATTATAATACTGGACGGTGTGATCAGATGGCAGTCATTACAACCAAAACTGCCAAAAGAGTCCATATTACCAAGCTTGTGTAACAAGGTGAAACTGTATTGGTGTGCCAAGTGTCTGTCAGCGCTCAAGAGAAGCTGACAGTTGTCATATTTCAGGTAAACACTGAGTTGGTAAGTGACAGCTGGGTTCGCTCGCTGCCATAATTCGTTAAAGACAAGGATGTTATCTGCATTTAATTCCCCCGAACTTGTCTCTTATCGGTCAGTGCATGGCGGAAATGGAGGCGATTGTAGTTTTGATGGAAGTGATGCAATGTTTCAAGATGTAATCTGTTTTTGTTTAATATCAATGGTTTGAAGATCAAAACATTACATTCGAACTGAGAAACATGAAAATAATATCCTCCCCCTAGTGGTTTTACATTGTTTACATTCTTGTGCATTGCTTCTGATTTTAGTCAAGTGAAGATGCCAGAAGTGGGAGTAGTGGTTACAGGGTGTGAATGTGAATTGGTCTAATTTGACAGTATTGGTACATCTCCAGGATCTGTCCTTTGTTTCCTCACAGGTGTGTTATTTGATTCGTTGCCAGTTTTGAACCTTAATTTCCTAGAAATTGGCAATAAAGATTCAATTCATAATTTAAAAAATGTTAAGATATCTAGTTTTCTTTAACATAAATAGTATCCTTAAGGGTTCTTTCTTTTTCCTGTTTTGGCTTCAAGGCTTAGAGTTGAAGGTCCAAAACAGCCTTTAATTTTTAGTGCAACATTTTACTAATGCATAGTACCATTTAACCATATTACAAATGTGATAACTCATCTTGCATAGTTTTTTTTTCAAGATCCTAACATGACTGTCACAATTAGTTTTTAGTAGCCTGTTTTTCATTCAAGATGGACAATAAATTTTGTACTTCTTGTGTCCTTGCAGACTAACCAATCATGACACAGAAAGTCAGTCTGTGTTCAGTCTCCCTTGGAGTGGAGGGTATGACTTGTAGCTCCTGTGTCCAGTCCATAGAGCAGCGCGTCGGGTCTCTCCCAGGAGTGATAAATATAAAGGTAAATTCAGTCTTTGCAGAGATATAGCAACAATTTCACCTTTAGTTGCATTTAGCAATTGTTTTCCTATGACGATGCAGTTCTTAAACTTTGCTGACTTAAGAATTTCTTGTATGGCACTTCTGTTTAAAAAAGAGGATCTTTATACTGTTGCAGTCTGTATTTTAAAATATAGTATTAGAACCGTAGACAGGGCAGATACGCATACATTATTATCTAGTTTCCTGCCCAACTTAATAAAGTTTTATTAATCTGACAGTCTTACTCCCTTAGGACTAGCTGGTCTGATTTACAATATATCAATGGAGCCATTAGAGATAGTTAAATTACAATAGGTGTGGCCTGCTGTTTTGTTTATTGTGTGTTTACCCCTCAGGCTTAGGTTGAATGAGAAGATAATGTAATAAGAATGTTCCAGATAGAGCTCTGCCCTTTGCAGGACTGTGACAGCAGGTCAAAATGCAATCTGTACCCACAGGAAATGTCATTTGTGTCTGAAGAGAATCTAGTGCCTGGGTCATTTTATGATAATCTATAAAGACATTCTGGGAGGAGTGAATAGATTTTTCTTGGTATAAAAGTCATTGCCTCATTCCCAACTTCCTCCCATCTCTCCTTTTCAGAAAAAAATCATTATTCCAACAGGCAGGAACAGTCACTTCCTACTAAACCCATGCTGTGGTTTGAAAGTTATGGCTCAGTCAGGTGATCCCTTCAGTGTGTCACATGTTTCCCTCTTGCTGAAGAGGGAGAGCCAAGGGTCACCATGCTGACTTAACATGCTCTAAGCTTAACAAGGCCATGTACTAATTATTTTATATTGTAAAGCTACATTGTTTCAACAAGACAGATTTGCATCGTGACAGTAATTTCAATGCAGTTAAAGGAAGTGTGTACAGTCACATTAGGCAAGAATTGTCTTTGTACAGTATTAAATGAAATCAATAAAATTGATTATTCAAATAAGCATTCTGACATTAACAACATACTTATTCCAGCATTGCATGTTTAATAGTATTATTGTCTTACTGTACTGTTTTATAAGAAAATTCTACATAGGCTTTTTTATATGCTTTGTTTTCACATAGTGACTTAGTTGAACCCATAACCTGGCTTTTATTTTGTAGGTGTCTTTAGAGCAGAAGAATGCCACCATCATATTTGACCAAAACCAACAGAGTCCAGAGTCTCTGTCAGAGGCCATTGAGGACATGGGCTTTGAATCAAGTCTATCAGAGTCCGTCACAGCCACACCAGTCTCAACAGATACACAGCTGATATCCACCTCAGGCCTGACACCTGCAGCCCAAGAGGAGGCTTTGGAGAAGCTATCCCAGATTCAGGGAGTGCTGGATGTCAGAGAGAGCCAGATGGGTCTCAGTGTCACCTTTGTTCCTTCCCTGACTTCAGTGCTGCAGCTGAGCCAGTTGGTGGCCAGCGTAACGCCTCTGGAGATCCCCACACCCAGCAGCCCTGTGCAAAAAGGCCCAACCTTGTCCCCATCCCACAGCAGGGGAGGAGGGGTGGCACTCCTGAAGTTGTGCATTGAAGGAATGACATGCCACTCCTGCACTACCACTATTGAAGGGAAGATTGGAAAACTGAAAGGGATTGAAAAGATCAAAGGTAATGTACTTGACCTGTTCATAAGCTTGTAGACATCTATTACTTCAAAGTCTGAGCCAGTAGTGATGCTGTAACACAGTTGCTGCACTATGTAGGAAAGTACGTCTTTCAGGTCACAGGTGTCATGTCATTGTGTATCTCAGTCTCTGTAGTTTCACCACTGACAGATTGCTCAGTAGGATTTGACCATGACTCATGAAATCCTTTCATTGGTATTGTAGGATTGGATTGTAGGATGTCATAGGATTAAGTTCGCTGAGTACAGAATTGTCATTGTGTAAACTGGCTTTATATACTGTCAGCTGTATATTCTAGTTTCATTGTTCCAAATTGAGCTTAGTATTAAATATTAACCTCATGACACAGTTTTACAATGATGGAATGTGCATCATGTGCACGGATCTTAAATTATATATGTGTATCTCATTGCTTGTGAAAATCTGCATGTGCAGTCACTTCCTACTCTTGTGAAATAATTTAATTTCTTTTCCTTTATGCTGTGATGGTATTTTATCTTTGTCATGTCTTAATTATCCACAGTTGTTTTAGAGTCTCAGGAAGCTACAATCGTGTACCTGCCTCACCTCATCACTGTCCAAACGATCATCGACCAGATTGCTGTTGCCGGTTTCAAGGCTTTTGCCAAGTCCAAGCCCCGCCCTCTACAGCTGTCCCCCAGTGAAATCGGACGTTTTGTTGATTCTCAAAAACCAACAGTTTCTTCACCATCAGAGACTTCAGAGGAGACGGAAATCTTCATAGACACAACACTTGTAACGCTCAGGGTGAAAGGCATGCACTGCCGTTCCTGTGTCGTTAATATTCAGGACAATATCTCTATGCTGCCTGGTGTCTCCACTGTGGAGGTCTCTCTGGAGAAGGAGAAGGCCTCCATCTGCTATGATCCTCTAAAGGTCACAGTGCCTGAGCTGCAGCAGGCAATTGAGGCGCTGCCTCCAGGAAACTTCAAAACTCAACCCTGGGACTCCTCTGGCCCTCTCAGTCCGGTATCCATCTCGCCCACACCTGCCTTGTCAGCACCTTGGTCTGCAGGAGCAACCCAGGCCAAATATGTTGCCTCACAGCCTTGTTTTACCCAGCCTCTTGCATCTGTAGTTAATATTTGCATTGAGGGCATGACATGCAACTCCTGTGTCCAGTCCATTGAAGGCATGATCTCCCAAAGGAAGGGGGTGGTTTCAGCCAAGGTCTCCCTGGCTGATCACCAGGGGGTCTTTGAGTACGATCCCCTCCTGAGCTCACCAGAGGAGCTCAGGGAGGCCATAGAGGACATGGGCTTTGACGCCTTCCTACCTGGTAAGAGGACAGATGGTGAGGTTGTTGAATCAGCCAGTTTTGTTACATATTGAAATGGCTATTTTTATTTGTGTGTTTTAACTAGAGAATCACCTGTAGATAGTCCAAAGCTTAACATTGTTGCCTCTGGATACCTCCAAACAGTTTAAGTATCTCCTCCTACAAGTGGCTTCTGTTAATGTGACTCTGCCAATGGGAGTACTTGAACTGCATGGTTGAGATATCATGGCTAACTAATAATATTTTCTTAATAACTATCTTTTCTCCACAGAGACCAATTCCCTGCTGCCTGCACTAGATCCAAGTCTCTCAAAGTCTTCGAGTCTAGCACCTGTGAAAGATAAGGAGTTTGACAGTGACCTCCACAAAGAAATCTCCCATGGACGCAACAGAGACAAGCACTCTACTAAATGCTATATCCAGATTGGAGGGATGACCTGTGCTTCCTGTGTGGCAAACATTGAACGAAACCTTAAGAATGAAACTGGTCTGTAAAGACAAAATATATTTACTTATTTCACTAATAATTAACCATCTCATTGCTTTCACTAGGAGCTAAAGAAAAAATCTTTAATGTTCTGCAGGTATCTACTCTGTTCTGGTGGCGCTAATGGCCAGTAAAGCAGAGGTGCGCTATAACCCTGAAGTCATCGACCCTGTGAAGATAGCTGAGTGTGTTAAAGAGCTGGGCTTCACCGCCTCTGTGATGGAGAACTATGAAGGTTCAGACGGAAACCTAGAACTAGTGGTGAGTGAGTGTAAACTTGTATTAACATTATGAGTTGTATTAAAAAGACAAGATACATTCAATGCAGTAATATATTTCCACAACATGAAATCCGTAAATAAACATTTTCACCAGTATCTGAGAAGAATGTTGAATACATGCGACCTCCTTTTGAGTAGATGTAATGAATCATACCAGTTCCTCACTTCATACCCTCTTTAATATATTTTTGTCCCTTTATCTACTTGTGCTCGTCTTCACCTTCATTCAGGTCAGGGGAATGACGTGTGCCTCTTGTGTTCACAAAATCGAATCCAGCCTTATGAGAGAAAAGGGGATTATATATGCCTCTGTTGCCTTGGCAACCAACAAAGCACACGTTAAGTACGACTCAGAAATTATAGGGCCACGAGACATCATCAAGCTGATCGAGGTATTGCTCCTGCCTCTGACTGTTATTTATGCATTTGTTCCGTTACTTTTATCAATGTTCCTTGTTGCTTGTCGACACCAGCTTATATTCAAACACACCAGTGAATTTGTGATTTGATCAGTGCTTTGACTATTATTTGTAGAATCTCGGGTTTGAAGCATCTTTGGTAAAGAGGGACCGCACTGCCAGTCACCTGGACCACAGCAAAGAGATACGACAGTAAGTAACTTTTTTTGCATGTTGTTTATGTTGTTTGTCTTTTTTAATCCATTTCATCAACTCTAACTTTTTTCATGCGACAGGTGTGTTTGTTTAACTGGAGCTTGAATTCCTATTATTTTTTTAAATGATGACTCAATAATTCATCTTACTTTTCTGCTGCTTTCAGCTGCTAAAAATGCTTGTACAGAGAAATCACCCCCACTTGACATTACTCAGTGGATCCTGTTATTACTTACAATATCCAGTTTCTCCATATAGCTTGGTATCACAAAAGATCTGGTGTGTTCAACCCAGTATCTAAAAAGTGTATTGGCTGCCAACCAAAAAGTCACAAAACTGTCAAAAAAAGTTGTCCGCACTCACAAGTAAGTACAAATCACTTTTAATGTGACAGTTTGACCGTATTCTATATAGCTTGGACCATTAGTGCCGAGGAAGATAAATTAAGCCTTGTGTATGTAGAATGGCTATGCAGAATATCATGTCATGGGTTGAACAACATCACCTGTTATACATCTATATACAGTATATAGGCATACTGGTACAAATGTGTTTATGTATGAACACAGGTTTCTTCAGCATTGTATGTATGCAACATTTGTGGGCTGATGCTTAATGTGGTAATTAGTTTGTCCTGCAATTAAAACTAGATCACAAAATAAAATCCATTTTTAACGCAAATGTTTTCACTTTCTAAGGTGGAGGAAATCTTTCCTGGTGAGCTTGATTTTCTGTGTGCCTGTGATGGGCATGATGCTTTACATGATTATCATGGACCACCAGATGAATGTTTCACATCAACACAATGCTACAGTGGAGGACCGCAACCATTACCACTCCAACATGTTCCTCGAGAGACAGCTACTCCCAGGCCTCTCCATCATGAACCTCCTCTCCTTCCTCTTTTGCGTGCCTGTACAGGTAAATCAGTGGGATCAACTGCAGACCCATGAAAAATCATATGGAAATTTCTAGATTTTTTTTTTTTTTTAGATTGTGACACGGGCACTTATTCAAGAGAAGGGAGGGAGTCTGAATGAAATGTTTGTGGTTCTGTGAATTTAAGCTTTTCTGTTTTTCCTCTCCTCAGTTCATTGGAGGTCGCTATTTCTACATTCAAGCCTACAAAGCAGTCAAACACCGATCTGCCAACATGGATGTGCTAATTGTTCTGGCTACCTCCATAGCCTTCACCTACTCACTGGTCGTCCTAATAGTGGCCATGGCGGAGAAGGCTAAAGTCAACCCCATCACCTTCTTCGACACACCACCTATGCTCTTTGTCTTCATCTCTCTGGGACGCTGGCTGGAACAGATAGCCAAGGTTTAGATCATTATTATTGATATCTGACATTTAAAATACCTTTTTAAAATGTTGAAATAACAGTTAGTTGGAAATTGTTTTCTGTACCTGTTTCTTCCACCCAGAGCAAGACGTCAGAGGCTTTGTCCAAACTTATGTCTCTACAAGCTACAGACGCCACAGTGGTCACTCTCAGCAGTGACAAGTCTATTCTCAGGTACTTGTTCT
Source organism: Seriola dumerili (assembly GCF_002260705.1). Lineage (NCBI taxonomy): Eukaryota > Metazoa > Chordata > Actinopteri > Carangiformes > Carangidae > Seriola > Seriola dumerili. The sequence goes on along the minus strand of NW_019174416.1, from coordinate 282,554 downwards.
CTACATTCACTTTGTTTACTACAACCTTTCATATCTTTAATTGGTTTTAGATAACCGCATATATAAATGTTTGCATGGCATAACAAAGGCTGCATAAACAAGCTGTAAGTGATTTTCCACAGTAAGAGTAACACAAATATTATTGTCAGTTCCAACCGGCATTCAGATTTAATCTCCAATTTTAATCTTACCTGCCTTGAGAAAAACACACTAGCCACCCCTAAAATATCATGTTATCATAATTAGATTTTTCATTTTGTCCAGTGTTAATATCTAATGTGGAAAATTGCACTTTACTTAAAAAATGGGAAATAAAACTGGAAATGTAATTTTGATCTGACACTTTCAGAAATTTGCATTAGGAAAATTGTGCATCGTTATTTTCTGTTTTGAAAAATAGAATGACATTAGTAGTGACCAACATCTACATTGTTTGACATCCATGTGTTGTTCAGTGAGGAGCAGGTGGATGTGGAACTGGTGCAAAGGGGTGATGTGGTGAAAGTCGTCCCCGGAGGGAAGTTTCCAGTAGATGGGAGGGTCATTGAGGGACATTCCATGGCCGACGAATCTCTCATCACAGGTTGGTCACATTAAATGAGAAATCAAGTGTCTATAAAGTGTTAATTAATAGCTTTTTTACGAGTATGGTTGAAATAATATGCTAAAATGTAACTTTTCAGGTAAAGTGAGCCAATGCAAGGGATCCAATTTGTGTTAACCTGCATGCTCCAGCTTGTCCCTGGAAAGTGTCTTTTAGCTCTTCTACCATTTGAAACAATGTGAGCAATTTGCAATGAACTCAATAAAAGTAACCTGACAGATTTGCAGTATTAGTCCAAACAGGATCTGGAGTGGGTCTGAAAAATGTAAACACCAACAACCCACATAGTTCAATAAATACTAAAAATAAACTCTTTGTAATATAATTACAAACACTGTTGCATCCTCATAAGATTTTTCATTGGTGAGACCTACTGTTGCAATACTGACACAGACCAAAACAATAATTTATCACATCGTTAATTTTCATTATTCAATCAAGAAATAATTTAGGACTATGAAAAGATCAATTGCCAGCACTATCAAACATATTTGGTTATTATTTGAGCCGTGGCCTCTGCCGAAGCACCAGCATTTTCTCCAGATGACCAGCGCCTGTTGTCTGCTGCCTTGTACTTTTATGTTTTCTGACCAGCTGTTGCTTTGTGACTCCAGGTGAAGCCATGCCTGTGACCAAGAAGCCGGGGAGCTCTGTGATTGCTGGCTCCATTAACCAGAATGGCTCTCTGCTTGTCAGTGCTACACATGTTGGCATGGACACAACGCTGTCTCAGATTGTCAAACTAGTGGAGGAGGCTCAAACCTCAAAGGTGACTTAGGTGATTTGAGTTCTGCACTGTGTTTACCTGTTTTGAAGGTAACATTGAGCAGGTGTGTAATTTCTGACATTTTATATTTTTTAGGCTCCCATCCAGCAGTATGCAGATAAGATCAGTGGCTACTTTGTACCCTTCATTGTTGGCATATCTGTTGTTACGCTGCTCGCCTGGATCATCATTGGGTTTTTGGATTTCTCACTAGTGGAGAAGTACTTTCCTGTGAGTCTTCTTTTCAGACTGAATGTGTGACTGTACCAATCTTTTCAGTATAGTTACTGTATCTGATAATGTTCCTTATAACTATTTAACTCTCCAGTAAATGTAAAAGCCATTGTAATTAATTTGAAACAAAAGTTAACCAGTCACATTTCCTCCCTGCAGGGTTATGACAAGAGCATTTCCAGATCCGAGGTAGTGATTCGCTTTGCCTTCCAGGCCTCCATAACAGTGTTATGCATCGCCTGTCCCTGTTCCCTTGGCTTGGCAACCCCGACAGCTGTCATGGTGGGCACAGGGGTTGGAGCCCAAAACGGTATTCTGATAAAGGGAGGAGAGCCACTCGAAATGGCGCATAAGGTGTGTTAATGATGATACTCTGACACCCCGATACTGTATGTAGTCAGCCATTGATGTAACAGACCAACTGTCAGATTATGAAATGGTTCTGTTTTACTAGGTTACAAAACCACATTAGTCCAGATATTACACTGATAAGATATCCTAAAACATTTAAGGTTCAGTCTGACAGTATTTCTTCTTGACTTTTATCATATTACTTATATGATATATACAGGTCCAGTCAGTGGTGTTTGATAAGACTGGGACCATCACATATGGTGCTCCAAAGGTTATCCAAGTCAAGATAGTTGTGGAGGGGAACAAGATGCCTCGCTCTCGACTCCTGGCCATCGTGGGTACAGCTGAGAACAACAGCGAACACCCTCTGGGAGCAGCTATCACCAAATACTGCAAACAGGTTGGTGTCCACCTCACATTTAACACCCACACTCCACTTTCTGGAAATCTCAGATGACTGGTCCTCTACATGATCTAGATTTGTAAAATGGTGTATTAAACAATCCATTTCTATCTGTGTGCAGGAGCTCAGCACAGAGTCTCTTGGCACGTGCACAGACTTTCAGGCGGTGCCAGGCTGTGGCATCCGATGTCAGGTCAGCAACACAGAGACCCTGCTGAAACAGGCGGACAGCGACAGTGAGGACAACAACCAGCGTAACAGTGTCCTTGTCCAGATCAGCGACACCCGGATAACCACCAGCTCCCATCCACTCATCATGGACCCACAACCATTGAGTAAGTTGGGAAATGCAATCCAAACACATTGTTGTAGTCATGTATTCACACAAGTGCTGAAATATTGTGATGTCTTTCAATTGTGCATTTAAGTAATAATGGAATTAGTAAACTTGTGCTTCTTCCACTTTTATGTTTCTTTGCTGTTGTCTAACCCATGTGTTCTCTGTGTTTAGGCCTCATCCAGACAGCCACCTACGTCGTCCTGATTGGCAACAGAGAGTGGATGAGAAGAAATTGCCTGCAGATCAGGCCTGATATAGATGAGGCTATGATGGAGCATGAGCGCAGAGGACGCACTGCTGTTCTAGTAGCTGTAGACAGTAAGTAGTGCTGTTTAACATGAATCTGACTAATATCTTTTTCTCCATAATTTCCTGACCAGCTGCTTATAGTTATTATCTTCTCTAAAACATATGTAAAGGAAATTGTTGAAGTCTAATTGTTAAACATTTCTATTTGTGCGTAGACCTGCTGTGTGCAATGATAGCCATAGCTGACACAGTGAAACCAGAGGCTGAACTTGCAGTGCACACTCTGACCAACATGGGTCTGGAAGTTGTGCTGATGACCGGAGACAACAGCAAGACAGCACGGGCCATTGCTGCTCAGGTATGAAGAGTGTGTGTGTGTGTGTGTATAGACCTGGGTGACACTGACAATCAGTTATTTGTATGTTTTAGTTGCTGGACAATGACAATGTGACAGTATTCTGAGGGTGATAATCTGTCATTTTATTTAACCTATACAAACATATGTTAAATTAAGGTGGATGATGTTGATATAAAAGTACAATGTTGCCTTTGATCACAATTTTATAAATCGAAATATATAAATATTCTCATATGTTTTGTAAAGTAAATGTATTAATGCTGAAAAATATCAAAATGTAATTTCTTAAACATTTTGCCCAGTTTTACCATTTAAGTGCATTAAGCTGGAAAGGTTCTGTGTGTTTCTGAGCCTGTTCTCTGCCCATGCTCCAGGTGGGTATCAGGAAAGTGTTTGCTGAGGTGCTTCCCTCCCACAAGGTGGCCAAGGTGGAGCAGCTACAGCAGGCAGGCAAGAGAGTAGCCATGGTGGGTGACGGTATTAATGACTCACCTGCTCTGGCCATGGCTGATGTGGGCATTGCCATAGGAACCGGGACAGATGTGGCCATAGAAGCAGCAGATGTGGTGTTGATCAGGGTAAGAGTTTGAGCTTGGAGGATTTTTTGAAAGGTCTGTCATGAATTAATTTGTCCGCTTTATGCATCAGCTGTTTCATAAATGGCTATCAAATGTGATATTACCGCCCTGCAGCACAGAGGCAGTGTGAATTTGTAGTATCACAATATATGTACAGTATACAACACAGTATCATATGTCATCACTGACACCAAAAGTATAATACAGGTCATTTTGTAATATGCCATATTTTGATCAACATTTTATTAACATTGTTTGGACCTATCAAAACCTGAATAAAACCTTTTATACCTATAAACCTTTAAACCTTATTATCTCAAATGTGTTAACCGTTCTGCAGAGGGGATATAACTTCAATACCTTTTTATATTTATTTCTAAAAACAAATCATCTGATATTACTACCGTTTTCATTTAACCTTTTTTTTCCCTTGTCACCAGAACGACCTCTTGGATGTGGTTGGTAGTATCGACCTTTCTAAGAAGACTGTCAAGAGGATCAGGATCAACTTTGTATTTGCTCTTATCTACAACCTGGTTGGCATTCCTATTGCTGCCGGTAGGTGACTGCCAAAGATTACAAGATTTATTTAAATTATATCATCACACTGACGATAATCATTCAAATAATTTTGACCACAGCAGTAATATGAACTTTGTCTGTGCACAGGCGTTTTCCTTCCCATAGGTCTGGTGTTACAGCCATGGATGGGCTCTGCCGCAATGGCACTGTCATCTGTCTCTGTGGTTTTGTCCTCTCTTCTACTCAAATGGTAATGAGATGTTTAATGCTTTGTTGAGGCCTGTTATCTGTGTACTTTGTTTTTCACCCTTTGAGTTTAATCATCTAAACCGTTTTCCCAATCACTTTCTATATTTGTCTCTATATTTCTCTGTGTCTTTGTCTAGTTACACTAAGCCCAGTGCAGAGAAGTTGGAGGCTCGACTGGGTAACAGCAGGCGTCAGGGCAGCCTCTCTGATGTCAGCATCCACATTGGCATGGGTGAGATGCGTCGTCCCTCCCCCAAACTCAGCCTGCTGGACCGCATTGTCAACTACAGCCGTGCCTCGATCAACTCCCTGCGCTCCGACAAGCACTCGCTCAACAGCTTGGTGCTCAGCGAGCCCGACAAACACTCCCTGCTGGTGGGGGAGGCGATGTGTGAGGAGGAGTTTTGCTGAATATGTAAGGCTCACATGGGCCAGCCATGACTTTTGTATGCTGAAGTAGACAGTAACTACATTTATTGAAGGCTAGGCCATGGTAAGCTGAAAGGGTTACATTGAATAATGGCCCATCCATCTGCTGTAGGTGCCTCAGGGCAGCACTAAGGACTTGAAGAGAGCTTATATTCCCCTTGTTTTCTTTTAGCTCAACCACCGGATCGCATGCTCTTCAGAGCTTGCTGAGGTGATTTCCTCTCCTTCCGTAGCAGACTATCTTTTGTTGAGGTAACTGCCCTCGGGCACGCTCTTTGAACAACCCTTTGACACTTTGATCCTCTGAAACACTGCAGGGGCATGATGCATCTTCAGAGCCTTTAAGCAGATGTCCACATCCAGGGAACAGAGTGATGATCAGCTGTGCCACTGTGGTCATTTGCCAGTACAATCTTTAACATCTATCCAAAGACATTTTAACAGTGGTGCCCCTTGTACGAGTGGACACTACAGAGTTATATTTTAACTAATTTTCCTTGAATGGAAAATTATGATAACACTGTTGTATTATTATATTCCAGAGTATTTATATTACCCTTATTTATCTTTTTTTCCTTGATATCCTATGTGAACAATGAAATTGTTGAATCCAAATGCCAATTTTCATTTTCAGTCTCCCAAAATGTGTAATTACTAAACCAGGTAAGACAAGCACTCAATCTAAGAAGTCTTGTTACCTGATGGAAACTCATTGTTGTGCAAAACACCAGTTCAGTGAAATGTAAATGTAAGTTTGACCCAAGTGCCGATTGAAATGCCACCTTGGCAAAATCCAACACATTCCAAAGATAGCACTGTAGAGGTTACCTTGGACATAATGTGCACAAAGTGTGAACAAAGATAAGGTCAATGAGTCAAAGCAGAGAAGAGGAAGGCCGACTGTGAATAGTGACGTCAACTACAGAAGACTCTAGTCATAAACTTCTGTAGTTGTGTCAGCCATCTGAAGTTAATTATATAAGATGTCTGTCAGTGAATGTGAACATTATTCATTGTTAAAACTGTTAAAAACAGAAGTTGTTACATGAATGACATTGTTTGTGTTTGAAGTACTTTATTTGCTTGCTGCAAAAAGAAGGTTTGTGTTCTTTTTAACGTCACAGTTGGCAAGATGGTGTTACTGTTTCTAAGAGTTTCGTTCAACGATGTAACTTTGTTCATTTTTCTTTTTCATCTGATGATTATAATTCACGCTGATGCGCTCGATCAAAGAAACACCTTTTTGAACCCAGGGGAGCAGGAAACACAGCAGGGTCCGCAGACTAGACACAAGCTGTGTCTCAGCAGTTCCACCAAACAAGTTACTGACAAACAAAAAATAATTTCATAAAATCAAATTGTACAAGTTGTTAAATTGAAATCACACCAATTACATCTTGCACTTGTAAACAGTGACTGTTCAGTTGACTATGCTTTAGTTTTTCTCCTGTGAAGTGATTACAAATATTTTTTGCATTAATATCTCCTCTGTATAATCAGGAGATAATAATCACTTTCCAGCTATTCCTTGAATTTTTGTGTCCAAACGTCTGTAGTGTTTCTTTCTGGTGGAGAAAAGAACCATCAGATTGTCCTGCCACTTTACAGCGATGCAGTATGTTCTGTAGCTGTTACACCTTCTGAATGTTATATGCCAATCTGACCTTTCTGTGTATTGCTTTGTAAAGACGTCCATAGGACTTCAGATCTGTGTGCAGTTAAATTAATTGAGTCCACGCTTGCCATCATGCATACTTCTTCTGAACATCATGTGCCTTGGAATAAAACGCTTTTGTAACGTCACTCTGCCGTGCTCAGTTTAAACCAGAAGATGGTGCTGTAGAGCCACGTGTTCATAAATAAACACCGGATACAAGATTTCATCAACTTTATTTCATCCAGTTAGTCTAAACATTACATCACCCCAGTGTACTGCAAAACAATCAAATACCCTTCATTGTCATCTACTTAAAAATATTCATTTCAATTAATGCAAACTGTAAATGACTTTTTTCTCTTGAGTCGATTTGTATCGCTTTGGCTGTAGTTACATTTCATTTGATTTGGTAGTTTGAACTTTGTGAACATGTAAATTTAATATTTTTTAATACATTTAAGAGAGAATTAGTTTTCATTAGACACAGTCAGGGGTTAATGCTCAGAAATAATGTCTACCACTTAAGTATTTATCATCTTTTCTTAATCCATCTGATCAATGATTTACTGAAAAGCATTGTGGTCAGGAAACTGAACAAGTTTTAAAAATGTGCAGCATTTGAAATCTCTTACAACATTGTGCTTTTCTTGACTAACGCACCATAAAACAGCTGTAATTGGAAAATGCTACATTCAGTTACCTTGAACACTAGAATAACAAACTTCACTTCAAACCAGCTAGGGAACAGCTCCGACTCCAACATCTCTCTCTGGAAACACTGACCACCTAAAATGAAGTTACTTTTACAGCAATATATATATATATATATATATCAGTAGATTTACAGTATATTAAACATTAAACACCTTACAGAAATCACACACCATGATGAGCAGAAGACGCAATGAAAGCAAATCAATTCATTTCACAAGCATTTGATGTCTTCAAATTTAAAATGTAAACATTTGCATTAATTGAACCAAATGATTTCAACATACACTGGGTCCTAAAAATACATTTAAAATCATTTAAAGATTCAAAATGAGGATAGGTTGGTCAAAGATTTAAATAATTCTTGCGAGTTATGTGGCTTCAGTCCATCGTTTTCACTCTCATCCCTGATTTCAAAATATCTAATGATAAATCTGGTGTGTTGTTGTACAGTCTCTCTGATATGAAATTGTCCTACAATTTAACTTTGTGCACTAAAATACAGTAGCTGTTAATAAGGCGCATGAAGGCCATCATGGCTTCATACGCCAGCTGGGAAAAGGATTGCAGCCTTTTGGATGAATGCAATCTGGTACTCAGGCTGATATAACAGAGTTTACACAACTCTGTCCAAACATACCAGACTGACATTATCATCTGAATACTGACTACAACAAAAGTTACAACAGACTGCACCTACTTTATCTGCTCACCCGGCCACAGCTCTGTGATAGTGGGTGCTCATGTAACTGCATGTCACAATCACGGTGTACATATTTCTCACTTTAAAAACAAAGTATAGTGAAACACAAAGCAGGAGGTTGTTGCTGATGCGAGGTTTTAGCTGGGAGTTCCCACATCTCTCAACCTCACCAGGATGAGACCAAAGCAATTCTGCATGATGTTCCACTGGATTGAAATGTTACAGTCAACAGAGCAGTTCAAACAAATATTATGGATCTGTCTGTATACCATTCTTTCTTGAAAAATACTACAGTGAGAATATTGCCCCCCCCCCGCAATACTGATATCCATATCTAATGTAGACACCAAATGCACATATAAATGTACTATAACACCTTAAAAACAATATGATAAAACTGCCACATCAATCTAAAATGTGTCACTTTGTGCGGTAATAGTCAAACCTCTTAGGATGCTGCATTAAGGTACAGAAGACAGATACCATACAAGTCTGTGTAAGGCATGAATGAGTTGTTGAATTTTAGTGTGATCAAATACTGCGATCAGAAAATCCTGATTAACTACAGAGCCAGTGTGTTTTGCAGAAATGATCATTAATAACATTTGTTGCCACCGTTCGGCTCTCCTGAACGTAGCCTCGGTGTGACTAAATATACAGAAAAGTTAGTTTTCAGAGAAGCCATGTTTAAATCCCACGATACTCTTATGAGGAGTGGTTTGTTCATGCATGTTTGACAAGCAGAATAAATAGTACGATAAACACTGATTATTAAGACATCAAATAGCACCGTGTTGGCCCATCGATGGTTACCACCATCATAGTGTCACATTTTATAGGGTGGATCCCTGGAGAATTGCTTTCAGATTCATGATTAGATGTCATGAATGTCAAGGCTTGTTGAATGTCACTCATTTGGCAAAATGATCTGAATTAAAATGAATTAAAGTGAATGTCATTCTTTCAAACAATGTTAAGAGACCGAGGTCGTAATCGTTGATAAGAGGTCTAAAAAAAATGTGAGTACAGATTTGGCAAATGCATAAACTGCAGAGGTTTCTCAGAGGACTGATAAGTGTTAAGATCTGATTGCGATCAGTTGTAATGCAGGTACGAATTTAACTGCCTGTCAACCTTCAGTAGGAGACTATGAAAATGATTTGGCAGCAACATACGATCAACAAGTGACCAACTTAAAAAAAATATACTGCACAAGAAAAAAAAAAAAGTCCACTTTAAAATAATCTTACATGGGCCGCTGTATCTGTCGTGATACACATCATACTTTTCATCCGGCCCTGTCGGAGAAAAATCTTCTCTAGCAGTTACAAGAAAGTCACATTAACAAAAGCAAACATCTCGTTACAAAGAGACTGACTGAGAGAGGGAGTCCTCCGATACCCATCTGAATTGTGGAAATGAGGAGACACAAACTTAACTTTGGCACACTGAATGAGGAGGGCTGGCAGAGAGGCGAGGACTGAGCCTGCAGCTGTGTTATGGCAGTGTTTGGATGAGGGGGCTGCACACTCATAGCCCTTTGTTGAAGTAGACCCTCTCCACTCCTGGGTGGTTGGCCCGGATTTTCTCCTGCAGCTCGGGCTCCAAGCGGCTGACTGACATAGAGCTGGATCGGGGCGAGGAATGGGAGAAATTGCAGGGGTTGATGGGTCAAAAACATACACTGTAGGCGTATTATGCAACAGTTCAGGCAGAAAAGATTCATGCAAACTCTGCATATATTAACCAAAGAAAAGGCAACAGTCTGACTGGTTACTGTTACCTCAGAAGATTACATTTCACTCACCTCCTTTGAGGGAACAATGCGCAGCACAGTGGAGTGGCAAACACCAGGCTGAAAGAGAAACTCAACTCTATGAAACACACATGCATATAGTCCAGAACTTATTGTTCTAATATCATTTTATTGCCTAAAAATACTCCCAGTGGGCAAGAGTGGAGGTAAATTCAATTATGTGGTCATAGCAAGCTGGTTGTTTCATGTCTACAAACTAAAACAGTTACACAAATCATCAATTAGTCAGCAACTAATTGATAATCAATTAATTGTTTATCATTTTTCAATCTGAAATGTGAGGATTTCTTGCTTCTCCCTGTTTTATACCATTGTACATTTAATGTCTTTGTGTTGAACTGTTAGACAGATTAACAATTTGAAGACATCAACTTGTGATGGAGATATTTCATTCACCAGATCAGCAGATTCATCCATAGTGATAATGAATGTTAGTTGCAATCCTATTACAAAGTTTAATTTAATTAATTAATCAAGAAAATAACCTGCATGTGAATCAAATAGCTAGTAGTTGCAGTGCTACTGTGTTGTGTGTGTTCAAGTGCACAACAGGACACACTCTTGGAAACATCAGTGAGACACGAGGGATGTTACATAATGTATAATTTTTCAGAAGACATAGAGACGAGATATAGGGTTTAATGTTTGTTTAAATGACTGGAAATCCAGAGAGGTTGTAAGAATCTCCATGTTGAACAACCACTACTAGTTAACACGACTGAATTACTGAGTCACAGATAAGAGCTCTGAACTCACACAAAAACCAGGCATCAAATCATGATATTATCTTAGGGAACTAACAAATCTTATGAGCACATTCCCCTGGAGATACCTCACAATAACATGAACAGAAACATTTAGTGACATCAATCTTAGTATTACTGAGATTTCATGTCCTTGTTGTAGAATTCTAGCATGAAATTTTAAAGGAATTTGACATGGCGGCTTATCAGGTGGACCATCTCTGACGACTCACCAGAATCCCACCAGGCTGACTTGAATAGGTGCACTCATCCATGGGAACTTCTGAAAAGACCAGGCAGAAAAACGAATGAGGGGCACAAAAGCAGTGGTGAATTCCCATACTAGAGTGGCCTCATGTCGTCAGTGCTTTTCATTCCTCTGATGTGTGATTACTAAAAGGAGCCAAGTGGCAGAGACAGTGTGGAACATCAGGTTCCCACCATTTAGTTTAAAGCGTCATGGTATTTTAAATGATTGATGGATGAAGTTGAGAAGATTACTGCAGCAGGTGCATTCCTCTGTGGTTTGTGTCTTAAAGGACGCAACTAATTCAGAAATATGCCTACCTTCAGAAAGGCTTTCTTTTCCAAATGGTTCATTAGAAATGGAGGGATAGCTGAAAAGACACAAAATATTTCTTATTACTAATCCATTGTCAAGTAAAATTTTACAATTGCAAAGTTGGTGTTTTTACACTTGTGTTTTGTTTTTAGTTAAAAGATGCCATCAGCTGGCAGAGTGGGGTTAATGAACCTCACAGCAGGCGTCTAAATGAGCTGGTGACACAAAGATGTTCGTACCCATTCCTGGAGAAGCCATGAGGATTCTGGAGACCACAACCTGAGAGATAGCCTGCTGCGCAGCTTTCGTCGACTCTCCTAACCTGTTGTCATTCTCATCTGTTATAGGAATGCCGTGTTGAAGTTCTCTGAAGACAAGGAGCAACGCAAATTAAATCAGAGGAGGAATCCAAACGGTCATTTATTATACAGTGTCTACTACGATGAAGGGGTCTGTTGCAAGCATTTTAATCATTAGTGTTGTGTCTTCTGAAGGTCAAAGCCACTAGGTGTTGAAATTGCTCCTTACCTTTGTCTCATCAGTGGGATGTTGATGCAGTTAGCAGCAGCTACAGCAGCAAATGGAACAAACCGTCCAATCAGAGGTGAAACATGCTACAGGAGAAGAGAAGAGGCATAAAAAAACAGGAGGGAAGAAATGAAACACTTGGTTATGCTGTATCCTGACAGCACAACCAATTTCACCTTTCAGACCAGTAGAGGCCTAAGGTTATTACAGGTTATATTTCAGATACTGTACGTGAAGGCTTTTCTACCAGTAAGATGTACCAACACAAAGTCACTATCAAAGCTGGCATGACAACATGCTGAATACAGAGCATGACCCTGTAAATAATATGGGTCCTCTATGACAAAGAGAGTATTTGTGCGTGGCTAACATCACGTCAGCACACCCATGCGGCTGAGGTCAATGCATTAAAATGAGATGTGGAATGGGGTTAGATGAACTGATACCTTTGTTAGTGCATTTAGTCCTAGAGCGGTGGCAACTGCCCCTGTGGTGGCAGACACATAAGCTGTGCCAAGCTGACTGCAAACAAAAGAGTCACCGGTCACATCACACAAAAACTGTCCACACAAAAACTGTTGAACTAAAGGGTTAACTGGGGCCAGTGTCAGCACCAACATGTCTGTCCCTTACCTGACTGTGATCGGAGCATCGCCGCTCCTGTTGGTATAATTGACTATTGCGTTGAAAGACTGATTGATCCACTGCCAGAACAACACAGCTGGAGTTGATCTGCAAGATTTAAAACAGTAGAAATCAAGGACAATGGAGAGTTGTAGAAATATTTTCCTTGCCAGATGTCCTTCAGTGACACATAAAAATTCACTGATAATTAATAATTTAAGCTATAGAAATACTGTTGGCTAAGAAACAAGTATTAATAGATTAAATTAAATTTTTTACACCTATGATTTTCATACTGCAACATGTGAAAAGGTTTTCTATGAAAAAGGCCTATTAATAATGGTAATAGTTTAAGTAGTAGAAGTAGGAATAGTGGCAGTAATAATCGTAAATGTATAAGCTTGGTGTTACAGTCAAATACTCCAAAACCACGTTCTCACTTGTAAAATGTCATCATGCATCCAGTGATGGTCATGTTCATTGGAACCTGCGCTGACATGCGGCCAATCAGGATCATCTTCTCCCCAGTATCGGGATGGAAAGCCGAGTCAAAAACATATTTGGCTCTCCACAGTTCATCCTCTGTCAACCCTGGAGAGACTACACCTTGCCTGCAAGATGACAAAGAAGCAAACTTCATCTAATAACAGCAATGAATTATATCTGGTTATTGGTAAATTGCGACTGACTTTGTAGCTGCAGCACCGTTTACCTGTAATCAGTGATAATTTTGTGTGCATGGGCTAGTTGTTCGTTGGTGAGGAGGATGTTCCTGGGGTCTGTGACAGTGAAGAAATGTTTAGCCCGACCTACAAATGTGCTCTGGTCCCACCGGGGCTCCTTGATGTTTATGGAAGTGGATAGCTCTGCTGCCATATTTATCTGGGGAAAGGAAAATGTTGCAATAATCAAATCAGGTTTCTGTCAGTGAGCAGTATATGTATGGATAACGCATGAAGGTTCAAAGATTTTCCAGTAACCTTCTTCTGGGGTAAATACATGGAAGCAGGGATAGCAAAACTGAAAACTGATTAGTTATCTGGAAAGACTGTGTTTCATAGCTGCATGGTCTTAAGCTGATAGTTACTGATATTTTTCGTGGAATCCGGGCCCTGCTCCAGCACTCACCCCAGGAGCTTACAGCCCTTCGGACCTTTTTTTCTTTTGCAGATACAAGTCAGTGAAGGAGGACTGAAAAAAATGTTTCTTTCTGGATTGCCATGCTGCTAATTCAGCATAATGTTGCTATGGTGATGGCTGACCTGACACAAGGGTTGTGAAGCGCTAAACTGCAAAGCCCCATTATGGGCACACACCAACCCCCCCAGACTGTGGCTGAAAAGCAGCTCTTGGAAAGTGACAAAGCCCTTTGCATGTATGTTGTGAGCAAGTGAGCAAAGTATTTCTTATTTTTTATCATTAAACTATAAATTGTATTAGGATACTGTGAGTTAAGTACAGTAGGTTATGCAACATTAGGATTTTAATATGTCCACTACCAGTGGGTATTTCATTAAAGCTTTATGCATTTATGATTTCACAATCTGGAACCAGATAAGACTGGCCTGCAATGAATAGACAGTGCACTATCAAAAACCTCAGCTTTGTGGATGTGCCTGCAGCATGCTCATTCCTCCCAGTGTGTGGGGGTCACTGTAACCCAGTCTGATCTGGTTTTTAACCATTTGTTCCGAGCTCCACTGGAAGACCAGGGAGACACAGATAGCACAGCAAGTCTATGCAAGGATCTGCAGCAGGACGACGAAACTCCACCTGAAATTGCACCAAAGATGGCTGCTGGATTGACAAGAAAACAGACAACTCTCCTGTTTGCTGGCGGCTGTGTAGTGCAGAAGGCGTGCTGTCTCTTTAAATTAAATTAAACTCCATGGGGTTCTCACGAGATGGCAACAAAACACCCCCTTCTCTGAGCTTATCCAATAAAACGCGAAATCACTGAGTTGGTCTGCACCGAGGCTGCAGGACACTGGCTGCTGTCAAACCCCCAAATGTTAAAAACGATCATATTAATATAACCCTAAACGACTAATGAAGGTGATATCAGAGGACTGAACTTTGGACTGACACGGCCTTTGATCTATAAACCCTCAACTGCATCTGCCCTCACTCTCATCCAATCAAAGGCGGCCTGCGCGGCTACACATTAACCTGCGATCACAACACCTCCTTACAATCAAAGATATCACCTAAATACTATAGGTAGCATCTGATGACAGGCATTATAACCTTCATTTTTTGTGCATCTGACATCTAGTATAAATGCTGCTTTCTGGCGGTGGTCGCAGGGTAAACATGCTCAGTGACTGGATACGGTTAATTGTTCGACCCGACGTAGACCAGTCAAATCTGGACTGTAACTGGAGGTGTCTCTGCATCTGAGCAAAGCGCCGGAACCTTTCACCAAACAATAAAAATACCAGTATTAATGTTGGGAAACGGCTAATTAGACACAGCATCTGTCCAGCTGTGCGCCCCAGATTCAACTAGTATCAGCCTGCCACATCCACACGTCTAAGCAGGCTTTTTCCAAGGAGCCAGACAGGTCTAATCACAGTTTCCTTCATTTGACACACAAGTGCAAGTGGTCATTTTCCTTCTAATGTCGATGTCTCGACGGATTCGTTTGAAAAAAAAAAATACAAAGAGGTTACTTACTGCACTGTGGGCTCCGGCGGTCCGCAAGAGGTGTCCCTGAAAGGCTGCAGCCAGCTAATTTTACATGCAGCAGCGTCAGCACAGCACACAGAGGCACATCCCCCAGTGTCACGAACCTCACTGAGGAAGTAAAAGTCCTGTCTCCGTGTGGCAATACACACAGGAAAACACTGGAGTGGTCATTTTAAGTGCATACAGAAAAACACTTCTGAAAATGCAAGATTTTCTGCTGTTCAATAAAACAGTAAAATCTTGGGATAACATCTGAGGTGACACATGAACTTTCATTTCACTTTGTCCTTTAAATGAGGCTTTTATTTTCAGCAGCGAGGTGAGCACCACATCCGTTAATGCTCTGACATTTTCGCTACATTGATTCACGGGCAGTAAATCATTAATAACTGGTAAAACTTTTGCAGGATTTCCACACACACACACACACACACGCACACGCAAACAGACACTAGACTTTGACATTAATAGCCAACATCAATGTCAGTGAAAGCATTCCTTCATATATAAAATAAATAAAAAATAAAGACGTAAGAACACACATAAAACAAAATTAAAAGCAAAATTAGTTGCCAATATGGCTTGGAGTGATATGATGCAAACTAGCAGTCTTGTCCCTTTCAGATTTTAAAATCATGATATATCAAATACTTACGATTACAATAAAAACACAAATAAATAAAATTACCCAATTTCCTGTACTCTCACACTAATCCTGCTTATCACGATGCTGATTATCTTGTCCGAGTTGATCATGGGCTGTTTTTGGGCGTCTGTTTCCATCTAGTGGTGACTGATGAGAGCTGTTACCAATAATGCCACAAACTGTACCATGACGAAATAAATGACGAAGCAACTTCAGTCTTTATTTCATGTAGCTGTGGCTGCAAAACATTTAGTTATTATATATATATATATATATATATATATTTTTTTTTTTTACAACTGATGCCATTCGTACCAATATTGCCTGCTTAAATGAATTACATTAACTCTCATCAGAGACAGCAGAGCAGAAAGAGAGCTACTTACACTTTAACAGGGTATAAAAAGGAACGTAGTCTGTCAGTGCCATGTGATAAAAATCAAATACAAAAGTGCAAAGAGAACATATTCATTTCTGACATCTAACCCTATCAGCTCACTTCACAAAATAAACTGTTGCGCTTCAATTACAAAAAGAAACAAGTTCACATTATATTTACTGCAACCTTTGAATTGAGGCCATGCCAAGTGAAAGATGCAGCTTATATACCGTATATGTCAACACACTCTGGTCATCATTAACACCCTAACACAAAGATTACTTACATTTAGTTGTTATTCTCAGCATTAGTTCATTCATTTTCCTGACAAACCAGCAGGTATTGTGACGGTAATGTTCAAAGTAGCAATCAATTTCTAGCAATAAAAACATCATGCACAGAGAGGAAAAAATTGAAAGGATGGTGGTCTTTAACTAGATGTGATAGTTTCCATTCTCATTGTGATTATGGCACACATTTTTTTGGTCCATGGTATAATGAATGCTTCTTTTGTCAAGCCTCTGTGTAGCCTGTTGCCATCCTCACCAGTGATCTTTACAGGAAGTAGTCTGGAGTACGCCGCGTCACATGGGGTTCTCCTCTGCGTGGTGCAGGGTCGAACTGTAGGCTAAAAAAGAGGGGCATGACTCTTCAACTCACTTTTGAAATTTTTTGTCTGTAGTAATTATGTTTAAAGGAAGTGCCAAAAGTCCATACGAACAGACACAGTTATATTAATATAATAATAAAAAAAACTTTACTTACAAGGAGTATTTCAATGTGTCATCAAGTTCCATGATTGCTGCCTGGTTTCCACACCGATAACAATAGTTTGGTGCACTGAAGATCGTCACTACATTGCGGTCATGGCACCAATTATAACCCTAGATTAAGAGATTAGATGCATGTGACCTATTTTCAATTCACAACATGTAATGTCATGACTGCATCTGCAGTGTCTCCAAGGAAAAAAAAGATTACTTTAAGCAGATATACTACTAGTCAAAAGTTTTAGAAACCCTATTTTTCCAGTTTTTATTGAAATTTATTTAAGCAGTTCAAGTCCAGTGAATAATGTAAAACGGCACAGGCAAGTGGAAAATTGCCCAAGGTAGTTAAAAACTGAAAAAAACACATAAATATAATAGAAACTTTTTCTTGCAGCAATGGAAGTAAATGAAGCCTTAAAAGTGCAAACAATTCCTGTAAACCCTATAAAAAATAAAGAGAATACTATACTGCAGGAAGTATGACTGTATATTGCTGTCAGAATGGTGAGGCAAGTCAAATAACAAAGGAAGGCAGACTGGTTGGTCAGGGGTTCATCCTACAGCAAGACAATGACCCAAAACATTAGAAGAAAAGAAGTAGACGGTGGCTTTACATGATGGAAGAGCAGCACAGTCTCCAGACTTAAACCCCATGGAGCTGGTTTGGATGAACTGGACAGACGGTCACAGCAAAGCAAACTGCAAGTGCAACACATCTGTGGGAACTTTTGCAACAGTGTTGGAAAGAACTTTCCAAACAACATTTCATTTCCATTGTAGAAAGAATGTTGTGAGTTTGTTCGGCTGCTGAATGAGCCAGAAAATTTTGATTAAATTTAGTTCAAGAGTCCATGATCCATTTTTTAAAATCTTTATCATGTTTGTGTTCATCACTTTAATATGAGAAAAAGCGAGACGCTACACTATGTAAATTTCAGTAACATCTGGAGAAATTGAGGGATTCTAAGACTGGTAGTGTACACAAAGTTAAAGTACCTCCATCACCAGCTGGTGGGCTCTTGAGACCAAAGTTAGGCCGTTTGCATGGTTGAAAGTCTCGGAAATGTCCTGCCCGAAGGTGTAACCAGCACCACGAGGTGAGATGCCCCAACCGCCACGGTCATCTGGGTCTGACCATAACAAGTCACACATGGGACCCTGAAACAGGAGGGAAATATAGGTGCTATTTAGTATATTGAACATGCATAAAATTGTCAGAGAATTGTGAAAAATGCCTATCACAATTTTCCACAGACCAAGTTGACATATTTATATTGCTTGTTTTGTTTAATTAAAGTTGTTGACCATGCACCACGACATCTCTGGTTCAAATATGGCAAGGGACCTTAGTAGCTGCTATCTATTATCTCAAGCAAACAAAATAGCATAAATGCCCCTCAAAATACCAATTAATTGTTTCAGCTCAGACTTTATGATGGAATCTACTGAATTTACATGTTTAGCAGATTATGCTCATAAATAGTGTGAAATTGTAAGAGCAGGATTGCTGCTACACTCACCAGCGTACCTTTTTAATATAAATGTTTTAAACATCCAAATGTCATCACAGCAAGTACCTCTAGTGACAGTCACTCTGGACTTTACATGGACTGAATTTACCTCATGAGGAACCTCCTGCAAGCGATCCAGCGCTCTGATGTGTTCCAACGTGTCTATTGAAGGGGACAATCCTCCATGGAGACAGAAAATCTTAAAGAATAATGGATATATGTTAATACACAAATGACACAGACCCGATATCCGTGCTATAAAGGACACATCACACGAGGCATATGTGGATACAACAGTCTCACCTGGTTATCTACTAATGCAGTGAGGGGCAGATAGTCAAACAGATCTGTGAAGTACTTCCAAACATTGGCATTTCCATATTTCCTCAAGCACTCATCGTAGAAGCCATACACTTGTGTGATCTGTCTGCTCTCATGGTTCCCTCTGAGAATTGTGATTCTTTCACGAAACCTTACCTACAAAAAAAAAGTATTTTTAAATAAAACACAACAATAATTTGCCACTTTACAAGTTTTTGAAACATTTTTACCTTCAGTGAAACCAGGAGTGTAACTGTCTCCACAGAGTAGTAGCCTCTGTCAACATAGTCTCCCATAAAGAGGTAGTTGGTGTCTGGAGACTTCCCTCCGATCTTAAACAGCTCCATTAGGTCATGAAACTGACCATGGACATCTCCGCAGACTGTCACTGGACATCTCACCTCCTGCACATTGGACTCCTTCGTCAGGATCTCCTTGGCCTTAAAAGATGGACCAAGAACACATAGGATGATGCTGATTAACATGTAACACAGAGTATGGTGCAGAGTAGGTGGGTACAGTGGGTATGTGTTGTAAACAAGACGTATTAAAGCCAAACAATGAATATTCATCAGGGCTACAGCAGAATATAACACAGTTTGCTGTGGTAGTGCCAGTGCACTCCAGTGGTGAAGAGATACCAAGAGTGGGCGTAGTTAGGGAAAACATGTTTGCAGGCATCCCCCTCCATCTTCTTGCCGAGTCGGCCCCTTTAGCAGCGTACTGCATGGAGCTGCAGCCAAATGGTGTTCTCCAGGGCAAGGCCACATGCATTAGCTGACGTTAGTCCAGACCACACTTCTACTAAGCCAGGAGACGTAACGGCTAACGGTTGAAAGCTAAAGACGGGTACTAATTGCTCGTCTGCCTTCCTGCGCAAACCTTACCTTTTCGCATAGGACTTTGACCTGATTCTCTGTGAGCTGTTTGCACTCATTCAGTTGTTCAATCCATCCGTCCAACTCCTTGGTGAATGACTTGTCGTCCATGCCTGTTTTGCTGTCAGCTAGCGAGCCGACCAGCTTTAAAATTCCACGGGAAAAACCTCTCGTTATTTCGTTTTGATGGCCCGGTTACGTCCTAGTAAGCTCTGTGGTCATTCGCAGCTTGTGTGCGTATGTGTATGTGCGGGTGTGTGCTCCGCGAAAATGAATGCGTCACCTGCCCTGCGTCCCTGCTGTTTTGTGGGGACCAAAGTATTTAAGTTCACATGATACGGAAATTATCCACCTCTCCTTGTTAAAAGACCAATGTCATAAAGACTATAAAAACAGCTCACAGGAATTGAAGAACCAGTCCTGCGTACTGTTGTCCAAATCGAGGTTGAGCCACAAATCATATGTACGTCATCGTACCCCTGGTAAACCCCTCAAGGTGGATTTAAAAAGAAGTCTATCTTATTAGTAGGATCGAGTGGATTTAAACCGAATTCATTATTTTATTGTATCTTAATTTTGCCTGCTGTTGTTGTGTTTCCTGAATGCTGGTTTAAAAGTAAAATGTCTGGTTGAGCTGCCCCCTGCTGGCGGAAAAACTCAGCACCAACCTTTGGAGAGTAATGTTGCCAAAAAAATAAATTAACAAATTACAGATTAACCAACCTAGTAGGTGAGTAAATTTTAACAGTTAGTACTCAGATAACATATGACTGAGATAGTAAATTTGTTCAGTCTACTGCATGATTTACAGAAAAACATTTGACAATTTGGGCAGATTAGCTTGGTGCTCATGGAAAAGCAAAAGCTATTATCGTTTCCAGATGCTAAAGGTAGTTTCAATGATGACTAGCAAGCTTCCATTGATGTGAAATCAGATGTCGTAGGTTTGTATCTTAAAAATTAAGATAACAGGAAAAGCCAGCTAAAATATAAGTATGGTGTCACTGAGTGTGACAAACCCACAAAGAATTATCAAACAACCTGGCAGACCTGCTGAGCTTTTAAGCCACAGATGATTGTCTTGGTTTTTACAGACCACAGATTTATTCTATGGTTCAGTGTTAACACAGTTGTGCACTGTTTTCAGCAGCAGCAAGCAAATGTATTCAGCAAAAAAGTTCAGGTAAACTGACTGTACACCTGCCCTGCCCCACACAGCAAACAATAACTAGCTTATGAAGAAAGCAAGCTAAACAGGAGTTGGTAGAGACCAAATCAGAGCTAAAATGTAAACATGTCTATTTTAACCTAAAACCATTAGCTATAATAATTTTATTAGGTGATAATATTTCAAAGTTGTATGTCTGTCAGCTTGTTGTGAATTCTTCTTCCCCCAGGTGGCCAGTAAAAAATCAGCTAATGCAGCTTTAAACAGATATTTTAAATTAACTTTGCTGCCAGTCAGTTATCTTAATTTAGTTGCTTAAACATGGTTAGATTGCCTGTTTTTTGCAACCATGACTAGCAGCCAGGATCTGCCTTATTTGTCCTTCTAACCAGCTACCAAATCAAATTTTGTGCCAGTTTTATTTTTACATTGGACACAATTATCTTTTAGGACTTGGATGACGTTTGAACTGGTTTCATTTAAGATTTATTTGTAAAGTGCTTCAAAACCTATTTATTCTCAGTCATTTTATTGGTGCTTCTTTGTCATGATTTGTTCCTATTGCTCACCAACATTTTTTTTGCTTGTATTATGCAACAAAAAAAGTTTATTTGCTTGCTCACTAAAATAACATGGACACTGTAAAAAAGGCTCATTATCTTGTATTCCATTATGTATTCATACCTCAAAATGATGGCAATCTGCAAAAGATGAATAAACTGAAAAGTAATTTTGTTAAAATCCATAAAACAACAATTTCTGAAGACACACATGGTGCCTGTTGCAGATAGGCATCATTTAGGGAAGAAAAAAACAAAAACAAAAACACATGCCAGTATTCTGTCAATTTCATTTACTCTTTTGGGGCAAAAAGTGAGGTATCTTATCCAGTCTGGTTATCAAATAGGCAGTTTTGTTAATGTCAAATGAGTGAGCTCATTGTGTAAAATTGTAAAACGAATGATCAGAGTCTACCAGTGACATAAAATTGCTTCAAATGTTGAGCTGTTGCTCATTCTGTAAGGTAGGAAATAGCTAATGAACTGCCGGTTACATATATTCACTTTATATAAAATTAGGACTATCTGTTACAATACACAATCAGTAGGCTTTATACGACTAAAGCATTTTATCAAGTTTATCAAAAGCATTTTGTCAAGTCTTTCATAGCATTTCGACACTTAACAGAATGTTTATAGTGAGATATTTTTGATAATTTAAAAACATCTCAGACTGCGCTGTGCTGGAAAACTACATTACCCATAACTACACGCCTTCCTCTCAAATGCACATGCGCAGTCATTTGTTCTACTCTGGACAGCTGTAGGAGAAAATGGCAGCACACATGCTAGGGCAGCAGGTAAGACATTCAATGATTTTGGGTTTTTTTTCTTATTATGTAACTTCTGATGGAAAATTTTATAGCTTAAAAACATGTCTTAAGTATTATATTCCTTCTGATAACCAGGGGGTAAGGCTAAATGTCCAACAAATTCACGCGAGGCATTGCACTTGAATGACTGCTAACGTGTTAGCCTACCAGCTAGCTGTCTTTAACGTAAATGACACGAAGCGCACCAAAAGTTCATCGGTTGAAGTTCTGGTTTCTCTGTGTTGAGACCATGTAATTTTGCACCTCTAGGTCCGCCAGTTCAGCACGTCTGTGATCAGACCTGCAGCAAAGCTGGTCAAGGTAAATAATGTCAAACTGCACCGAGTATAACCACTTGTCTACAGACAGTACCAGAATTAGTAAAACGGTGGCAGTTTATTTTATCTCTGTTTATGTCCTTCTAGCCTCCCATCCAGGTGTATGGAGTGGAGGGCCGCTATGCCACTGCTCTGTTCTCAGCTGCCAGCAAGCAGAACAAACTGGACCAAGTGGAGCAGGAGCTGGGGAGAGTGTCTGTAAGTCAACCCTGAATTGTAGGTCAATGACTGATGAAAGTAGTGTACTTTATAATTGAATAATAAACAATTTGGATAATGGTCTGTTGTGTGTCAGACTTTGGTAATAAAAGCAGCTTCAGCCCAATCTGCCTTTCCTCTACTACATTAACTCAGTCACCTTTTGCTGTGTGCCATCTTGTTTTTCAGACCATGATCAAGGATCCCAAGATTTCCGGTATTGTTATGAATCCTCATGTAAAGCGCAACATCAAGCAGAAGACTTTCACTGATGCTCTGGCAAAGGCAAAGGTTTCACCCATCACCATCAACCTCATTAGTGAGTGTTCCCTAACAGGGGCTAAGTGGTCCTATTGTTATGTGCTGGCCTCTGTCTTAGCATTGCATAATATTAATCATAGTTCAAAAAGACCATTGTAGGTTTTGTTTGTGTAAAGTCTGTGTGTGAGTGCAGCGTAGGGGTCATACAAATAGTTATAACGAAATGAGTTTAAGAGGATTCAGGTCAATATGGGTTACAGAAATGTGGAATAACAGAAGTGTTTCTCACTTACATTAATGAACGTGGTGAGTAATAAAAGAGTTATGGTCAACCAGCAACATGATACAACATGAAAATTTGCATTTTGTACCCAAAAGAGATCACCATCAAGAGGTCTCACAGGATCCTACATGTAAACCATACACATTTTACATATTTGTTTATTTTCAGAAGTAATGTAATATTTGTATCACAACTAATACACTTAAAAATGCAATTTTATTTTTTAATACAATAAGTTTGATTCTCTCACCGCAGACATATTTTTTTATCTTATATTTATTCTTCTTCCTGTGACCTCTATGGAGACCTAAAGCGATGTCAGACCAAATAACTACACTAGGCAACACAGATATGAAACTTGTTGTGCAAGGTTTTAATTAAGTGGGAAAATCGTAAACGAATAAAAACATTCTCAAATGCAAATGTTGTAGATAAAAATGCCTTTTAAACAGGCCAACTGTAAACTGCACAATGCAGTCTCCGCAGCTGCATTACACAAATCCCATGTTTCAGTCAGCATAGGAGTACTATATTGATATTGATCATGCTGTAAATTAAGTTTGGAGCTTATTTTCCAAAATTTCACATTTTAGCAAAAATTGTATATGGCAGGACAAGTTTGATAAAATCACGGCCGATATTTATTTTGAAGTAATGTAATACAATACATGAGCTGTACTCTATAATGTTTGCTCACTGTATAAAGGTTCAACTCATGGCTGACAATTGGTAATGCAGAAAAACCCAAACGTATTCTGCTTTTTGTTTTGCAGATGTTTTGGCTGACAATGGCCGTCTTACTCTAACTGGTGATGTGATCAGTGCTTTCGGCAAGATGATGAGTGCTCACCGTGGAGAGGTCATCTGCTCAGTCACTACTGCTCAGGTATGACATGGGTGGACATGTAGGATATGTTCCTGCATACCTTTGTTAAATCTACACCGCAAAACAAATCACCTCATAAAAACAGCCCCTATTATGTATCAGTCACTCTAACTTTAATATTTAGATTTTTGCTTGCTATACATATATTGTACAGTCATGCAATGCATATTTATCCATTTCAGCCTTTGGATGAAGTTAATCTTGCTGATCTGAAAGTAGCTCTCAAGGGCTTTCTTCAGAAGGGTGAAACCATCAAGCTGGAGACAAAGGTACTGTGTAAATACATCAGAAACATACATATTACCATATTGCAGTTGGTGTTACTTCATCACGATAAAAGTGAAGGTGAAGCAAATAATTTTGATGCCAATTTAGTGAATCAGTCGTAGTGTAAATTTAAATCATCTGTAATTTCAACTGTTGTCATTTCTTCACAGTCGGATCCTGCAATTCTTGGGGGCATGATTGTCAGCATCGGCGACAAGTATGTGGACATGTCCACCAAAACAAAGATTCAGAAGCTGACCAAGCTCATCAGAGAAACTTAAGTCCCATGGACTTAATTTTGCAAAAGATCAGAGACGACCATCGGAGGAAACGCTGATAAATGTATATTGCTACCTGTTCCAGCACTGCAGTTGCTCCATAAATCCAGTGTCTGTGCTTAAGTTCATATGGATGTTAATAAAAACTACAAAAAAATGAAGAATGGTCTTTGTTGTCATTGTTGTTGTTATGACACTTGAGCTCAAATTTTTATCAATGACCAGTGATAATGTAGACATGTTTTTTTGTTTTGTTTTTTTGTTTTATTCTTTTTTGCATTTGTATAGTGGGAAAGTGGTAGATAATGTAGCACTTGGTAGTTGCTACAATAGCATCAAATAATAATCTTTTGTGACTTTTTGTTGGTAGAAACCCACGTTCTGCTATTAAGATTATATTTAATATAGTTTTTTGGTAAAGCCACATTGGGTGACACTAATCTGCCTCGCGTTTCCTGAAAGCCTTAGTGCGCATGCGTGGTCAGCGCATCCTGTTTTATTAATTTTTTTTCCAGGCGAAAATGGCTGCCTCTCTCATCTAAACCTCTGCCTAAAGGATTAAATGAACAGAAAATAGGCAACAGAAAAAACAGTGACGCTGCAAGACAATACTCATGGATGCCAGGGCGTAGTTTGTGCAGCGTCTTCACGAAGATGTGGCTGTCAGAGAAAGAAAATGTATGCGATTCGAAATTAACCCTTTCCAGCCCAACGTCCACCAACAAATGAGGTACGAACAATTCATTTTACAGTTTGCATGTGACAATACTAACGTTTAGTGTTGCAACGCTACAAGGCCTGTTTTCTCCACCAAAAGCAAGCTATTAAAAATGCTTCTTTGGGTTTGTGTTTGTCTGGGTAAACGTGCATTTGTAGTGCCTTTCTGCCTAATGTTTATTTCTCTGCACTCCAACAGAAAATGATGCATCAAGTGACCAGTAGCAGCAATGACTATTGTATGAGTGGACTGGCAGAGGACTGTCATCCAGCCAGCCACTTTGATTTATGTAGCACCCAGTCCAACAAATTCTACCCCTCTCCAACCAACCCTGGTTTGCAGCTGTCTCTTGCTGGCCTAGCCCCTCTGCCACAGGGCATGCACAAAGCCATGGCATGCCAAATGCAAGACACCCAGAACGACTTCCAGACTCAGACAGTAAGAATCAGGGGCAATGAAGCTGCAGGGCCCGATAGCTCGAAGAAGAAGAAGGGCATTGTGAAGTCAGGGCGGAGAGGGAGACCATCAGGGACCACAAAGTCTGCTGGTTACCGAACAAGTACTGGACGTCCACTTGGAACAACTAAAGCAGCTGGGTTCAAAACCAGCCCGGGGAGGCCCCTTGGTACCACCAAAGCAGCAGGATATAAGGTTAGCCCCGGCAGGCCCCCTGGCAGCATCAAGAGTCTAGCCCGGCTCAAGAAGCTGGAGTTTGGTTGTGACAGCGGCAAGAAACTTGACTTTAGCAACTGCAGTG
The DNA here is from genome assembly GCF_002260705.1 of Seriola dumerili. Classification (NCBI taxonomy): domain Eukaryota; kingdom Metazoa; phylum Chordata; class Actinopteri; order Carangiformes; family Carangidae; genus Seriola; species Seriola dumerili. The sequence goes on along the minus strand of NW_019174416.1, from coordinate 256,405 downwards.
TTCCCAAGAAACTGGACTTCAATGCCTGTGATGTTCCACCTTTTCCATACACCATGATGGAGAAAAGAGACCTCTGTGAGCCCAGTAGCAAAGTGGATGAAACCAGAGAATAGTTCTGCAGCTAGCTTGAAAAATATTTGAGTGCATCCAGTAAGAGGACACTGAGGAAAACATTGCTCTCAAATGTTTTCAAAAATAACTGTGTCATTTGAAATGGCTCTGACTGAGTTTTCACTGTACAGTGGTTGACATTATCTTCATCCTCTCATAATAAATGACTGAATCAGAAGTATGTTACTCCAGTTTGGAAGAGATGCATGCATATGAATTAATCACACCAATCAGTATAGGCAAAAAATGTATGTATCAGTTTGTGGTTCGAACCTCACTGGAGAGTGGATCTTTTTTCCCCTCAAGCGTTGTGTTCCTCTGAGTTGTAACACGTTTTCTTACTCTGCTTTAACATTTCTATGGCCAGCTTCTTGTGATATTTTCTACATTTATAAAAATTGCATTTTAGTTGAAACAGCCTATAAAATCAGCTTTTTCCTTACCATAAATATGTGGATGTGTAATTGTCCTTTCTGTGTTGTCCAGTTCAATATGTATTTTATTTTGTGATATTATCCTGCATCATACCTAACAAGGGGACACTGCAATACATTTTAATTAGCTTGAACTGGTAAAACTCAATGCATTATAAACATTTGAACACAGTATTTGTTATTTCTTCACTTTGTGAATCTAGTTTTGATTATGTATTGTATTGCCTGTTTTTGTCCCTAAACTCACTTGATAAGCACTTCCAGATTTACATGTATGGTGTTATGCTGTTCATTAGGAAAAAAGATTACTTCATAAAACAGAAAAGTGCTGTGTGGAATATGTAATAAATGCTAATGTGATGTATGTGAAACCAAAATAAAAGAACGACATGGTCTTTTCAACATTACTTCTCTTCTTCCAAATCGAAAGCATGTAATCCTCCCTGTAGACACAAGAGGGCTCATGTCCCAAGATAATAGTAATCACCTTGTAATATTACCTTTAAATTAACCTCTAAACTAAATTAAATTGCGGCACACTGTCATACATGATCTTATTTTATGGACGTATTCTTACACCGTGTGATAGTAGAACTGGTTAGAAATACTATGTAAGGGTCTTGTTTTATATAAACGCCAGGCATATTATCTGTTGGTGTGGGTGAATAAGTTACTCCTCGAAGCTGTCTGGTCTTTCTACTGTACCATTCACCTAAAAGGTTATGGATATGAAGCACGTAAAGATGTGAGCCCAACAACCCTGATAGTGCGCTAAAAAAAACTGCAGAGGTAAGATCCTCTGCTGTCAAGTCGGCGTGTAACTGGATGGTCTTTGTTTGATCTTGAAGGACTGGCCCACTGTAGCGAGCCTATTGTGCACTCTGCGTTTGCGCGTTTATGGATATTTATCAATAAGATTATACAGCACACGCACCAAATCCTTATTAATGTTATGTGAGAGCAAGCTACAAGACAATCACTGGTGTTTTAATCGGAGCAGAGCAGAGCCCGGTCGTTATGCACGCTTACAGCCACACTGACTCCTTCTTTCTTTCTGTTCTTTTCCTCAGCGCCTAGCGGCCTGTTTCCTCATGTCAGAGGACTCTGTGGAAAGGCAATATGGCGCACGGAGTTTAGTTTGACCGGAGAGGCCGTGCGCATTGCAATCATTTTGTTTTCATGATCTCCCTGTCGCCACAAAGAGATAAACAGGCCTATACCACTCAGTAGAGTTAAAGTCAGAAACAGCCAGCCAGACGCGCAGAAATGTGGCAAATTTCTAAAACAGGTAATTCATTAAATTGTGATTATTACGTTAAATATCAGTTATAAAATACCAGTGACTATTAGAAACTTCACCTGGATGTAGATGTGCGTGCACGTGCGTGCTTGTAAGTGTGCGCGTGTGTTAGGAGGGTGAGTGTCACGGCCCTCTGCAGACGGGGGGTTGGGTAGCAGTGCCGATTGGTTGCTGCTCACCAACACAGTCAGTCTGGGCTTGTTTTAACATTAACCGGGGGCACTTCGACAGCAGGCAAAAATCATGTAGTAAATAAGCTGCTGTGGCTGTTAGGGGACCGGTTATGGCACACTGAATTTCGCCGCTGTATTATGTTGCAGCGTAATGGAGATTTACTTGTTATTTTGTATTTAAGGTGACAGTTTTTAGAGGGCCGCCGCTGATGAGGCGATGAAGTGCAGAGAATGAGAGCGGTGCCTTGGCCTGCTAGTGCTGCTGCAGCTGGGATTGTGCAGATCCGCTTTCACAAACCGAGAAAAACACTCGCTTTGTGCCACATTATCAAACATCCATTGTTGGTTTCACGCTGACCGACCTCTAAATGGTGAGTTTTTCGCGTTTTTCCACGTGTTGATAGTGTTGTGAACTTAGTGCCGATCAGACCTTTTTGTGAGTTAATAGTAGCTTCCTATGTCGGTGTGTGGTTGTAGCTTGTTTGTGTGAGCCACTCAGTGTTTCTGTGATGGCTCAGTGTCACTACCTCTGTTACAGCCTCAGCGCTCCTCCATTGACTGTAGTAGTCAGCGATCGCCATGACCCACAACCACCAGACAAAGCGGTTCTATTTTCTGATAGTTTGTGAATGAATTATGAACGGAGCGGGACAGCGGTTGTGTTCTGTGTTTTGTCTTGTGCTGTCCGACCGGCCTCTACTATGGAGGCCATGCAATGTCGGCTTATTAGTGTGTGTGTATGTGTGTGTTTGTGTATGTGTACGCTCAGTCCATTGCTGGTATGCTCCCTCATAGGTTTCTATCGGACTGGATATGATTTCAGCTCTATTTCCGCAATGTTTTTTTTATGTGATTGACAGGATGCTTTATTTTATTGTACAGTGTGCAAGGCTTACTAGCTCCTCAAATCATAGTTAGTGAGAAACTTCAATGGCAAATTTGCCATGTCTAACCTCCCTCTTTTTTATTTGACAGGATATAGCCATGACAACATGAATCAGTCATACAGACAGGCTGTTAGGGGTTCAGCATTTGGTACTGGCCAGCCAGAGCTGAGGCCCCGCAATGGCCTTGTGAGCACTTCCTATGGAAACCAATGTGGCATTGTGAAGCGTGTGTCAGACCAACCGTCAGCTGTGCAACTGCCATCCTCCAGTCTCAAACAGCCAGCTGTCCTGGGCTACAATCAGCCAGACCGAACTCACTGCTACAGCCCGCTGAGGAGGCTGCAGGACCATAACACTGTGGTCAACAGGCCTGACCTAGAGAGGGACCTCCATCCTAGGAACCACTTGCAGTGTGCAAGCCCAATTAGTGACGATGATGAGTTTGAGGCACCATCAGTCCAGTTGCCTCCTTCTCCAGGCAATGATGACATGGAGCCTTTTGAGACTATGCAGGACGTAAACAGAAATGGCTTCTCACCCCAAAGTTCTGACAGCTTGGAGCGCTGCTCTCCCATCCCAAATGACTACTTGCATTTTGAGTCCACGCTGTTTGACAGCAATGACGTTAAGGAAGAGGACGAGGAGGGGGAGCACAACAGTAGTGACGACCTGGCGCCTTTTCACAACTCCCAAAAGTTGAGTCAGGAACGAACTGTTACTGACAGTAAGACCACATGTGATTCAGGGGGGGACAGAAGAACATACAAACCTACTGTCTTTAATCTGATGTCCAAAACTATATCTGAACTGAACCCTACACTAAGCCCCAGTGCACTGCCAGAAATCACTATGAGAGATGGGTGGAGTTTGGGTGAGGAATCAGACAGTGATGGTGAACTTGGCTCTCCTGTTGACCCTGGACTTATTTCACCAACTGACACCAACTCTAATGTGAGTCTGAAATACCTGGAATACTTACTTTACGAAGTTTATCTTGGTTATATATTTCCATGGACAAAGTAGGTAGGACTGCCTATACATCAAAATGATAGATAAACATAACTGTACCTGTACAGCTTCCAGCTGTAGACGTCACTCAAATTATAATTTTATCGACCTTTTAGAAAGGCATTACACCATGTATTTAGAGATCACACAGGTTCCTAGCAGTGATAACATAATATTTTGATGCAAAAGTTAAATAATACAAAATCTTTTTAAAGTCTCCAACTCTGTTACTCAGAATGTCATTTTAATCACGACAGAAATTTTGATTTGATTCTAATTATATCATATACAGTGCCACAGTTTTCTAAATTAGATGTTAAAGTATTTTTATTGTCCTGGTTAGTCCAACAGCCCAAAGAAAAAGCCTCTTCCTGCAGTAAAATACTTGGAAGGGGACTTAGTGTGGGCAAAGTTCAACAGACGACCCTGGTGGCCCTGCCAAATCACCTGCGATCCAGACCAGGGGACCCACACTAAGATGAAAGGTGAGGTTTGATTTGCATATGCATTTTATGATTAAATTGTTTCCCACAACTTGACCTTTACCCAAGAGGTTAACACCAACCACAGGAATTCTTTTGTGTGTAAGTTAGTTGATAAATTGACAATTATTCTACTTCAGTTCCCAGTCCCCGTCCTTGTCGGATGTATTTCCTGGAGACGATCGGAGAGATTATAGAATGTGCCTGGGTCCAAGGGAATGTCATTCTTCCTTTTGAAGGAGGCCATCAGTTTGAAGACTTACCTGTGCTTAGACGGAGAGGGAAGCAGAAGGAGAAAGACTACAAGTATACGGTAACTTATGAAATAACTAACTAAAATCTCATCTATATTTACGGCGAACATTATTTTGAATGTTAATTGTGTTCTTGGCAGATACCCAAAAGTTTACTGACTGCGTGGAAAGTCAGTGTGACAGAAGCTGAGTATCTACTTCCTGGTCGACAAAGGAACACTGAAAGTGTGCTTTCAGTATCCATCAATGGAGAGGAGCGTGTACCCAGCCCACTCCCCACTGAAAAGCCACAGGAGGCCCCCTCTCCCACTGTGGACTCTGGCCGAACCCCATCTCCAAATATGCCCCCCAATGAAAATGAACACCATCTCATAAAAAACTCTACAGTTCAATCCAACAAGAGCAAAGCTTGCAAGAAGAAAAAGAAATGTTTGTCAGATATATTTGGCCATATAGTTGGTGGATCAAAGGAATCATCTACCATCACAAACATAACAGACAAGTTTCATACAACAACTTGTGCACTGAAAGAAGAGCCAAAGGACTCCCCATATGCTGACCTGGACTCAGTTCCAATGCTGCATCGTCCTAAACGTACAGCAATGTCTCCAATACAGGACGTAGACAGACTGGTTAGAAAACAGGGTTCATCAAAAGCTAAAACAAAGTTAACTGAAAAGGTGAACCAATGTACAGATTCCTGTGATAGCATTTTAACAAATAAATTGACATCTAAAGATACAAATTCTGAACAGAATTTGGGCAGCTGTAATGAACTGTTGTACAGTTCAACTGAAAAGCACTCTATGAACCTTCCTGCCAGCAGTCGTCTGATGACGAGGGCTCTGAAAGCAGAGGAAAAGACTGATCTCAAAGATGCACTGGCCACAAGCCAAATCTCAACAGATACTCATAATGATGATTGTACTAATAATACATCTACTAATGCACCAATCAAAACTGAAATGTCTCCTAACTGGGAATCCCCCAGCAATGCATCTTCCTCTACCGATCACAGCTCTCCAAAAAGGCGTGCAAGGAAGCCTGATAAGAAACTAATTCGTAATGGCTCATTGATAAAGTCTAAGTGTTCAGGCTCCAGTGTACCCACTGTGCAACCTGTTAAGATCAAAACGGAAAATGTTGCCCCAGATCTTTCAACCTCTTCTTCCCCGTCCTTGTCTCTGTCTCCCATGGAAGCCTTTCAGGATGTCAAGGAACTAATGTTTAAATCGCTTGTGAAGGAGGACAGCAGTGACTCTGAGCTCACTGCATTTCGGCCTGATTCCAATTATAAATTCAGTACTTTTTTGATGCTGCTGAAAGACATGCATGATATCAGAGAAAAAGAGGGTAAACCCCTGACTCTCCCGCCATCACCAGTCCTGATCAAGGAGGAACCCTTGGTCATCCCTACTGCTACTGGGGGTGACCCACTTAAGGGTTCTAATGAAGGTTTTACTCAAGGGATTAAAACAGAAAATGGCCAATTGAGAAAATCCATAATACCCAACAACACAGCAGTGAAAACCAAGAACAGGACTAAAGCTATCATGACAGCAGACACCTACCACTGTGAAGACTTTCCTGTTCACTCTCAGACTGGGAGCTCAGACAAGCAGCGTAGAAAACAAAGACTACCGGCCAAACTGAAACTCAGCATACCTGGCCTTTCCTCAGACCTGGCTGACTTGGCTTATGGCAGGGAGTTTGTTAGTGGCCACGCTGACTTAGCTGATCCTGGATCTGGTCCTCCCGTCGCTGCTGATCCCTCGGCCAGCTACCTCAACAAGAACTCAGAATCCACAGTGGCTCCAAAGAAGCGCTGGCAGGTGGTTGAGGGGGCTGCGGAGAATAAGGGTGGGTGTATGAGTGAGGCGTCTGCTGAGATGAATGGGCCTTACACCACAAGGCCGTCACCAGATCTTGATCTGGGAATTAGGAAGCAGGCAGAGAGTGACTCGCACTTCCTAGAGACAAGCAGCATAGCAGGTAAGACACAAACTGCTGCTGCTTTAGTTTTTCTACTGAGATGTTAAAATAAGTGACCAAGCGATACGTATGTCATGTATGTTTACACAGGGCATTCAGAGAACAAACGTCTGCGGAAACCAACTAAAAGGCTCCTGGAGTCAACTGAGGAGTATGAACAAATATTTGCCCCAAAAAAGAAATCAAAGAAACACACCTCAGAATCTTCCAAAATGGTAAGAAATTCATCTTTCTTTTAATTTCCGTTAATTACAAATTGAAATTACTACACTTGATGTAAATATGAAATATCGTTTATTTTACTGTTTTACTGTTTTGTGTTTAAGAAAAACTTTACATATTCAGGTGTGTATATTCTAACAGTATTTTTCAACATCTTGTGGCACCTGTATGTCACCTTAATGGTTAACTCTGCAACCTACAGCATATAACATGTTTCTAGGGAGGCTTTGAGAATATTCTATATTGTGTATGTAGTGTATAAATTAAAAGTAATACAGACTCCATGTTTCACAACCTGTTTCCAAAAGACAGACATAGTGTATATGGGATGTAAATTGCTCCAAAATAGATTTTTGGGAATAAAGGAATAATTACATACCTTAGTAATCATTCCAATCGTATGATCGTATGTCTGTACAGTTACGCGTATCATTCCATCATTTATTGTCTTATTGATGAGTTATCAAGATATCATTGCAGAAACAAATTTGATAAACTTCTAATTTCTGTAAAATCTTAAAATATCACTAGAACATGCTGCTCTTAATTTGAAACTATATATTTGATGTACCCCAATCGTGTTTTGTTTGCATGTGTGTACACAGCAGACATCAGGGATGACAGCACTCCATGATCTCAGTACCACACCAGGATCTGTTACCTCATGCTCATCTTCTCTAGAGCCCACAGAGGCTCTGACTGAGCCTGAACAGAGTCCATCTCAGGACGAGCTTTCTCCTGTAGCATGCTCAGTATCCCCAGCCACGACCCAACCCCCCCTTGACACAGAGACAGCAGAAGAAACTGATCTACCTCCTGAATCTGGTAAATAACTTTAAGAGTGTCTTCTCACTGAATATCATGTTTAAGCTGGAAGCAACTGTCAGGTTGTATGATACAAAATAGACTGGTGTTTCTCTGTGGAATATTTAAAATCTCTTATTATGAATGAACCATTTTGTCCCTGAGATGATATTTTTACATTAGAATAAATAATGCATTATTTAATCATTTTTTTTCGCCGTAGACACAGGGTTATTAATCCAAGAAAGAAAGAGGCCAAGGAAGCTGTCACACAAGGTGCTGGAATGTCCCATAGAAGAAGTGTCTGTTGCTCCTATAAAAAAGAAGGTATGTTACGACTGAGATGGCAGTGGGCAAGTGTACTAGTGTGTGTATACTATTCCAGTTAGTATTTTGGGCTAGTACTGAAAATGTACATATTTTCACAATTTGTCACCTGTTTGTTTTGTAGGAGCTAAAGCGACACAGTGCAGTTACCTCTGAGGTGAAGGTGTTGGTCAAGAAAACTCAGGTTCTTCAAAAGCAAATTCTATCGCTCTCCCTATATCCAAACAAGCAATTTGATGTTGAAATCAATCTACCTTATTTAATCATCCTCAAAAATCTCACATTGGATAGGTTGCATCTGTGAAGAAAGAGAAGCCTACACCCACCACATCCTCAGCCCCTGCTGTCGCCTCCCAGCACTCAGAGAGCAAAGACGTTCTCGGTGGACCCAGTCCAAACAGGCCTCCCAGCCCCCGGGAATCTAAGACCCCCAAGCAGGAGACAGAGATGGAGCCCTCCAGCACTGAGGAAAAACAAAATGTACACACTGGAACACTAACTCCCAAACCTGAGGTGTGCATGTTGTATTGTTCAGCTGAAAAATCACTAGTCATCCATCAAAGAGGGATCTGTAGTCCTGCATCCATGACCATGGGTAACAATAGCTCTTTCTTAATCTCCGTAGGTACAGTCTGTGGGGTTGAATGACAGCCTCTCTTCCCATGTGGATATAAAAGGGAAAATAGGAGCAACATCCTTAAAGGAGAACGTTTGTCAGGTGGGACAATCTATTAGAAAGTATATATTTTTTGCTTTGTATGGCTCAGTTTCGGACACATCCTTCATTTGCAGCAGGTAGATCGTTAGCATATTTTACTGTGTATTTGTGTGTATGTTTGTGCAGGTATGTGAGAGGACAGGAGACCTGCTGGTGTGCGACGGCCACTGTTATGGAGCATTTCACCCGCAGTGTATAGGCCTGTCAGTGGCTCCCAGGGGAAAATTCCTCTGTCGTGAATGCAACACTGGTGAGTACGCCGGTGTCTGACAGGGGCAGCACTGGTCTGTCAATGATCATAAAATGTGTGGTCTTACAAGCTTAAGTTTTGAAATACTTCTTTCTTTTTGTTCCTTCCAGGTGTCCACACATGCTTTGTATGTAAGAAGTCTGGTGATGGGGTAAAGCGCTGTATGATACCACTGTGTGGGAAATTCTACCATACAGACTGTATATTGGGCTACTCTGCAACCCAGCCACATAACAAAGGCTTCCGCTGCCCTCTGCACGTTTGTCTGTCCTGCCACATCACCAACCCTCTCAACGTCTGTAGCTCTAAGGGTAAGCTCCAGTCTGCCTGTGGATATAATGTGATGACTGTTACATGTTCGAAAGGTCCCCACAGACTTGAATCATGCTGACTTCATGACTTCATGACCTCATACATTTCCTGATTTCATGACCGAAGATCTCGGGACTGTGCACCCCATCAGAGTAAAGGCACTGTCATATTTCTTACAACACTGAAAGTGGTGCTTTGGAGTCCCTTTGGCAAAGATTAAACTGTAGCCATCACTACACATTTTCTGCCTGCGTAGCAGCAATGTGTATGCACTTAGAGGTTCACCATCGGCACCATCCTGGAATGTTTAATGCAAAATGGACCTTGTTGTTGATCCATGTTGTGCCAAACTCTAAACCTGCTATCAGTGTGTCCGTTGCTGGTAAACACGAGGTAGTTAGCGTGAAAGTTTTTGTTCTGAGATTCTCTACACTATATTTGGTTATTTGCAAAATTGACCATCTCCTCTATAAATGACTCACTGTTTACATGTAAACAGAGAGGTATTATACCTAATAAAGTGGCTGTAAGTAGTAGCCCCATTAGCATCTTTGCTCATGTGTCACTACAAACCGTGCCAGTAGCCAGAGATGTCTGATGTCTTCATACAATATCCTTGAAACAGCTCCTGGTGCTGACAATACACACAGTGTGTGTTATCTTGGGTTTTGGTAATTTGACCTGACTCTATCTGAAACAGTTGCTGCACATATTTTTGGCACAGTACACTTACATTAAAATTTTTTTTCTTTCTTGGACTTTGATGTACCAGCTCTCCAGATAATCCTGTAAAATCTAATCAATTTGTGTCAATCAAGGTGTAAGGGGACGTGACATTTGGAGTGCATTTAAAGTGCTTCATAAGGCATTCAGTTGACTGAGAGCACTGTGTGTTGTTGGGTTGTTGTTACAAAACCTCAGTTAAATATCCAGATGTGTGTGGATTAAGATGTCTTTGTTCCTCTGTATTTTAATTCTAGGTCGGCTGGCTCGATGTGTGCGCTGCCCTGTGGCTTACCATGCCAATGACAACTGCATGGCAGCAGGCAGTTTGGTGCTGGCAAACAACAGTTTCCTCTGTCCGAACCACTTCACTCCCCGTAAAGGCTGCAAGAACCACGAACACATCAATGTTAGCTGGTGCTTCGTCTGCTCTGAAGGCGAGTTTGGTTTTGTTCTATGGTGATTTTTAATCTGCCAACAAAACAGTTTTACTACTATGATCACATATACATTTCTTGACATGAGCTCAGATGTGAAACTGCTAAATGACTCAGACCTGATCACTCTTTTGCACATTTTTCCAAACTGTCGTCTTGTTTCAGATATTGATAACATCCATAAAAGTGCCTGCTTTGGAAAATGCACTGTCCTTTATTCTTTATTCTTCCCCCACTTAGCGAATGTATCATTGATGCAAAAACTGTCTTTGTTTCCATTTGTATGCTGTACCTACACACACATCTGCCTCTTCAAACCAGGATCTCAAAAGGCCATAGTGCCCGAAAGGAATATGTCAAGACTTTACTTACACACCTGCTTGAGCTTAGCACAATCATTAGTAACACTGATGGTATGAATTGGTATAGCCACCGTTGTGTCCCCTGTGTTTCTTCATTGTCTGCATTGTGTGTGCTTTATGTTAGTCACTGTGCTTAAATAATTAGTCGACGAGATCAAAACACTAGAAGACGACTGACAGCAGTCGTAACAGATCATTTGGTATTTAGTTGCTGTTAATCCCTAAGAAAGTGCAGATGGTTGTAAATCAAAAACCTTGGGGCTTATTGATCGTTGAAGAGATCAAATATACACTTTTAAGACACTCTTTGGGCTCTGGTAACTTGCAATGGCCATTTGTCATTGTTTTTTATATTTTGTAGACAAAATAATAAAATAGCCTTGTTCATTTAGTTAATAAACTCAATATATTTTCATTGCCCTTATCAGTGTGTTGTGCTGTGGTTTTGTAGGGGGCAGTCTGCTGTGCTGTGAGGCCTGTCCTGCTGCTTTCCATAGGGAATGTTTGAATATGGAGATGCCTCAGGGCAGCTGGTTCTGCAATGACTGTAAAGCTGGGAAGAAGCCTCGTATTAAGGACATACTGTGGGTCAAATGGGGACGTTACAGGTAAGTGCACAACAACATTGTCTTCAGATACACACAGTGGTTTTAAGCAACAGCTAATGTACCCATATTTCTTCTTATGAAACCTGACCTAACTCTTTAGGTGGTGGCCTGCAGAAGTCTGTCTAGCCAAAGATGTTCCAAATAACATCTTGAGAATGAAACACGAGGTGGGAGAGTTCCCAGTCCAATTCTTTGGCTCCAAAGATTTTGTGTGGACATACCAGGCCAGAGTCTTCCCTTACATGGAGGGTGACACTCACAACATTGAGAAAATGGGGAAGGGTGCAGATGCCGTGTACAAAAAGGGTATGTGCTTTAATTCAGCGACTGTATTTTTGCAAGTGCTCAACTGAATCTTAGCTTAAGTTTATGCTTTAATAGTCTGAGTAAAGATCATGTCTTTCTTTATAGCCCTGACTGAAGCAGCAGAAAGGTTCAGAGAGCTCCAGGCAGAAAAGGAAATGAGGCAACTTCAGGAGGACAGAAAGAATGACAAGAAACCTCCTCCATACAGGCACATTAAGGTATAGTGTGACATCTGTGCTCATCTAGACTGACCTAAGACCAGTTCACCAAGATGTACAGTAAAAAATCACGCCGCCGTCTCTGTCTCTTAGGTAAACCGGCCAATTGGGAAAGTCCAGATCATAACAGCTGACCTATCAGAGATCCCACGTTGCAACTGTAAAGCCTCTGACGAGAACCCCTGCGGCATCGACTCGGAGTGCATTAACCGCATGCTGATGTATGAGTGCCACCCCCAGGTGTGTGCGGCAGGGGAGCGATGTCAGAACCAGGCCTTCACAAAGCGCCAGTACACAACTGTGGAGATTTTCAGGACACTAGGTTGCGGCTGGGGTTTACGTGGTGTGTCAGACATCAAGAAGGTAGGTTGGAAAAAAATCTGACACAAGGTTGTTGAATTGTAAGTAGTAAACACATTATACTTATTCCTCTATCTTATTTTTTTCTCTGTTGCTTCTCAGGGAGCCTTTGTTAGTGAATATGTGGGAGAGGTGATAGATGAAGAAGAATGTCGAGCCAGGATCAGACATGCCCAGGAGAACGACATCTGTAACTTCTACATGCTTACACTGGACAAGGTGAATCTGGGCTAAATACCTGCTAACACGTCATGTGATGTCATGTGTTTATGGTACTGCTTAGCAACCCACTTGATTCATAATGTAGATCAGATGCCTGGTGCAAACCTAGTTCTATTTTTTAATTCCAGGACCGGATCATTGATGCTGGGCCCAAAGGGAACCAGGCTCGCTTCATGAACCACAGTTGCCAGCCAAACTGTGAGACCCAGAAGTGGACTGTGAATGGGGACACCAGGGTGGGGCTGTTTGCTCTACAAGACATCCCAAAAGGTTTGAGTGACAGCCTGCAACTCACTTTTGTTGTTTTGCATTGTATAGGATTAAGAATGCAGAACATTTCATTAATTTACAATCTACAATCTGAGCGCAGTTTTAGAGCTAATCCAGCGTGTCCTTTAGGTGTGGAGCTGACTTTCAACTACAACCTGGAATGTCTTGGGAATGGGAAAACTGCCTGTAAATGTGGAGCACCCAACTGCAGCGGTTTCCTTGGTGTCAGACCAAAGGTAAAAGTACACATTTGAACAGTTTTATTGCTTCGTGAGCACACTTGGCACCCTTTAGATGATCCTCTGACCGTCCTTGCCTAAATTTACAACTTACAACAAAAAGCTGCCTTTTCCTTCTTCTTGTTCAGAACCAGCCGTCAGCAGAGAAACTGAAACTGAAGGAGGGAAAAAGAAAGGTCCCCATGAAGAAGAAGACCAAGCAAGAAGTGACCAAGGAAAGAGAAGACGAGTGTTTCAGCTGCGGTGATGGGGGACAGATTGTGTCCTGTAAGAAGCCAGGCTGCCCGAAGGTCTATCACGCTGACTGTCTCAACTTGGCCAAGAGGCCTGCAGGCAAGTAGGGACTGAGGGCTGTTACTGTTTATGTAAGGATCACTTTTAGCCCGTATCATATTTCTAAAGGGGCTCTATTAAATCAAAATTGTTTCTCAAAATTGACTCAACTTTCAAATATCCTCAAGCATTCATGGTTTTAAGGAATGATCACTGGGCAGTGAATTGAATTTGGGTGAAAGTGGACTAAACTTTGTTTTGTGCTAATGATGACAGAACGACCAGATATATCTAACAAAACATTGCCCTTGATCATCTGCTGCTAACATGCCATTTCTTGATATTGTTGGTGTTGTATTGAGTGTTTTCAAACTCCCAAACTCATAGTTTCATTATTTCAGTTTTTTAAGCAGATTTTAACCAGACCTCTATGACTGTTATAATATCAAGTGGCTTATTACATTTATCAACCTCAGTTTGGTCAAAAAATGTTACTGTTTGTGCCTTTTAGTCTAAAAAAAACACAAGATATGCTGAGTACTGACACTAGTCTTGTCCCCAGGGCGATGGGAGTGTCCGTGGCACCAGTGTGACATCTGCGGAAAAGAGGCAGCTTCATTCTGCGAGATGTGTCCCAGCTCTTACTGTAAGGAGCATCGTGAAGGCATGCTCTTCATTTCCAAGCTGGACGGCAAATTGTCCTGCAGTGAACATGACCCCTGTGGGCCAGACCCGCTGGAGCCAGGAGAGATTCGTGAATACGTGCCCAACACGACCTCTGTGAGGCCTGGGGCAATGTCTGTGCCCATCACTCCCTCGCTGGTCCCAGACTCCAGAAGAGCTAGTTCCTCTGCTGTTCCCATCTCTTCCCCTGCTGGTCAGGCTCCACTGGGCAGGCAGGAGCCTCCTCCTCGTCTCTACATCAACACAAAGACTGCTACCTCGAGCTTCATCCCTTCCAGCAGGTCTCACCTCAGAGACAGGACTGAGGGGAAAGCGTTCTCCACTCCTACCTCCTCTAAGGATGAGAGAGAGGATGGTGAGGTGGAGGACGGGGAGGTGTGCGGGTTAGAGGTGGAAGAGGTGGAGGAGGTGGAAGACGACGACGACGATGACGAGGAAGCAGAAGAGGAAGAGGATGAAATGGAGGAGATGGAGATAGTGGAAGATGAGGAGGAGGAGGAGCCACTGTATGGAGGGGACATGCTGGAGGAAGATGACGAGGAGGAGGACGACAACGACGACGAAGGAGGGGATGTGTATGACACTTGGGATGATTATGTGGATGAAGATGCTGATGATGGAGAGGTGGAGGACTTGGAGGAATGGGGGAGAGTGGAGGATGATGGTAAATGACTCGGCCCATCCATTCCTTTATAAATACTCAACAAAAACTCTCAATAGACATTCAAAGGACAAAAAGAGTTTGATATTTTGGTACCTACTTGAACGCAACACTGCCTTCACTTTGGTACTACATTGCCTTCTCATCCACTGCTGGACTGACGGTGCGGATGTGTACTGGTGCTAAGGCTCGAGGACTGATTCAGTCCATCTCTTTATACTTCTGTCAATATGTTTATTTGTGTCTGGTGCTGTTATGTTCTTTTGTTCTTTCTCTCATTATTGTTTACATTTTTTGGCCTTTTTTAAATGTTTGGAATATAAGAAAAAGTTGAGAAGTTTCACCTGACCAAACTGTCACGATAAGGGCATCTTATGTTGTTGTTACTGTCTTAACCTTGTCTTTCTAATTACAAGAGTGATAAAAAATAGTGTTCTCACTGGTCCATGTTACAGTTAGGCACAACAATACCTGCTTGATGCTTCTGAGGAATGCAAAATAAACCCACTGGAGTCATCAAGACTGAAATGATTCTTGTCAAGATAAAAAAAAAAACAAAAAAAAAAACAGCCAGTAGTTTTTTTTCATTGATTTTACTATTTCTATTAATACATCCTGTTTTCTCTCCAAACAGGTAGGTCAGAGCTCAGGATCGGACACACACAGAAATAAAAGAATGCCGTGACATAGCACAACCAAAATATGCATCACATATATCACTAACATTGGTTTTACACCCATCACTGCTGTCCCATTAACAAAATTAGAATAAAGTCAAATTACTTATTCTCGTGGTATCCAGTATTTCTTTCTCTTCTCAGTCACACATGGCAGAAGAAATCTTTTTTTGTCAGCAATATATCACAAGGATACTTTTAAGCTAATGCTGTAACTGCCATGTGAGTTTGTAAGTGTATTTGATAAGTAAGCAAGCTGTATCAGCATCCAGGAGATGGGGAGTAAAAAATAGTTCTTTGGTTATCTCATTGTGTATCCTGTAACCTGTTTGATTATTTTTCTACTTGAGGTTTCTACCACAGATTGTGTTAGAAGTCTTGACTTTTGTCCGTTAAATATGGCTGGTAACCATATGTGACTTGAAGGTTTTGAACTGCAGTCTGTTTTCTGCTTATCTCAGACACCGTTTCTCATAGTTCTTGCATCTCTTACACAGTTCATCAAGACAGATTTACCAGGTCTGAATGCAGGAAATAAAAATGAACCGTTTTTTATAGACTGGTGCTTCATGTGAACCATATTTTCTATTTATCAGTCTTATTGTCTTTCACATTATGCATTACACTTTAATGATGGTTCAGCCTATAAAACAAGATTAAATCAAACTGTAGTCTGTTGCACTAAATTTCAATAAAAAGGTTAAGACTTTATTTTGATGCAGTTACGCTCTTCAAGATCAGGTAAAAACACAAACACACCCTGAAGCTTTTGTGGCCCTTGGAGTTCCAGGGCCTGGTAATCCAGTAGTGTACTTGTGCCCCCCAGTGGTGGAAGAAGTACTCTGATATTTTGCTAAAGTACCAGTACCACTGTTCAGAAATATTCTGTTACAAGTAAAAGTTCTACATTTTAAATTTGATGTCTGTGAAGATTCCCAGTCATCCAGGTCCATGATTATCCAGGAAAAGTTGATTCAAGGGCAACTGGACTTAGTTGTGGGTGCTTATAGATATTTCCCCTCTCAGCCATGAGGCCTCTTCAAAACTTGACTTGGGTGCAAGTGCAAAAGCATTAGCATAAAAATATATTTAAAATGACAAAAAATGAAAGCACTCATTGAAAATGCTACATATATGTAGGCTATATATTACTGGATTATAATTGTTTATGCATCAATGTGCAAGCATCACTTTAATTTGGCAGCTGTTAAAAATGCAGCTAATATTAACTACTTTATTAATTGCTTGGTTGCTCAATCAATAATAATGTATTATATTTTTTGTTTATATGGATATAAACATATCCATATAGTTACTACCAGTACTTACGTAAAAGTATTTAGTCACTTACACTTACTGGTGTGAATGAAATGAGCATCATTCACATTTGAGATATGTTGTGAAAAAGTATAACCACATCTGTCATGTTCCACACAAAAAGAAAAATGTTCTGATTTAGTAACACAATTATATAAACAACCGTGGTTGTGGTTAAGGCTCTACATCGAGGTGAATAGTGTAAACAGCTCCGTCCTCTAGATATCGCTGTTTCCCAACGTCATGACGTCAACACCATAGAGAAAGACAGGACGTGACGTAGCTGTGGTTGATGTAAAATGGCGACTATGGTGCATTAGTCAAAACAAAAGTAACGAGTCCAGTAACAGAGACATAGAGAATTACCGTTTTCGCAAAGGAAATATCAACCCAAGTATTATTTGTTGGATCTTACCAAGGTAACCAAACTGTTGATTAAGTCAGTTTATAAAATAAAGTAAGATAAAAACATTTCTTCCACGTTGAAGTCAACAGCTAGGTTAGCTAACGCTGATGGTGAGCTTCTGTTTAACATTTATAATCATGAACTTTATGCACTCGGTGCTGGGTGAATATGTTGAAGACGATGGGAGAAGAACTACTTCTCGGACTGATAATGTTTCTGCTCAGCAGTTCGATGTGTTAGATGACTGTTGTTCATTTAATAAGGTGTATTTGTGGTGGCAGGTTCAGACATGACCGAGCAGACCAGTGTCAGCACGGAAGGCATCGTTGGGCTGGATGAGCCCAAGAAGATGACCAGGGAGGACTGGAGGAAGAAGAAGGAGCTGGAGGAGCAGAGGAAGCTGGGAAACGCTCCAGCTGAGGTTGACGAGGAGGGGAAGTAAGTTTGTGTGGACAGAAAGCAGAGCCTGTTAAGTGTCTGAAGAGATTCTCCAACTTACTTTGCTACATGTTCACATCTGGAAATTTAAAGTAGATACGCCACTGATTAAAGGGGTACATTATTTATAACCAAGAATGGGTCAAGCAGACCCTTCCTGACTGTTAAATGTTGTTATGATGCAACAGTGATAAATGTAAAAAGGCATTCACGTCAGCATCCAAATTGTAAATACATTTTTAATAGTTCTGAACTGGCACTTGATAATGTGGTGCCTGAAAACCAAACAAACATGGAGGTCTCTCATCAGCCACAGTTAATTCTTCAAGGTATCTAAACGCAAAAATTAATTGACATAGTGGTGTATTACCCATGCACAGTATTTTTAACACAACTAACTAACTGTCTGGTGACGTGAACACTGGCACGCTGTGAACAAGGGAATCTATCACATCTCTGCTGTCCTTCTCTTATTACATGAATGTGGTGCAAGTCCCACAAACTTTAAACCCTGATTAAAGTTTAAAAAATATTTACAATGTTACAAGTTAGTGTTGTGACAGTAATTAGGACCACTTGGGCTGCTTCTTCTCATCTCCAGGGACATAAATCCTCACATCCCACAGTATATTTCATCAGTGCCGTGGTATATCGACCCATCCAAACGGCCCACACTAAAGCATCAGAGACCACAGTCTGAAAATGAGGCGCAATACTCAGCAATCGGAGAGTGGTATAAGAGAGGAGTGCAAGAGGTGAGACTGAATCATTGAGTTACTTTCATATGGCTGTAAGAAATTAGCTTTAAAGTTCATAGCTTCATTTTGTTTCTCCACACAGAGTACTGTTACTACTAAATATCGTAAGGGAGCTTGTGAAAACTGTGGTGCCATGACACACAAGAAGAAAGACTGCTTGGAGGTAAAAATGAATAAAGCAATCTTTCATCTTCCAGCAGAGATGAACTTTTACTCATTTGTATTTCAGTACATTGATAGAATGTTATATCCTTGTACTTAAATGATAACCTCTGACCTTTACTGTGGTCCCATCAGCGACCCAGAAAAGTTGGGGCGAAGTTCACAGGCACAGGCATAGCTCCAGATGAACATTCTCAGGTCCAGCTTGACTTGGACTACGATGGGAAGCGGGATCGCTGGAATGGATACGACCCTGAGGAACACGAGCGCATCGTGGAAGAGTACGCCAAAGTAGACTTGGTGAGTAGTCTAGTGGTAAATTCATTGTGGTTAAACTTTGGGGCATTTGTTTGTTTTTGTTGAAATGAAGAAAAACGAACTTCCATGGTACCTTATCACTGTGTTAAGGCCACAGAGCTCTGCCCTCTTCCAAGCACATTCCTGTGGTCCTATAAGAATCAGGACCAAATTTTAACAAGCTACACAAAACAACTTTAAACTGAACATTTTTATCGGTATATTGATTAAACAGATTGATATCTGACAACCAAAAATCCTTTATTCTTACAAAGCTTAACAAACTGTACTGAGGGCAAGCGGAAGTCAGAACCAATCAATTGCAGGTACTGGGACACAAATCAGGCGTGACGGTACAATCACATTCAAAACATTGCATTTTAACTGTGTGATCTATTTGTAGTCTACTACATGAAACTGACCTTCTATTTGTTTCTGTCTCTCAGGCCAAAAGGACTCTGAAGGCACAGAAACTTCAGGATGAATTGGCCTCTGGAAAACTGGACCAAACTGTAAGTATTCAGGAATGTCAAGATTGTATAAGTAATGGATCGTATTGAGATATTGTGATGAAAGACGGTCTCTTGTCCCGGAGACTAACATTGAATTCTCTGAATCCTTTGTCTGCAGGAGTGGGAACATGACAGTGAGGATGAAGATGAAGATAAATATGCAGATGACATTGACATGCCCGGTCAGAATTTCGACTCCAAGAGACGAATCACTGTCAGGAATCTGCGTATCAGAGAAGACACAGCTAAAGTAAGAGACACATGACTGTTCAGGCCTATTGCCTACGTTGAACAATCGTTTACTCCTAGCTTTTCTATCTGTGATGCTAATTATCTTTCTGTGCTGGACAATGTTTGCTGAATTAAATGAATATGGAGGAGACATTTGGTTGCATCTAATGTCCACTGTTAAAGCTGATTTAAGTGAGAGTGGAGGGAGTGTCATTACAATCAATAATCTGAACTTTTCATGTCTGTCTCTCACAGTACTTGAGGAATCTCGATCCAAACTCTGCCTACTACGATCCAAAGACTCGAGCTATGAGAGAGAACCCATACTCCAACACTGGCATGAACCCTGACGAGTAAGTTACTGCTCCTGAACTTCCTGATAACTCCATTCTCACTGGCATACGTTGTAAACATTTTTGAACTGTTTTGTTTGTTTGTTGACAGAGTGGGTTATGCTGGAGACAACTTTGCTCGTTACAGTGGGGACACAATCACCATGGCTCAAACACAGTGTAAGTCACGAGATGTCACCTCTCCACCTCCACTCCCAGTTGTGGAAAGAGCATTTTCCTGATATTACAAGTATATTGTTGTTACTTCAATGATAAAATTGTGTCATGTTTCCTGGGATCATTGTTATGTTGGTGCTATCAAAATACTGCAGGTGGCACCAAACCCATCGTGCTTATATTTTAATATGTTCTTGAACAATGTGGCATTTACACAACAACTGCAAGTGTGTATGTGATGTCAACATTAAACAAGTTGTCTTTAAAAGAGCACATCAAAAATTTGGAAGGGAGGAAAAGAAGTTGGTCTGTTGGCGTGTGCTTTAGTCACGTAACTGAGTGAACAGAAGTAGCATTTAAAGGTCATAACCATATTTTACAGAAGGTAAAGCCTGCTGACATCAGTGGTTAGTAGTTTTTCACTGTTGATGTTTATTTTCTGTAATTACTTTTAATAGTGTGAGTTTAAGCTACCTGAAGTCACCTTAGCTAGCAGACAAAGCTAAAATTGCAAATTTCGCTATCAAAGTACGCATATTATTCGAGATATCAAATAATATTGATGATATTAGGTCATTGAATTATAGGACAATTATTTTCCCAATAAAACATGTCTACCTATCTGATATAAAATGGTAGATATGACATGAGGCACCAAAAGCAGGATTAATTCAGTTTTGCCAGAAATGATAACTTCTTTGTTTTCACACACTGGATACTCAAAAATAACATTTACTCACAATACAAGCAGGAATGCAGCCTGTATTTGTAGTGTCCTGTTATGATTGTCAATGCTTCATGTTATGACAGTGTTTGCCTGGGAGGCCTATGAGAGAGGCTCAGAGGTGCATCTGCAGGCCGACCCCACCAAGCTGGAGCTGCTCCACAAGTCCTTCAAGGTCAAGAAAGAGGACTTTAAAGAGGAACAGCGGGAGAGCATCTTGGAGAAGGTGACATCTTTTGTTTTAAAACAGGAGGGTGCTAACTAAAGGTTCATACACACTATGAGATATCTATCTCGCTGGCTCATTGCATGTCGTGCTGCATGACAAGCGTCTAATAGAATCTTGGTTTCAGTATGTATCAGAATATACGCCAGATTGTGCATTGTTAAATCAAATTATGCCAGAAGAGACGGTTCATCTCACATCATCCAGCTACACCATGATCATGTTTTGAAAATGACACTTTTCATTTTTTCATAACGACCAAAGATGGTGATAGTGAAAATGGTGTATAGGAGCTTAATAAGTATTCATACTGGCTGATGACATTACTGACTATGTTTGTGCTTTTGTTTGTGACACTCAGTATGGAGGTCAAAAGCACTTGGATGCTCCGCCGCGGGAGCTGCTGTTGGCCCAGACGGAGGACTACGTGGAGTACTCTCGTCACGGTGCTGTACTGAAAGGACTTGAGAAAGCCGTCGCCCGTTCCAAGTATGAGGAGGACGTCCTCATCAACAACCACACTGTAAGGATGGCAGAACAGACTATACCTGTTGCTAATTTTGCTAATTTCATTCACTATGCATTCTTTAAAAATTAATCTTGTGTGTTTTTAGTGTGTTTGGGGCTCTTACTGGAAGGATGGTTGCTGGGGATACAAGTGTTGTCACTCCATGGTCAAACAGAGTTACTGCACAGGAGAGGCTGGAATTGGAATAGTGAGTACATGTAATAACAGTGTTTAAAGGCTCTGTTTGATACACAGAGTATATATTTTTTTCCATAATTTTAGTTTTGTAACTTCTATACTGTTTTTGTTCTTTTTAATAATGTGCAGAACAACTCAGAGTGTGTTCCATTTGAAGAGGGACTCACTGAGCCACAGGAAGAAGAACAGCCAAAATCTCTGCTGGAGGTAAGTGACACCGAAGAGGTTACTGATTATAAACAGATGTTTTGGGTTTTTTTTATTGCCAGTGGTCAAGATAGCTCTCATTGTATGTTATACCAATGTTTACAATCATCAGATGCATCGAGATAAGATGATTAAGGACAAGAAGAAGAAAAAGAAGAGCAAAAAGAATAAGAAGCGCGGCTCTGACAGCAGTGACTCAGAGGATGAGGAGAAGAAGAAGGAGAAGCTGAAGAGGGTAAAAATGCTTTTGTGTTTTTAAATTTGCAGACTGCGTTCAGTTGTCTGTATCTTTGGTTTGGCTCATTTCTGTAACTGACCTCCAACCTTTTTGTTCCTCCCAGGCCCTTGATGCAGAGGATAAACGGGTGAAGCACATAGAAGCAATAATGCAGTTGGATGAGAGGAAGAGGCCATACAGCAGCCTACAGGAAGTGAAGGCACCCACCGAGGAGGAGATGGAGGCCTTCCGCATGAAGCGATGCCGGCCAGATGATCCCATGGCTTCCTTCCTGGGACAGTGACCTCCTCCTATCTCTGCTGACTCCCCTAAACTCTCCCCATGGACTGTACCAGAGCAGTTGTTCAGTGAAAAAAATGTCTAAGAAAACTCGACTTTCTCTTATAAACTTGGAACAGGAGCCTGTTGTTCAGTTGCAAATGCTACAGAAACTGTGTGCAGTGTTTTGTTAATTTCATTTTGCAAATGATTGCACACTACCAGTTAACATACCATAGGACAATAATGATGTGTGCTTTAGTTTGTATTTACCCATTTTCACTGAAAGAAAAATGTAAAAATGAAAACTTCTGTAGATTTTTTAAATTTATTTGTCAAATACAAAATGGAGTTGCCCTCAGTCTTTACAGTAATTTTAGGAACTACTTTTACTGGGATTAATGCATTTTTATAAATAAAACATTTGTCTGAATATACTTTCGTTTAAAATTGTTTTGCTTTACAGGAACAATGTTCAGTCAATGTACAATCATCAGATGCATCAAGATAACACCACCAACATCACTATAAATGTGCTAGTGTTAGCATGCAGTTCATTTTCAACTGGTTTCCTTTGACAGTTAAAGACGTCCTTCCAGCAATGTTTTACGACATTAAAAATACTCTGCTTTGAGTTTTAATTTGTGTCTTTATGTAGTTTCCCCAAAAAAGTTCAATTACCTGGTTAAAAGTTCTTAAAATGATATCTACTTCCTATCCCTTGTTGAAAAATCCAGTGTCTGTGAATATGCTAATATGTGTAGTTTCAAATGTTAGTGTATAAGTTGCATATTGAACAGTGATGGGCTCAGGGTGTCATTCAGTTTTTTCACCAGCTTGATATATTATCATTCCATATCTGCCTTCTTTGATTGTTAAAGCTAATCATACTGTATGTGCAGGTCAGATATGAACTGATGGTAAGACTTTTGTGTGATCATTTGTCTTTATTTACTAATGTTGTCTCCTAGAAACCTGCAGCACAAAAACAAGTTATGTAATTTCTCTTCACATGTTTCCAGTTAAAGGTGAATACAGTAGATTGCTAAACACAAAGCACCGTCTCACCCAATAGCTGGAACATTTTTATTGGTCTCTCAGCTCTTGGCTCTGCTCAGCACAGCAATAAACACAAACCCGTCTGGTAATATTCATATTCATACCCTGCTGCAGACCACCGTGTTCTATTAATTTTGCACTTGTAACTTTAAAACCTGTCTGGGACTATTATTATTTAGAACACACAAAGCTGGAACTTTATCATGATTATACTTTTCATGAAGTCTGTTATGTAATATCCTGTTTTCCCCTTAGCATGAGTTCGTGAACAAGTAAAGCGTCACCACTTCAGCTGTGCAATACTGTTGCACTGACTTGAATATGACATCATGGTGAAAGTATTTTTTGGCAGTGTACTTGGTGTACAGGGCGGATGTTATGGACTATGATTCACTGGGCTGCACATTTCTCTGCTGTGCGTCTCTTGGAGAATGCCATCTCAACCGATTATTGGAAAATCATGTAGGAAAGTGTGCGCTCACAGGCAGAAAAAGGACTTGGATAGAGGTGAAAATGCCCATGGGTCATAATTTCTCATCTGGTGAGTTGTTTATCTACGTTTTCCAAACGGCTGATACACTCCCTTTGCAAAAACATGCTGTAAGCTGAAATCTTTGCTTGTATTTAACCTGCGCATGATTGTAGCATCATATTTCTTTGTGCATGCAGTCAAAGCCCAAAACAGACTACACTATGAAGATAACTCTACATGTTTTACACTGGATTACAGCTGTAGATAGTATGCATGTACAGTTTCGTGTTTTATGTTTACAGACATTTGCATCATGTGACTGAGACTGGCACACAAAACCCAAATCAAATATATTGTTGTAAACAATTATTTTCCCTGTTCCTCTTGTGACTCTGCAGTGACCAACATGGTCCAGATCTGTGTGATGCTCTGTTTGCTGTCAGTTGTCGTCTCCCAGTCGACAAATTCCTCATCCAAGAAAGGTCGCAACATCACCATCCACTCCTCCCAGCTGGTCTGCAGTGTGCCAGGTCCAGAAGGGCCTGCAGGGAACCCAGGAGTCCCTGGATCACCGGGGGCCATGGGACCCATGGGGCCCCCAGGGAAGGATGGCCCGGATGGGAAGGATGGGGAGAAGGGAAACAAAGGAGATCAAGGTGGTTATCTACTCACTCTTATCTATCATCATATTTGAATCAGTCCTTCCATTTCCCTTTATCTGTTGGTCTGCTTCTCCAGCAGAGCTCCAAACTCCAACATCCTCAGGGTCAGATCTTAACTTCTGGTTCCCTTATACGTGGGAGTCCCATTGGCCAAGACTAACAGATATAGAAACTCTTTCATAACCTCAGCTCTCTGCCCTTTGCTGACAACCTATTGTTCTTCGGGAACAAATGAAGTTTAATGAAAGGGCAACAGCGTCCTATCAGGGTATGATAAAACTGATTCAGGAGCTGTTCTTTGAACTTTTTTTCAACATTTGTGATCAGTAAGTCATGTCTGAATTTATTGCGTTAAGCTATAAGAATTGTCATAATTTTACCACTGTTGTCAGGTGACCCAGGGAGGACTGGGAACCCTGGCAAGCCAGGTGTGAAAGGCCGTGAAGGAGTTATCGGGAAGGCTGGACCTCGGGGACTGAAGGGGCAACGTGGAACACCAGGGGTGGCTGGAAAACGGGGACCAAAGGGGGAGCTGGGTGACACAGGCCAGGAAGGAGCTCCTGGACGCTGCAATTGTGGCAGTGCAGCCCGCTCAGCCTTCTCTGTGGCAGTGACAAAGAGCTACCCTAAAGAGCGAATGCCCATCCGCTTCAGCCGGATCCTGCTGAATGAGGGGAATCACTACAATGCCAGCAGTGGGAAGTTTGTCTGCGCTATACCTGGAGTCTATTATTTCACCTATGATATCACTCTTGCAAATAAGCACCTGGCCATCGGGCTGGTGCAAAATGGACAGTACAAGATCAAGACATTTGATGCAAACACAGGGAACAATGATGTGGCGTCCGGTTCTACTGTTCTCCACTTGCAGCGGGCAGACCAGGTCTGGC
Source organism: Seriola dumerili (assembly GCF_002260705.1). NCBI lineage: Eukaryota > Metazoa > Chordata > Actinopteri > Carangiformes > Carangidae > Seriola > Seriola dumerili. Next base: position 231,019 of record NW_019174416.1, on the reverse strand, counting down.
TGCAGATCTTCTACTCTGAACAGAACGGTCTCTTCTTTGACCCTTTCTGGACAGACAGCACATTCACTGGCTTCCTCATCTATGCTGACCAGGAATTTCTCAATGAAGCTGATAGAAAAGCAAATTCCCAGGATGACAGTTAATACTGTAATCCTGAAATATCCTTGTTTTGATTTTGTCATTGACTTTAATTAATATCAAAATGTTATGAAAAGATTGCTCCAGCTCCACAGTTGAAGGCTTCAGTGAAGTTCAGTTGTTGAACAGGTTCTGACACCAGGGGGCGCACAAGTAGACAAGTAATTCAACTACATTTGGGAAACAACTTAACAATGCTATATCACTTACTTTCTGATAGAAATCTTTTTAAAAATTGTCCAAGACATAAGTGAATTCTTTTCAATTCCCTTTGTTTCCCTTCTTTAATTCAGCTCAGAGGAGCCTTAAGATTGCTTAAGAGTTTTACTAGTGGCACAGAGTCATCTTCTGTGATGCAATCAAATTTCTATTCACAAAACAAAACTGAAATCAATACAATATTGTATATTACATTTACAGAATTATGGACACCTGAGCATATAAGTTAATGGGTTTGTGTATACTATTTGATTCTCTAAACTTGACGAAACCAAGAAACTGCCTCTATAAGAAGTTTATAATTATTTAGTTTAGTACTAATTGCTTGATAAGTTGATTATTTTGGGGGGTGGGGGGACTTTAGAATTAATTAAGCAATTAATATTTTTACCCTTCCTTTTTGACATACAGTGGTGAATTAAAATTTTGTTTTAACTAATAGCAGCTAACATATTCTTAGCATGCATTATTAATACAATACTACCACTGGGTGATTGTGAGAAGATATCCTGCATGACCAGAAATAGTTTAATGTAGCCATTTTTAATTTGATGCATTTAAAACAATAAGAGGCCTGGATGGAGAGAGAAGACATAGAGATAGCTTCTGTATGTGCTACATCTCTTGTGTTGTTGTTCTGTTTGTGTAACCTGATTTATTTAATCATTTATATGCTTTATCTGTCACACTTATGATGTGAAGCTCTGGCACCAAGACTGGTTTGCAAACTAATTGTGATATGTCACCAAATCATTCTCATACAAACTTAAACTGTGAATGTGAAAACAGCCTTCTTGTGTCAAACTCTGCACATCCATCATTTTACACAGCGAAACTCAAAAATCAAAGTCAAGTAAGAATAAAGAAAACATGTTTAAATGAGCTCTTAGCTTTTTCATTAGCCAGATCAAATACTGAAATTTTCTACAGTGGTTATTTATGATGGATATGGAAGCATTGCATGAAATAAGAAAAGGAATACTATTTTCTTTGAATATTTGTAACAGCTGGATAATTTTGTGCTTTATTCTGCTCATTGCTGTTACCTTCCTGTCTGCAGCTTTTGGTGGTATGGCTTTCTTTAGCATCATTTCAAAACCTGTCTAGAAAAATAACTTCTTTGTCCATGTAAATGGTGGCCCTTGGCATTAATCATTCAGTCAATCAAACTTTTGGTGCAGAGGCTTGGTTTTAAAACTAGGCTAATTTATAAATATGCTAATTAGCAAGTGTTAAACCCTTATAATAAGATAAAAAACCGGGACAATAAGATAATGGTGTAAAGAAAATAGGACATAATTCACATGTATATAAATAAAATGCTAATATTTTGCTCAAGCGTTTGTAGTTCTGTCGCTGACCTCTGAAGGACTACAACTCCCAGGCTGGAGGAGGGCCCTTCACGTCGGCCGCACGAGCCTCGCACCGCAGCAGCAGCAGCTGGTGCAGCCGAGGAGGCGACTTTGTTACCGCGGAGCCACCGGAGAGGAAACGGCTGAACGAAATCTCTCGGAAAAAGTGTCAACAGTTTGGGGGAAACGGCTCGACCAAACGTCCGTTGCCCGGATTTGGCGGTGGCAGCTGTTTTACGAACTTGTCAGAGGATTTGAACTTTGTCTTTTGGCCGAAAAAAAGAGGTCTTTCTCAAAGTTGAGCCGAAGAGTTCTTCTCTCATTCAGGATGTCGGACTGAGACAAAGGGGTCTGGGGGGCATTCCCGTCGGAGCGGTGAGTGGCACATGTAATAACCACCGAGATGAAAAGTTCACAAGGTTACTGTCCTGTAGGACGAACGGGTTGTGTTTGTGCGGAGATGTCTAGCTTATTCACTGTGTGCCGTTTTTGTTTTTAAACGAGGCGACTGTTTCTGGGCTCGGTGGACAGTTAACTTGTGTAGCCTCACTGTTTGGCCGCTGTCTCGTGGTGCGGACGCGTTTTAGATGATAACCAAAGTGCAGGATTTGTTAGTAATTTATCGTTACAGTGAACAACCAGACCAAAAGTGGCATTAATGAAAGGCTGCTTTGATTCATTTGACCTATAGCGTGGTCGAGCGGGCATTTAACTGAGCCATTTAAATTCCCGAGCAGAGAAAATGGCCTATGCAGGGGGAGAGACCTGTGCTGTGTGATTAGCAAGATGTTCAAAAACTTTATCAAAACGACCAGATTTCTCCGAAATAACCGCCTTGCTCTGATTGACGATACAAACACCAGCCTGTAGTTGATCAAATCTTTAAAATCGATTTTAATGAACAAATTTACAGAATAACTTTAGTTCAGCTTGATACTACTGCTATATCTGCCAGTCAACAGCCTGTTTGAAAACTATACTATACATTTTCTAGTTATCCTCACCTTTCTTTGCCCAGCATGCCACTCTGTTGAAGAGTTTGAACTTTGTCTTGTTTTGGACACATCTCTCTCAGCAGGTAAAACTTGATTCTTGAAGTCCCCTCTGGATGGGAAAGATGGAGAGGGAGTTGCAATGGTGGAAAGGACAGCTAGCTGCAGATATCCATCAATCCCTCCGCATCAAGGTGAGCCTGACATCATTACACTCTGCTTTATTTTGATGGGAAACTCATTGTTTATGAGCAGTACAGTATGAGCTAAACATGTTTTCAATGTGTGTGTTGAAGATTTACATTAAAAATTAGTAAATGACTTATTGTCTGTACAGCTTTACTATCAACAAACAGCAACTTGAAAATCGCAGTGTGTTGTACTGTATGTTACTGTATACCTAAAACAAAAGACAAATGAGTAAAGCTAAATGGCTAGCTGATTAATCAATTGATAAGAGCTGCAATGATGCAGCTCTTATCAATTACACTTGACTACAGTTAATTGGTAACAATTTTAATTATTGGTTAATCGTTAAAGTAAATTTTAAAGCAAAAATGGCTAAAATTGCTTTTTGCTATCCTCTCAAATGAGAATATTTTCTGGTTTTCTTGTTCTTTCATTGAAGTAAAATAAATATCTTTGGCTTTTGGACTGTTGGTTGGACAAAACGAGACATTTGTAAGACCATCACTCAAATCGTGATGGTCATTTTAACTGATGAGAAAATAATCACTTCATAATTAGTTGATACTGAAAATAATCATTAATTGCAGCCTTACGATTAATGGAGCAATGGAAAATTAAGTGAATTGTGAATGGCATTTTAGCTGTTTATGATTAATCAAGAAAAAATAAATAAGACAGTCAAAACACTCTGAACCAGCAGGCCTGTGTTGATTATTCCACATATACTGCACAATGTATTGAAAGTTGGGAGGAAAATATAATTACACAGTCCTGTTGTCTATTTAAACATGATCTAAATTAGATTACATGGAGGAGTTCAGGCTCATTAATTAAGAATGTCTTAATTAACCTCGAAGCGCGATCATATTTCATCCCACGTGTCACTTTAATGGAGACATCTGTCACTTGACTGGCATCTTCGAGCTGAGGCTCTTCTGCCAGCTTCACAGTGAGGGAGATGAATACAGATCAGGTTTGAGACATCAGGTGCCTGGATGTGCGAGAGGTTATATCTGTATTGGTGGAAATGAGGACTGCAGTGAATCAGATGTTTGTGAGCCTTACAATGAGTCATTCACTTACACACAGTTTGATTCAGTTTGTTCGTGCTGGACAGTGTCTGACTCAGAGTGAGCTGTCAATTAGACTGAAAATCTGTGCGCAGAGCTGGAAACTAAACAACACACTCACTCTTTCCTTGTGTACTATAATGAAAGAGAGAGATACTGTCAGTCTAAATTTTAGGTTTTGATCTCCTTATATCAGCATTTTTGGTTAAATCCCAAGCAACAGGCTCACCACAGTATAGACTATATAATGTAATGTCCTCATCGTAAATGCTACATATGGTGAATTGAAAAATGCTTGAGACTAATTTTTTATAGAAATAGGATCACTTTATTTAGGTACCTGAAGTAAACAACAACATGATATTTGTCTCAAAGTTGGCTACAATAAAACTGCTTGTGTTTTAAATTACAGTCACTCTTCCAGGCCTTCCAGAGTTTTTCCAGTTTCTTGATGGATATCTTTTGATAGTGTGAGACATCAAGCGCAAATATACCAAAAGAGTTTTTGGCTTTTTTCCAAGAAGACATTTTTTTTCATACCGCAGAGGAATATCCGCTTGATTTTCTTCTGCCATAAGCTTACTTTTATGTCCTTGTGGTGACAGCAGGGTGTCTGATTGTTACGCTAAAGACTGAAATATTTTTATTTATGGACTTATGAAAATTCAAGATCATGGATTTTTATATGCTCTTAATCAATGAATCGTTTAGTTGATTGATAATTAGGATAATAATTGGGACAATGAGGCAAAATAAGATATAATGGAATATGATAGATTTCAGCAGAGCTACAGTGCACTGCTTGATATGAATCAATAGTCCAAAATTAAATTTAATAATCAAATCAATTGTCTATAAAGATACCAAACATTTACTTTTTATTCAGCTTATCAAATGTGAAAAATTGCTGCTTTTCTTTTCACCATTATGCATTGAATACATTTGGTCTATTGGTCAGACAAAAACAGAAATGTGAAGGGTCACCTTGGGCTTTGTGAAACTGTGATGGGTATTTTCACACCTTTTCTGACATTTCTTGGATTAAACAATTAATGTAAAAAAGAAATATCAACAGATAGGCCTAGTGTTTTCTAATTTTAATGATATTTTACCAAAACCATTCAAATGTATGCTGTTCAGAAACTTATGAGTAGAGGTGAATGTTTTCAGAAATGGATAAGCTGAAAGCGCAGTAAAATTTAAGGGGATATCAGATGTCAGAGCTGTTTGTGGAGAGGCCTTCACACTTTGTTTAGATTTCCTGCATGGCGTTTGCTCCCCCACAGTCTCATCCAGCCTTAATGACGTTTGCTGCCGTGATAATGCCCTGATGTGGGAGATAGTGGTGGTGTGTAGCATGTGGCAAATTATCAGACATGCAAATCAGGCGGAGGCAGCTGTGGAATCCTTAATTATGGTGCGGGTCCCCCACAAAGGCACCTCTCCACCCACCCACCCCCTGGAGCCCCTCCAGACTCCAGCAGCCCCCTCCTCCTGCTGCCCTTGTACCCCCAGACAGACAGATGGACCAGAGGCAGAATCTGAAGCAGTGGGAGGAGAGGAGAGTTTGGGGAGGATTGGGTGGTGTGGTTGGTTGTGGCACCGGGGGTGGAGCTGCTATATGTGGATTTGGGAGGAGGGGGGTTACTGTTTATTTTTGGTTTCAATTCAAATGTCAGTCTGAACATCATTGTTGTCTTAGTTGTGCTCAAAATAAATAGTTGACAGTTTGTGTAAACCCAACAGTGTTTGTAGTTTTGCCCTCACAGAATTTTATGTTATTCAAAGTATTAACTGTAGCATGTATTTCTATGTTATGAAACGCTGAGCTTTAAACTAATAGTTTTAGAGCCAGCCTGAAGGCAGGCATGTTCCTAAACAACAGTCCTAACATGATGTGGATATTTTCTGTGTTTCTCCTTTAATGTAAGGACCCCTGACTGTTTGATCTTAAGGAGATTAATCCAGCAATCCTCAATCTCTTATTAAATCCAAATGAAAAGCCCTTGTTTTTACTCAGATTCTCAGAGACCAAAAAACATTTTTGAAAACAAAAACATTTTCTGGGATAAGCAGCTTAAATACTGACAAAGTAACTGCAGAGTAAGTTTGTACATCCATCACTGATTTTTTTTTTTTTTGTTTGTTTCTTACTCTGAGGCAGATTTTGAAACTGGAGCCTTGTGCTCGCCTGTTTTCTGGAGCTGATTGGGAAGATACCCGGGGCCGATTCAATGCTAATGCCCCCGAGTATCTTCCTTCCACTTTGAAACACATGCAGCTAATTGAACATGAATGGGAGATGTGGTAGGGGTGAAACCTAATCCTATCTACTACCCAACCTCCACCCCCCCACCCCCCCCCCAAACTACACACACCACCACCACCCTCAGCCCGTTGCACCAAGACCCCTGCAATGACCCAAATTAGCTCCTGTTCTCTGCAGCGATGGTGAATTAAATGAAATTGAAATGAGGCTGAAGCATAATCTAGATTTTTCTGTGGTAAATTGAGTTTTATTCTCAATATGAGTATTTCAGACCCATAGCAGCTCTCCTGACAGCAGTTAAACCCAGTCAGCAGGAGACATGCATGGCTCACTATTATTATGCATATTCTTTACAACCCCTGTGTTTCTTCACCGCTGCTTCCTGCCCACCCAGTTCTTCTCACCCCCTCCCCACTCCGATGAGTTACGTCCCCTCTCATCCCTCTTCTCTTCTCCCTCTCTAGGAGCTGAAGTTACCCGTCTATCGGGCCCACTCTCCGCAGATCGGCATGCGACGGTACTTTGCAGACTTGTTGGCCATCCTCAGTAATCGCTACCAGCTATGTCCTACAGCACGTCACCTGGCCGTCTACCTGCTGGACTTGTTCATGGACCACTATGATGTGGCCGTCAAGCAGCTCTATGTGATTGCCCTCTCTTGTCTGCTCCTAGCTAGTAAGTCTATGAACAGCCTTACAGCTTCTTCCCTAAATTCACCAACATGTTTATTTTATGTTTTCTGTAGTTTTTGCCTGACCAGGACATTTATTAAAAGACTAATTGCTCATTTTTCCCTATTAGGCTCAAGCATGTGTTTACATTGATGCTTGCGTTCTTGATTTCTTAAATCTAAACTTAAATATGGTACTGAGGTAACTTGTGTTTTCATTTTGAACAGCATTTTGACTTAACCTGTAGATGCCTGCAATGTAAATATTCTGAGGTAAAAAAACATACTGTGACTGGTTCATGCACAGATGGCACAAGGCCTATAACAAGGCTAATTCGAGTTATGCTTCGGAGACCATAATGTTTTGCTTTTCTAGCTACACTTTTTAGACTGATCTGATAGCCTGTAATGACAGTTTACTGTCAGCTGCGATGTTGGTTTAAAAAGCACAAGGTTACCATTGTGGTAGGATGACTGTACCATTGTTTTAGGAGAAACTGTTGGGGATTATGCTTGTGTCTGCAGAACTTTATCTGTGTCTTTGATCCTAGCTGTAATAACATGTCTGGGGCTGCTGCTGTTACTCTAGTCCTATGCAGTCCATTTGAGTTGAACTAGATTTCGTACCAAGGCCAAAATGTCCTCTACTCCAAGACGTGTTTTTTTTTTCATCTACTTTTTCTACTCTGTCATTGAAAACTAGGTTCGTTACAGAGCCCAGCCTGCCTACAAACCCCATACAAATCCATTTTGTCCTCGGGTTAATTCTTTAATGGCACTTTTCTGTGTGATCACATCATCATGATGTTTTTAGACCTCCACTGTTCAAAAACACATCAGTGTGCCACACCACTGCCCTGAATGACAGGCTCCTTCATTACAACTAACATGGTCACTGTACCTGTAGTAACACTTGCTAAAAACTACAGCTGCCAGCCTGTTTAGGAAGCAACTGAGTCTTTTTAAAACAAATGAATCTGAATTTGGGACCATTTTCAAGATTTACATTTTCACTAGTGAATGGGCTTGGGGCTGATTGCCATCAACAGTTTTGGTCTTTTCATTTGTCTAGAAATATAGAAAAACATCAGTCTAATCTAAAAGCACTTTGCAGATATAAATCAATCAAGTTAAAACTTTGTATTTTAAGTCCTGAATATCTTCACCTCTCTAGACCAATGATTGGTTGATATTATTCTTTGCTTGTAGTTGCTGTTTTTCTTAAGCTGTCAGTGTTTCTGTAGAAGTGAGTGAAGAAATGATTTAGTCCAGAAACCAGTAACCAACATGTGAAATATAAAGGTGTTTCTTTGTGTGTGTGTTTTGTGTAAAGCATGTGTGTTAATCATTCTCCTCCTGCTGATGCATGGCGCAGGTTGTGTGGTAGTTATTAGTGTCTCTGTGTCTGTTTCATGATTAACAGACAGAGGTTTTCTGTACATTAATGCAGCCCTTGGCATCATGGGTAATTAGACTAATGATAACGTCAAAGTGGGAGTCTGGAACAGGGCCCGCTCACTTGGGAGGGCTCAGCGCATGTGTGTGCGTATGTGTAGTTGCATACAGGCCATCTTTGCAATCAGAGTAGTCTCTGTGGTGGGATAAATTTGAATATGAGACTTGAAAGAGGTTTTTATTTAAAAGCCATCTCATGAGAATCCAAGAATAGTTTTGAGAGTTAGCTCATTGAGTGATATAAATATTTTCAGTCCAATCTGGACAGAGGTTTTTCTTCTATTTTGTATTAGATTAATCAGGTTTTTTTATTGAATCTTTTGATTTGTGGCGCTCAGTTAGTCAGGCTCTCTCCTCTTTGCTTTCCTGCCTCTGACTCCTCCAGGACTCTAGGGAGTCTCCGCCATGATTGATGAAGGCTTGAAAGGGTGTTTGATTCAAAGTTGTCTTTGGTTTTTATCTGTCCTGAGGTGCTTTGGAATCTGGCCTAGTTATTGAACGGCCTCCCCAGGTCCCTCTGCCTGCCTTTGACAGGCACATACATTGTCTTTCTTCAAATATTTCTGGCTTCCGCACTCGGTTAATTAATCGCTACCTCTTTTGTGCCTCTCAGCAGACACTGCTTAATCCTGTTATTCCATTGTGTGTGTGTTTTTGTGGATGCTTGTGTGTGCATGTGTTTGTTCATGGATGAGCTCCTTTTCATTTGCAGGAGTAAGATTGTGGCCAGTTTTTTAAGCCCACAGGGACTGAGTGTTATTGACTGTTGGGCACTTATTTAGAGACCTCTCTTTATTCCAGAGAAGCCAATTACTCAAAGAAACCAAAATCCTGGAAAATTTTATGTCAGCTTCAGTTAAGCCTGTTCATGTATACACTGCATATTTCCATTTGAAAATCAGTCTGCAAACTTAAGTTTCTATTGTGTTCAGTCCATGAAGTCCTGCAGTGATCACATCAGTCTTCCTGACAGATCTTGCTCCCTGAAGTCAGAGATCTTCATACTGCAGCTATTTGTTATTTTAAATGACATTGTGGATGTGTCTGCCAGGCAGCACAAGAATCCTATGGGTTTTTTTGTTGTTGTCATGCTTTATGTATTTTGTGAAGTTTGTTAACTGGCTCTTGATTATGACCTTTAGATGCTCTTGTGATTTATTTTTGTGATGCTACTGCAGTGACTTATTGTTCATGCTATATTTCACTTATTTTGTTCAGTGAACCTGATTCACTGGAGGGACTCTAAAACAAAAAAGAGCATCCTGTGAAATGCACAAGAAGCTCTGGTATTGCACAGTACACTTACTAGGCCCATGGAGCCCGGGGGTGGGGAGGTACTGTGTGCTGAGGGGCACCTGCCATATGCTCTCCGAGTCAGGCCTCAAACAAAAGCCCGTCAATGCAGGCAGGACAGCCAGCCAGACGCTTCCCAGAGAGGGGGAGGGGAGCGGATACTGAGGAGTGGAGGCGTGTGTTTGTGTGTTCATGGTCGAGACTTGCTGTAAGCTAACATTGCTAAATGAAGAGATGGTTGCTGTGGCAACCTTGTGATAAACCTATGGATTTTTTTTCTCCTGATCACTCTAATTAAGATCCACATTCAAGTTGAATCCATTTCCTATTCAAAGGGCGTTGCTTTACTGCTACACAGCCACTTAACTGACTGGGTTCTGGTGGTGTCCTTTTACCTTCAGCTGCCGGCTCTGTTTCCTCTTCGTTCTCTCACCTTGTCAGGGACAGGCAGAGTGAGCCAGTCCTGGGACAGGGCGGCCAGTAAAAGCAGCTCCACATCCCTGGGGGGTTGGGAAATGAGTGGAGCAGTACTTCAAAGGCAGATCGGCTGTTGATGTTAAACAGGGTGGAAAGGGAGGGAGAAGAGGTGGCCTGCAAAATGGAACATATTAGAACTGAACCACCCAGCAGGGTGCCCTGAAATGTAGATTAATAGGGAACCCACTTCCCCCTTTATCCCCCTCTCAGAGGTTTGACAATAATTCTGATGGAGCTGTTGTAATGTGGGGCCCTCATAATTAATGAAATTATGTAGAGATGTATCTATGGTTGTGAAAATGTCACTATTACTCATTATTATCAGATGCACTAGTTCATATTTTTGTTTGAGAGCTGTTGTGTAGTTGTAATACACAAACTCTAGTACACTTGTCAGAATTTAGTCGTATTTTCTGTTTTGTTGTGTAATGCCTGAGGCTCTGTTTGCCCACACATTCCCTGTGTCAGCCATCATCACCCATACGGCAAGGCGCTTTATACTCTGTTGACGGATCCCCCCAAGAACACACACACACACACACACACACACACACACACACACACACACACACACATACACACATACATATACATAGACACAGAAGCCCGGGTTTCTAGGATTCTCCCTGGTCACCCAGGCATTAGTATCAGGGGTCAAGGGTCAGACTAGGTCTACAATGTGTGAGCCGCCAGGGCCAGGGGTGGCAACACGGAGATTCAGTGATGGAGCTGCGATCAATTTCACACTACCAATGAAAGATGAACCAGCAAATAAAAGGAGTTTAAAGAGCAGAGGAAATTCCTCCACGGCTGTCAAGTCAAAAAGAAAAAGCAGGAGAGAACGAGGAAGAAAGGGAAGATTGCCTTAAAAGTTTTTTTTTTTTTTCCTCTTAAATCTTTATTGGCATCTTTTATCAACATTAAATGATAATGATGTTAAATATAAACAGTTTGAAAAACACATTCACATATGTTCATGCCGTCCTTTTGAGGGATTCATTAGTAGCTCTAATCTCCCAGTTTTGAGTTTGTATAACGTTAATTTTCCTAATTTTTCTTATAAAATTGAACCAAATATCTGTGACTTTTCGTTACAATTTTAGAGAAATTGCAGACATAATTTACTACACAATTTGTAGGAAACTAGTAATTATTAATAACACACAGCTCTTTTCTGATATTTCTAAAACATGTGAGTCATCTACTCTCTCTCCAACAGATCTGATGTCTATGTGACTGTTTACTTTTCATGATTTATGGGTGTTTTGGGCAGATATACTTTTTTGTAAGACATTCAAAACTGTCTGAAAACACAGAAGTGATTTTCATTTCTTTGAGGTACTGGGTGAAATTAACTATAATTACACGATATTTGTAAAATGGGGAGCAACAGAAACAAAAGCCTTTCTTTCTGTGTGAGAGAACAGCTCTCAGGTTTCCTAACAGACCCTATTGCTGTAAACCCCTCCCCAACCCCACCTTTCCCCCAAACAGCACACCTGGGAGGAAGCTGCATCCCAGCCTTACCTCTTCCTAACCCCTGACCTGTAACCTCTCACTGTTTACTCAACCTTTTTTCATCATCACCATCACCTGTGGGTGCTGTGAGAAAGAGTAGGTGTCCTGTAGTTGCAGTGTATGGAAAGGTAATTGTTGTAGATAAAAGGGAAGGCAGTTTTTTTCCCTTAATCACTGTGTCTCTTCCCTGCTCGCTGACTTCAGATAGGATCATTGAGCTGCCTGCATTCCAGGTAGGCTGAACTCACAGGGGAGGAATGCACCGTCTCTCTCAGGCCACATTCAGACTGACAACAGCAAAAGAGTAAAAAGGGCTGGGATAGTGTTTGCATGTTGCTGCAGGGTATCAGGTATAGTCTGTTAAAGAGTGTTGTTTAACCCTAATCCATTTAATATTATTGTTTACAAAACTTAAATCAGCACAAGAGATCAAACAATTAGTGGACTGAAAAAAATTCTGGTAATAAATGAAATTAAAAGTAATTAAATAATATTAGTCCCCCATTATAGTTAATTGAATATGTTAGAGGTTTGGACAAAACAAGCATTTTGAAGGTGCCCTGGATTTTTTTCATCAAACAATTAATTGATTAAATAAGAAAATAATCAGCAGATAAATACAACATATAAATAATGCTTTGTTGACATCCCCCTGTAAGATTTCAAATGATACCTGGCCCTGACACTGGATGACGTTGCATTGTGCTGCAGAAAAGGTAGAAGCAGGATAAACTTCTTTGTCCCTTTTTTTTCGCTTTAGCCCTCCTATGGCTCCTCTCCTACTGTGCCAACTCATTGAAATGAATGAGACCACTGTATTGTTATACAGGCTGTGATGTGCACAGGAGTCAGTTCTTTTTGCAGTAAGTCGAACTGGTTTGTGGCTCAGACTCATACCACACTTCTTTAGGTTCCTCTGAAGTTGCTTTGTTTTTCATTTTCAAAGCTGTTGGGCTTCCCTCGCTCTCATGTGCCCTGTCACCCACCGTATAAAACCAAAAGAGTAATCACAGAGCACAATGAGGAGATTGACTTGTTCTGTGTCCCTCTTAAGATCAAAGAGGCTGGGGTTGTGTGGAGATTGGGGGCATTGATGACTTTTTATGGCAGCGTCTGTGTGGACATAGAAGTCTAGCAGCAGACAGAGCCCTGATCCAGAGGATATGAGGGTGAGAGAATGGGGCAAGTGTGGACTGGGCCGTGGAACGAGCCCTTGTGGGTGTAAACAGCCCTGTTTCACTGTGCTTCCTGTTCTGCTGGAGAGACGCCATTACTGCCTGTCTGCTAATTACCCCTCTGGCCTGTTGGGCTGCAGATCCCCCACTGCCCTCCCCTCATGCTCTCTCAACCATCCCCTCTTTCTTCCTCTCTCCTGCCATGCTTAATGGCAGGTCGCAACATTAGTGGTAAAACTCACACTCAGTAGGAAGATGCCCCTGCTCACTGAGACGTGAGCATGAAGAGGTAAAAGGGGTCCATCAAAGACACCCACAATAGCTGTGCATTGTCAGACAATCCTTGCTTGCACTTCTAACTGCAGCTTGGAAACATCAATAAAGCCCCTATTTCTAATGTTTGGTTGCCATAGTTTTAGATTAGAGGCCAAGATTTACCCCAACAGAGGGTTGCTGTTATTCCCAGCTGGATTTATGTTCACAAAGGCGATACATAACTTTTTAATCCTAGCCTGTGGATATAATACCAAGTAATTCGACAACAGCCACTGAGTGGCACTTTGTCAGCAGGCAGCAGTGTGTAGGTGCTTATTTTCATCTTTATGTGTTGGTTTGTTTATATAAGGTTTATTTTCCCTGTCATTATTATTATATAACCACACTTTCCATAAAGGTGGTGAATCAAGAGTAGTTCTGGGTAGAGGTAGACAAATCACAGAGCAATAGCTAGTTAAATCAGCTTTTTGCAGAAAAATCATCTGTGTATATGTCTGATAAATAACAAATGTGCTTTATTATATTGTCATACATTATCTGTTTATACACAAGCCTCCACTTGTGGGTGTCCATAGGAGGCGTTACACTTGGAGATATATATTATTTATAAATGCAATATCTGCTTATAACCATATTATAGTTTTTGAATAAAAAATGTATAAATGTTTAAATACTGGCGATGGATGCTGTATAGGGACACTTAAGGTAAAGTTTTACCTTATTAAACTGATTGTCATGTGTTTTATCAACACACGTTTATTTATTGCGTGTGTATTTATTGTGCTTTCTCAAATATTTTAATTGCCCTTAAAAATTCAGTAACTGTTAAACTGTAGTTTTGGGAGTGAATTAGTTCCATTGCAAGTCTACAATGTGCCTCCACATCTTCCTACTGAAAGCTGTGTGTAGTCAAAGCACATGCTTTAGAGCAAAGCCTGTATCAGTGTAACCTGACACCCACCTCCTCGCCCTCATTCTTAAAGTTTGAGTAGAGGCCTGCTGGACCCGTGGATTAAAAGCAGAATCACCCCTCTTCATTGGCCACATGGACCCCTGAGGCCTCGGGGCTGTTGCTATGGAAAGGAGTATGCCTTGGGATGGGGAGGGGGGCTCAGCATTATGGCACTGCTGTAATGTCTGCAAGGATCTGGAGCAAGTGAGAGGAAAATATCAGGAATCGAACTGAACTTTTTTCTAGAAAGTGTTAAGCTTGTATAATCCATACTAAGTGCCCCACGCTGTAAGCCTATAGTAATGCTTCCCCAGGCTTGTTAGTGTAATGGCTTAGCTTTGTAGCCAGATGTTCAGTAATAGTCAACTTAACTGCCAGTGCTTAGCAGGCACTTGTTAGGTTCTGTGGAGCTGGAGTAAGGCTCTATAGAACTGACCATAAACCTGCTGTATGTGGCTTACATAAAAGAATGAATAAAGTAATTAATAACCACAGTCCGTCATCGTCAACCCATATGAAGATAACTGGGTTTATCTTTGGGTTTAGAATTTTAACTTGGCATTTAATGTTGGATGCAGATATTGTGAGCTTTCAAACTAATTGAACTCTACAGATAATTGTCTAATATGCTCATTAACTTAATTGTTAATAAGTGAGATGCTGTGATTTACAGAATACATCTAACTAATACATTAGCTGCAATTAATGATTATTTAAACTATTATTATTGTTATAAACAATTCATCTATTCATGGTACATATATATGATTTTTAGTTAGTTGTTTGGTCTTTAATATCTCAGGAAATAGTGAAAGATGTCACAATTTCCTAAACAATTAATTGTCATAATTGATGCTGATTAATTTTTTGGTGGTCAACTAATGAATTAATTGTTTTGGCAGTACAATGTGTTTTCATGGGATAACCACATGTGGTTATTTTCCAAAATCTTGATCCAAAAGAGCAAAACAAAAATAATGTTTACGTAGTCTTGAGGGCTTCTGACCCAAGATATAACCACATCCAGGATCCAAACACAGTATGTCAGCTGCTGTGATATCACTTTATCTTGTTAACATCTTGCACGCCAAGTCCAATATAGAGAAAGCATGCGTGTAAATTTGTATCTGCAGAATGAACTGAACCAAAACACTAAAACCTGCTGCATCTGTTTGTTTCTTTCCAGGTAAATTTGAGGAGAAAGAAGACCGGGTTCCCAAACTGGAGCAGCTGAACTCTCTGGGTTTTATGTGTAGCCTGAACCTGGTTCTCAACAAAAGGGATCTGATCAAAATGGAGCTTCTGCTGCTGGAGACCTTTGGCTGGAATCTGTGCATGCCCACACCCGCCCACTTCATTGACTACTACCTCCATGCCTCGGTGCAGGAGGGTGACCTATACAACGGCTGGCCCCTGTCCTCCCTCTCCAAAACCAAGGCTTTCATGGACAAATATACTCACTACTTTCTGGAGGTCTCACTTCAAGGTAGGTTTAGTTCAATAGGTGTTTCTATATTCATTGATTAGCATGTGATGTAAGTTCAATCAAAGCATTTATGAAACTCTTGTCTCTGGGTCCTTCTAGATCATGCGTTCCTGAGTTTCCGACCATCTCAGGTTGCTGCCGCGTGTGTGGCAGCATCTCGCATTTGCCTTCAGATTTCCCCAAGCTGGACGACTGCTCTGCATCTGCTAACAGGCTACACCTGGGACCACCTCACCCAGTGCATCGAACTTATGCTGCTGTAAGAGATACACAAGGCACACACACACACACACACACACACACACACACACACACACACACACACACACACACATACACACACACGCATACATTTATAGAAAAAATCAAAACTGAAAGGCAGGCGGGCAGGCGAGCCTCTCAAAGTGTAGATAGAAGAAAGATGAAGATGGATGACATTAAGGCCCTGTCTCTCTGTACTTTTGTTGCCATGGTTTTGGATAATACGATGCCTATTGCTTTAACCAGTAGAGGCTTCTAATGTTGTGTGCAATAATAGTGTGTAATTTAACAGCTGTAATTAAGTTGCACATTTCTTGGTCAGTGGGTGGCAGTGTGTGTTTGTTTGTCTGCATCTGTGTAAGTATAATTGTTTGCACATGTTCAGACTAATTGTGTGGGAGTAAAAATGGTTGCTTTAGACACATCTGTGCTCTGGTTAATGGATTTATTTGAGCAGTCATTTTTCTGCACGGATCTTTCCTTGAAGTATTCACACACTTTGCTTTCTCACTACAATACAGCAATGAGTTTAGTTCTAATTCACCACTGTTTTCTACATATCTATCTACACCATCTGTACTATTGACATTTTTTTTTTACTAATATTCTACATATTTGTATATTTACTTTTCTTCTTTTGATGCCATAGTGACTGAAGTATGTGTGCCTTGCCCTTCCACAGTGCTCATGACAACGACGTTAAGGAGGCCAACAAAACCAAATCCACTCCTCCTCACCGACCATCCTCCCTCCAGTCTCAGCCCCAGACCTCTCACCTCTCTCCAGTGTCGGCCATCCAGAGACCGGCCTCCTCTTCCTCCTCCACCTCCTCCACACCACAGCTGCTCTTTCAGCCCGATGGCTTCCCACACCTTTCCCAGCATTCCCCGTCCCTGTCCCAGCTGCAAGCGCTAGCTGACTCCCAGGCTCTTGGGCCTGTGGTGAACATGTCTCAGGACTTCTTTCAGAGCCACAGGATGGGTCTTCTAACTGGCGCTCCCTCCTTGACTCCTGGGGGTGGGTTTCCCTCCTACCCGAGCCTGACCTCTGGTCTTCAGCCGGGGGCCCGTGCGCTGCCGCTCCAGGGCCCAATTTCTGTGCAGATGGCCCTCGCTGGAGAGCCGCGACACTGTCTGAGTATGGCCTACAGCGGTGGCTACCTGGGGGCTCATCACACCTTCACAGCCGGCTGCTTTGACAGGTGACGCCAGGAGACGGAGAGGGATCACAAACCCCCACGGGAGTGCACTACTATGCTTCCATCCCAGCTCCCTACCCTGAAACATCCACTTACAGACCTCCTCTCTCTCTCCGTCGGCACCGCAACACCTTCATCATGTCCAACTCCCCCGTCCCTCTCACAGAGACGCCTCAAACGCAAGCAGAGGTCCAAAGGCAAGACAGACCCGGTGGAAGTCATCACACTGACGTGACAAGTGCTCCACTGAAATACTGAGGCATTACAAAAATGTTATTGCCATATTTTGAACTGGTTTTATAAATCTGTGCTATTATGAGACTGTCATCACTGTGAATGAGATGAAAGCAGCAGTGTGATCTAACACCCACCTCATTCAGTGCCTGTTCTCAGTTGTGTGATAGCTGAGCCATTTTTAGAAGTGCACAGAACACAAAGTATGTGTGATAAGGATATCTTGCTGCTTGACTTTTTTTTCTTTTTAATTTCTAATCCCAAAAAATGAACAAATTGGCTGGTATTTTTTCTTAAGCCACCATTTGAGAGATAGAAGAAACAGAGGCTTGGCAAGAATTAAAAAGGCTATGTATGTCGGTGAAATTTTTGGTTGTGTGTCCTTAATGTCAGCGAACATTGATCTAACGCCTGTAAGCTCTGTTAGAGCTGAAGGGCCCCTCTGGGAATTCCTCACCACATAAGACCTCAGAGGAGACGAAGAATTCATTGTTTTGCGCACAGCAGGTGAAGTCCGCAGCTCAAACACACCTGCAGTGTTTCAGTTTTTTTTTTCGTTCCTCTTCTCGCTTGTCCTTGTCATCTCGTCTCTCCCACCTCCAAAGTCGAGCCTTGTGGCAGAGCCGTCAAACACCCAGTGAAAATGTGGCTCTCATGAACCTGCAGGCTTTGTCATACTAAAGTTTTAATTTCTCCAGCGTCCACTACTCAAAGAAACTGAACACAAACTGATGTGACTGGACCAGTGTGGTGAACGAGACGTGGATGTTGGTTGTCTATTGTACATATGAATTGCTGCTGCCTTCTTATGAACTGTTGGTTCTGTGTCTGTGTTAATGACTCCAATGTTTACATGAACCACTAAGTATCAGGGACTTGAACAAGATTACTTGAATATGATGCCATTGAAACATGCCATAGCTTTTATTTATGATGACTCATTTTTTCTTGTTCTTGATTTAATTTTTTTTTTTTTTTTTTTTTTTTAATATGTAGTGTAGTTTTTTTTTTAATATCAACTTAGAAGTTAGTTTTCTTTGTACCCGTTTATAGGAACTGTATATTCAGGCTCAGGTTTTAAGGCTGAAACTAAACTTTAAGCCTTCTCATTATTCTGTGCGATTATGCTTTAAATCGGATGCTAATGCAGCATCTGTGGGGTCTGAAATGCCCCCCTCCATCACTGGACCATACTTTGCTTACAACTCAGTAACTGAATGCACAACACAGTCTGTTTGCATCGCAGTGGAACAGCCTCGTGGTCACTGGTTTCACACACAAACATCTGTCGACAGTCGTCTGTAATTGCTTCCAAGATTTCTAAAACTGCAATCCCCAATCTCCCACTTCCTGTTTAAGTATAAACACATCCAGATTCCCAGTGTCAGTTGCCCACTGGTTACCATGGCGATACCTTAAATGACCATGGACCCCAACTTCTGAGATGTCGTTGACCCGATTGTGAGTGAATTAGGGCTTTAGCTAACGATTGTTTTCATTGACGATGAATCTGTTGACTATTAACTTGATTAATTGTCATCTTTAACATTTCTCAAAGTAGTGTAACATACCCATTATTATATATCAATTCAAATATCTTTACCCAACCCAGCAGTCAAAAACTCAAAGATATTCAATTAACTATCATATTTGACAAAGAAAAGCACGACATTTTCACGTTTGAGAAGCTGGAACTATGAAATGTTACTATGTCACTGCCTTGTCCTCAGCAGCTGCAATGCTTGAGCTGTGAACCTTGAATTCTTAGACGTGCATCTCTCAGATAATACTACATGAAGCCTTCTGAATACTGCAACACTCGACGACTGACGACAGACTGATATGATCATGAATCATCAGATCTTTTACAGCTAGACATCTGTTTGTTTTCCCACCACTGAAAAGGACATGCTAATGTGTTTTTCAGTGATATGAGCTAAGATACTATGCCTTTGTTTAGCTAACGTTGATGTATAGTTTTGTTATATATTGTTTTTTTTACATTCCCTTTGTTTTCATTGTATTTTTAGTTAAAGCTTTTTGTGATTCTGTTGATGAATGCTGTTGGTGGTTGGTGGTTAGAGTTCAACTTGCTCTTTTCCTCATAATTCATGAGCAACTTCTCACAGAGGTGCAATATGTTGTTTTTTTCAGTTTAAACTGACCACAGCCATCACTGTCTCGTGTACACCACTGGTTCATCTTTTTGTAACTTATTTTTGATAATTGTGTGATTTGACTTGCTGTAGCTTGGTTTCCTTAGAGGACAGTGGGCTCTGAACACAATGAATATGTTGCATATTGCAGCCACTTCCTTTGACTGATAGATATTACTGAATGCTTTTGTCTTTTAGCTAGTTTTACTGTGCATTTTTCCGTCCCGTGAAAGGTGCTGATGTCACTCACACCAAACAACACTTGTCTAATGTGATGGTAATGAAATGACACCACAAACTTTCAATTAATATTTTTATATTATTTTGTACCAACCTGTAGTCTCGGTTAATGTGACACTGAATGATAAAAGGGGTTCTTTTATCATAATGTGTCATGGGAAAATAAACACACAAGTGAACTGAGTTTCTGCGGGGTGCGTTTCTTCTGAAGCATGACTGAGGTGCCTGCAGCTTTTAGGGAAATGGCAGTTCCCACTGCATGGCTTCAGTTTGTTCAGAGGGAGGATTATGCAGCTGACCAGAGATAAACCCAGCAGATATTTACAAACAATCCTCCGGCCGTGACCACATGCTATGGTAACTACTATAACTATTTCATCTTTTATTCCCACTCTCATAACCACGGCTGGAATATGACAACCATTGGTGGTATTTGTCAGCCTGCAGACAGTTATTATTCAACATTTGAGAAACAACTTCAGTCTCTCTTCTGCTTCTTAACTCCGCCTGCACAGCTCAATCAAAGCTTTCTATGTTTTGTGGCATGTTGATGCATAGAAATCTATTCAGTGATGGGGCCCTCTTTCACACACAAGACATTATACCCTTGTATAATTCTTGCAAATAGGCCGCCCTCCTTGTGTTAGACGCAGCACAGCGACTCTCAGAAAATGCAGAGCCATAGTTCTGTTCTCTCCAATGCAATAGAATATTTTTTCTATCATGAAATTGAGGAGTTGTTTGGTAGTTTTTCTCCTGAGTCGGGAATATGTAGTGTAACCACGTGCAAACCCAATCATATCAGCTCACAAATCTTTAATTACCAATGAGTTAAATAAAAAAAAATGACATAAAACACAATGTTCCTCCACATAAGCCAGATCAAAACGTAATTAACTTGGCATACAGATTAAAGAGTAATCAGAATTTTGGCAGTGCTCTCATGCACACTATTTACATGATTTGCGTTTTTTGAGGGGGATTCTTCAAGATCTCCGCTGTTCAATGGCCCATCTGTAAAGGGAGGCGGAGGGGGTGGGAGAAGGGCAGTGCTCAGGGCTGTCAGTTTGATAATGGATCATTCTCACAGCCTCCTGTAAGCTTTTGTATGTGGAGCTGAAGAAGCAGGCTGTTGGCTTCCTTTAAATGTGTCCTCAAGGAAGAATTTGGAGAAGTGTTGAATGACTGGGGGTGCAGAGTGCAGAGTGGGCTGCTCAATTTATGTCTATGGTGGGGGTACATGGGCTTTTAACTTGCAATGTCAGGGCACTCATCAGGTCTGCTGAGCGTAAATCAATATATAAACAGATATAAGGTTTCATTTATTCTCAGTAATTACTTTAACACATGGCTTGATTTTTCTCTTAGTCAACTGCTTTGTGCTTTTTTATTAGAATGGTTTATTTTGTTTGGGAATATGTACATTAAAACACCATATCAACAAATGATACGATTAAGGTCTTAAGGTGCGTCCTGCTTTATAACCATATGATTTTGATTGTGTTTATCGGAATCTGTGTCCAAGACCTTCGTTATTTCAGTTATTTGCTTATGTGGCACTAATTTAAGTTGAATCAAATGACTACACAGCAAACATTGCAGCAGGGTGTAGCCAGCCAAGAAAAACTGTACAATATACACAAAGAGTTAAAGGACTGAGGGGGTTAAAAAGGGCCCAGCAACTTATTTTTGCCCTTGGGCCTCATAACAGGTTTACTAGGCCATGTTTTTATATCATTTTCTTACATTCACTTGCTACATGAATAAAATTTTTCTGTGATACTTCAAGGTTGTTATGCTAACTACGGCTCAGTTGACACTCAAATAATGATACATGTATTTTATTATAAATCTCCCTTATTCTCACCAGGTTATATAGATAGAATTGTGGCAATATATTATCACTGTCAACTGAAATGATCATATTGATAAAAAGTTTTTTAAGTATTTGATAATGTGTATTTTGTGTTGCCATGAAGAACACATGAAACACGTGGAGCAAGTAAAATAGTACTTGTTTGTAATGAAATGACAGCATTGTGTCAGTTTTCATGATAAACCATTATAATGGGAATTATATGGCATCCAATGAATATCAATAATAGAAATGCAATTCCGTCTCTTTAATATTGGTTGAGGTCTATGATTAATAAGGGCCATTATCAAGCTCTTTGAGGAATTAGATTTTTTTTTTTCTTCTTGCTGTGAAAGTGGTGTTTCCTGTATTCTCAGTTAAATACATTATCAAGTTTTTCTCCTCATCATCACAGGTTTTCTTTTTTCCACCCTGTACTGTATTCAGTGATTCAAAAGTAAAAGCAGGCCACTGATTATCACCTTTGAAAAAGTCCAGTCTGTATCATGAAAATTCAGATTTATTCCCCATCACAACACATGACAGAAAATGCAAAAATTCTTCCTTGTGATGTGTGATGATATCACACATTTAAAAAGCCCAACTTCTCCACTTTCGCTTTTTCATGGTGAAATGCAGCATGTCAAATATGCTGTAACGATCTGTTACAGAGGGAGAAGCAAGTCAAGACTTTTCACTAGAACATAAAGTTGAAGATTTGTATCTCATTCTAGTAGGACAGAGGAATAACTCATTATCATCAACAGATTTCCACTTGTGAAGATGCTTCAGTTATTTAGCTGATAATATTTTATTTTCCTTTTGCTGTAAGTAGAGACCCATTCACTTTAAGCAGTGTAATAGATGAACAAAGGATGTGTTGAGGGTTTCTTTTATGGAGGAATGAGGATGCCTCTTAGTGGTGACAATGGAGAAGTGCAGTTTTTCCCTGCAGCTCTTTTCCAGGAGCAGAGACAATGGAAAACCTGCACAACAGTAGTGTGGACAGCACAGTGTAACATTTGTGAATTTAACTAATTGTGACTCTCGCTCACTTCACTATCGGTCGGGTTATATGTCCGTACCAACAGAGGGTTTTCACATTAAGAGTTGATGACACCAGTTTGTTCGTTTTGACTGGCTGTATGTTTGTGAAACCATGGCAACCACTTTGGCTATCCGGGGAAACCTTCACTTAACTGTCAAAGAAAGAGGATCAGCAGTAGAGGTTATCAGGATTAAAAAAAATAAAATATATTAGAAAAGCTAAATATGAATATTATTCATAAAGTGTTCTCTTCTAACCAATAAAGACTTAAAACAACGTTCTCCTTTAAGGGCTTTGGTCACACTTAAATAATCTTGAGTGTCTCAAAGGCTCATGTACGTTAGCTTCAGCCATTTCATTTCATTTCATTTCATCTTTTTCTTGCAGGGCTGTGGGACTTTTATAGTTTGCACAGGTGTTTATATTATCTTCGTGCCACCTGAAAACCTCCAGGCACAGTTCACATTAATCAAATATCTATTAAAATATATTTCACCGCCTAGGCCTAGCTGAGGCACAGCCCTGCCCAGCTCCTGTGCCTGCAGAAATTCATTTTTGCTAGGTAATTCTGACAAAAGGCCGACATCCCCAGCGGACATTTGACTTTAATTTAGTTTATTTGCATTTTTAAAGAACAAGACAAAGCTGCAATGAGAAGGAGTGTGATATGATTGTTATGGATCTGATTTTTGGAGCTCACTAATTCATTCGCTCCTATAGATTTTGAGTAGATTTTATTGCAGTGTCACTCTCAGTCACAGTTTCTGTTTCGCTAAAAGTTTGGGATGCTTGGACACTGTGGAGACACACCTGGTCTCTCCCTACAGCATTTGGTCTTTGAATGGCAAATTGATTTGGTATTACAGTAACACAGACGGGAATGTTGGTGTCATGGCTGCAGGAAACATGCGCGACTTATATGGAAGAATTTCACAAGAAACTTCAGACAGACTGATGTATTTACTCTGTGGCTTAACAGTGTTGACTTCCAGGGAGTGTGTAATGATAACCAAAGGCTTGATACAGACAGACACGGTCTCTTATCTTCATTTTGGTGAATGAATACTGAATGAATTTCTGTGGGTCCTTTCTGTAATCACTTGATGTGTAAGCTTATTGTTTTTGCATTATTCTGCTTAAGCTTTGCTTTCTTGCAGAAGGTTTGATGAGAGGAATGACACCACTCACAGTCCTAAAACGATCAGGAAGTTAGCGTAGCTTAGCACAAAGACTGGAAACAGGGCGAAACAGTTAGCCTGGCCCTGACCAAAGGTGACAAATTCCACCTACCAGCATCTCTAAAGCTCACTCATCAAAACGTTATATCTTGTTTGTTTAATTTGTACAAAAACTGCTGGTATACGTGCCGGACTATTTCCTGGACTATCTCCTGAGTGTGACGTAATGTTGTGGCACAAAACTGTCTTGAGGAATATATTAGTGTTCAGACAAAAAAAACTACCAAACAAAAAATGTTTATGTTCTGAAAGCTTAGTAATGGGTAAACCTACATGGAAACGGAAATGGAAAACAGTCTGCTATTAATTTTCTTATGTAGCTGCATCTGTGTGCCAGGAAAACATTGACTGCAGACCAACAATAAGAGACACATTTCTTTAAACGTTTCAGTTAATTTGGTTAAAGTGGTGAAAACAGATATCAGCCCCACCCAAAAATTAGCATGAAAGGGACAGAACAAAAAAACATATAAAATGGTCCCAGTTGCTGATCTTGTTTAGTTCCACCGTCAGCCGTCGACAGCAGAGTGTTTGCTTCGTCATGGCTTTTACAGGGAAATATGTGCTGGAGAGCCAGGAGAACTAAGAAGACTTCTTGAAGGCTCTTGGTAAGAGACCTACGCTTACTTATTTTAAATAAATGTATAAGATGTACTGGATTATAATGTGTTGATTGGTGCTAACAATATCTTATTTTGTCTGTAGGAATTAAAGACCTCAAAGACCCCAACAATGATGAAATTATAACAGGTACTGAATCTATCAGAATGATGATTTCAGGTTGACTAAAATTTTGATGGACAAAACCTGGAACAACAAATTTGCAATGGGAAGGAGGCAGAACTAGAAACTGTGGATGGTGACACATTCAAGGTCATTTCACATTTATTTCACTTATTATTTTACTAACTGCAGTTTGATCATCAGTTTTCTTTTTAGACCACTGTCACTCCGGATGGAGGTAAACTCAAGATTCAGTTCCCCAAATACCTTTACACTGCTGAGGTGATCGGAGACAAGCTTGTCGAGGTGAGCATGCACAACCTTACACTGGTGTATTGGTGAATATGTGTGAGTCAGGTGTGATGAAGAATCCATCTTTTTTAAACATATTTCCTTAATCTCTCTTTTTAGGTCAACACCATGGGTGCAATTACTAACAAGATGATTAGCAAGAAGATAAAATGAACTGCTGCACTTCAGGTCACCTGAAAAATGAAAGTTCCAACAATAATTCAATTATATTAATCATTCAAAATGCATCTCTGTGTGAATTCATTAGTTTTTTTTCAACAGCACAATATAATAAAGGTTGAAAAGTCGTTCTTCTGAGATGTGTTTACGTCATTCTTCTTTTAGCCGTGCTGTGAACGCAGCTGCAGTGTGTTAACAGGCAGCTGCATCTATTAGCTGTAGATGTCCTTAAGGCTCATTAGTAGCCAACAGAATGAGGAAAGACACTGTTTCCAAGAAATTTCAAAACCCTGCTAGTTGCCACTAGCGGCCATGCTGTTTTCAGTAGACCAAAATAGTTTGATTCCACTGATCAATAGTAATGTTCTTGTGACTAAAGGGCTAATAATAGAAGAAATGTCAGTATGACTTCAACTTGTTTTTGATTTAGTTTGTTTATTCAAACTATCTGAATCAATATTGCAATCTGAACAACATATGGGAAGAAATTTTCTGCTCATTTGACTGAAGGATGGCACATTAAATACCAGGAGGATCCTGTCATTTGTTCAGTAGAAACTGGCTGGGTTAATGTTGATACACAGACAAATGTATCATCAATGCAATATCAATGGATTAAGCTTTTGAAAAAATCACTACTGCTCATCAAAACATGTTTTATCAATGTCATTTTTATTTGTTCAAGCATGAAAACTGCTACAGGTGAACTATTTCATCCATGTAGAAATACAGTACATATCATAGCCTAGTTTTTCCAGTTAAAATTGAAAGTATCAACAGGAAAACACTGCTTGCTCCTCATTGTAGATGGTCAAGTTATTCTCCTTGGTTCAGTACCTGGGGGAAGCATTTTCATGATGTGTTTAACCTCCCGCAGTCTCTTTTCCAGTGAAGTGCATGTTGAGTCTCGCAGCATTAGATCCGTTTGCTAACTCTTTTGAAAGTCACACCCTTCTCTCCTGGAGTTATGCAATTCTGCAGAACACAGTGAGAAAAGACAAAGATGAAAATGTAACAAACTGCCACTAATATAATGTTACTGAAGTTATATTAAGTAAGTATTATGGGATCACAGTTTGAGTGGTTACTTATCTCACCATTATCAGCTTATCTTCAACGATCTCTGCTGTGAAGAGGTACTGAGGAAATTGTATTGAAATCTTGCCACCCTCCATAGTGACAGTGGTCTGAGGGTCACAAGGACAAAAGGTCACATAGGGAAACGTGTAGCGAGCTTGAGCTGTACGACAAGTTGCGGCAGATTTCCCGGTGCCTGTTATGAACTTACCTTGAATTTGGAGCCCATCATTGTTGCCAGCTCACATTCCTGGCCAATGGTGAACTTATTGGACCAGGTGAAGTTGGGGATGGTTTGTGTCCAGGTGACGCTGTCCCCATCCTGAAGAACCTCTGTTACCACTTTGTGGTCTGTCTTGGCATTGAGAAGCCCTGTGACAGAGAAGGTGAAATTCCCGAATAAAGACATACAACAAAGTTCAAATGAATGACAGCTCACATTTATCCAGATAAAGCTTATGTATCATTAAGAAAAATTCTAATACCAATTGCTTCCAGGAACTCTTCATAGTTCTCTTGACTCTCCAGCTCATATTTCCCAGTGAAAGCCATGATGGTGAAAGACAAGAGTTAAGGAAAGGAGTCTAATAAAAAGAGAGGAGTGGCCTGCTACAGACACTCTCTTACTGGTAGTTTTGAAATGCTGCCAAGCCTGCCTCTACCTTTCCTTTCTCACATACTGTACTTCACCAAGTGTCCTCCCCACGTGTCAGAAATGTCAGACGTGTTTTTCCAAGACAATTTGTCACATAGTTTTAAGCTACAGTGTTAAAACCCCAAATATTTCCCTGCTCCTTTCATATCAAGTTTTTCCAGCACTTCTGTCATGTGTTCGGTTCACAAGTTTGAACATGTATGGTGTAGTAATGCTCAGAAGATAAAACACAGGCTGTCTTTGTACATGTTACCAACACCCTTTTAGTGGAGGTCATCTAGGTATTTTCGGCTTTTTGTAATCTTTTTTCTTTCTATCTCTAAGGTTCGGCGCTGATTACCAACTTTAAAGTAGAAAATAACCTTCCATGTACTGAAGTTATGGTATTTAATGAACTGCCTGAACCAACTGAAACCCAAACTATCTGAGGAGCAAACAAACCTCAACCAGTACACCAGACCACCATGAGAAAAATTACAGCACGTGCTCCAGCAGTTAGTGTTTGAGCGATTTGACACAGTTCTCCTGTCTGTCAGTCTTGCAGGGCTGCAACTAATGATTATTTTCATCATTGCTTATTCTGCTGATTATTTTTATGATTAATATATTATTTGGTAAGTCATGACAGCACAGCTGCCAGCTTCAGGATTTAGAGTGTTTATGTAGCACATGTTGGAGAGGTATAACGAAAAGTTTGAAAAAAAGGGCCCTGTTCAAATTAAGCAAAGTTGACTAATCATACTACAAATGTCAATGAAATATCAGACGGATCATGGTGAGAAGATGATTTAAGAGGTATACATGAAATGGTAACATAAATAAACAAAAATATAAACATAAGAAAAACATAAAACTGAAATATTAAAGCTTTTTTTATTTACACGTATTTATTTAATTGTATGCGGCCTGTAGACCAAGGGGGGCGGGCCCTGACCTCCTCTTACCTCCCGCGGTCTTTTGAAAAAGAGACTCTTGACAAGCACGACTAGGACTATAAACTCTGGAAAACCATAATTGATGAGAAAAGGCCTCTGAAATCGTAAAACTTGCTTTAGAAAAGACACTGAAGAGCCTCAATCCGAAATCATTCAAGAAGTTGTGCTCCATCCTGCGGCAGCAGTCAGGGACAGAGACGGTTTAGAGCTATTGCCTGCCTGTTTAGTGGCTGGTGGAAACCCCAGAGAGACCACAGACTGGCTGATGTCAATTTCATCCGCGCATAGAGCCGTGAGATCGGTTGTGAAATCGAAGCGGATGGACTGCCACGACCAGGCAAACGAGCTCGGTACGTCTTCGCACCATTTGATGCAGAATGTGACGCATATTTTTGTAAAACCTAAACAGAACATTTAGGCATAATCCTTAAGATTACTTGCATATGATGGGCGACGATGACCAGTTAATCAAATTTAGTGCATGTGACCTACACGGCTGAAGTTTCGAGTAAATAACAGAAACATTTGAACATCGCTTTGCTAACTTTCGTTGTCGGGCAGTGACGTCACTGCAAGACTCACTGATTATAATGAATGTCTGTTTGCTTCTAATGCTCAGTAGAAATAAGGAAATTAGTGAGAATCGGTTTTATTTTGGAAGCACGCACCGTTTGGCTTCATGGATGATGACAAAATTGAATTATCAGCTCTATTTCACCACTCCATTAATTTTATTGGCTAAATTTCATGGACTTACTCATAAAAACACATTTTTATGTAAAAAAACAAGGGGGTCAACAGTAGGTTACATTGACTTGATTCTGCTGAAATTCAAAGGCTATCAACTATTACTACCTGTTTTTAATTCTTCTATCTTTATTTGACCCGTAACACCCCCCTGTCTCAGAGTTGTTGTTTTTCCCCCTCTGGTTATGGTACTTTTGGGACACAAGCAAATTATATTTTTTTCTCCCTTTCATACCAGTAAAAAAAGGAGAAAAAAAATCTTGACTCACTTCTGGTGTAATTTTGGTCAACCAGTTGAAAAAATTCAAATGGTTTCTTGAATCATATTCAGAAAATCTGTAAATTAAAATCCAATTTAATTTTTTTGACACTATTGTACTGATTCATTAATTTTATTTCCGTCAGCTACTGCAAGTCTTCCTGGTCTGGGGTTCACAGTCATTTAATGTGATACACACCTCATTTAACAACCAAAATGACAAACCTAATGTAATGTGTGATGAATGAATGAATGGGCTACACTTTGAATGTGGAAGGAAATATGTGTAGTATTTTGTTAGGCAACTCTTCTTCAAATGCGGTTAATCATCAATGAGTATTTTTCTGTCTTTCTTCCCTCAGAAGAGAACTTTCTGGATGAATATAGAGATCAGCTGATTGAAATAGTGATGAACATTAACCCAATTTTGATGACCTCCTTGAGCAGAGGCTTATTCCATACAAAAGATCTTCCCTTATCTGAGATTTCAAAACCTCTCAGGAAAAGATGAGGGAGATCATAAAGTATTTGTGGAGAGCTGGGTGAGTCACAGACAAAGTTCTACAACATCCTGGAGAGACATGAGGACATCTCATCAAGTACATTGAAACCATAAACACACAGGGTTTTGCTTTTGGCTTTTTGTGCAAATTGCTTTTTAGTGCATACCTTTCTTTTAGTGTACACCAATGTGAGGCAGAATTATCTACTTCAAAATGTGTGTTTCCATGAGACTGCAATGATCATGAGTGAGCAATCACAGCTGTCCTTTAAGGTTTCAGATTGCTCACTGTGTTGTTTCTCTGGAAAGGTTCTGAAATCTCCAGGATGGACGTGAAAGTGAGTAGATACTTTGCTGTTTGAAACATTATTAGTGAATTGTGGATTGAGAATTGCCTCTTATCTTGATTTTGAGACTTATGAATTGATGATTATATTCAAGAGTCAATATTTACGTGGACATAATTTGAGATTTTCTTTAAAAATAAATACAAGTCAAACTTTAAAAACCCCAGCAGATAATTTGGCAATACTTACCTTGTTTTGAAGAGATATCTGAACTTTAAATACTCTTTCATCCTGCCACTACAAAAATATTGTACTATTGTTAAAAATATAGTATATAGTGAATCCATAGCAAATTAGACTTTTAACCAGTTTCAGAAAATGTCACCCGATTCCTCGAATTTACCAATGGCAAGTGGGAGTGGTCCTGCTAAGGGTGACCGGATTAAACTTGACCCTGGAATGAAGCGTGTGGATGCTGAGGATGCTCCAACTTACAGGTAAAAAATATCCTCAAAACCATGTCACAGCAATCAGGAATAATGGAAAAAAAAACCTGTGGATCTTAGAGATTTTCACTGAAGGAAAACTAAGGTCTTTTTCAGTGCTGTTACCATTAATAACATTGCATTATTCCACTTACCGTCGTAATGCCTCATTTTACAGCAGATAAAAACAAGGCAGATTCTTTTTTTTTCATTTCTGTTTGTCTTGCAGTATTTCAGTGCAATGGAGACCCAAACTTACAGCACATTTTTTCCTTTCCAGTAGTCAGTCTACAGTCTGAAGCAGGTAACTGTGAATGCAGCCTCTCTGGTTTGCACTGGGTCTGTAAGGGGAAGGTCAGCTTCAAGCACCACTTTGGCTCTTGGGAAGAACACAAGGAGAGAGTGCAAACCATGCAATACATGCCAGGATGTCCCCTAGTGGACATCACTGTTATTTCTGGAAAGTTAGATGAAGTGTATATGCCACACTGGATCTGCACAGGTAAGCAGACATACTATCATAATGAAAAAAAGATGAAACAACTATGTACACAGTGAGGTGAAAATCCTTTCTTCACTCATCTACTTTATCAAAGCAAAGAAATCTAGTCATCACTAAGTCTTCTCTCTTTCTTAAATGTCAGATTGATAGCACTCTTAATTTGCAAACAAAACACAACATTTCCATTAGAATATCATGTTTCCATCACAATAATGTATAATAGTAGGAAAGTCGCACTCGTCTTTTGTGCAGATGACAACCCTGCAATCTTAGGCAAGTTTGCAGTCCTACACATAGGTACCAGTGGAGATGTTGTGGAACAACCGTCTGAGGTCACACCAACCCATGTCAAGTTATCCGAGCCAGTTTCCTCTCCAAGAGGAGTCCTGATGAGAATGGACTTTCCTGTGAAATTTAACTATAACAAAGAGTTCCTCACTCTACATGTTTATTTGATTCCTCGTGACCCTGCTCTACAGGAGGTTATTGTTTATCCTACTGTCACCATATTTATTCATATTTGAAAACACAGAAAATAAAGTTGGCTACTATAACATTGGGCACAATGTATTTTTCCCTACAGAAAATAAAAAACAAGGCATTGTCCAGTGGATACACAATGATCCCAAAGCCATACCCAGAGAAGTCCCTGAAAATGTATGACAGTTGATCCGGACAATGCAGCAGTTTACTCTCAGGTATGGTTTGAACTTTCTTTCACCTATTAAATCTCAGGTAACTGTGGTCCAGATGTTGCAGGATGAGAGTACTATAAGTATGTGACTTACACGGGCTCAGGTTGTTAATGGTAAAAACAAAATCACCATCACAAATATAAATGATTATAATATAGCCAATGGCTTTGGGTCTCAAGATGTGGTTGAAATATATTCTGTAATATCTATTTTTCAAAGACCATATTGCGTACAGAGGTTGTTGGTGTTAATTATTTTTAGCCTGTTATTTCAAGATTTGTTATCTCACTAAATTGGTTTCTTCAGGATAAAAAAATAAATAAATATAAGCACTTTTTAGTTATTTTCAGATCATGAGGATATTAATATAAAAACAAACAAACATGGCTGCAGTTATAATTCAGCAGTCTACAGTTAAAGCAGTAGTTTGACAGTATGTCAGTGTGAATATTTTGTAGCAGTCTGAACAGGATTTATACAGACACTTTTTAACAAAATGCCAAACTAACAGCAGCACTGTAGGGGTGTGTTCACCTGCTAAATATAATTGAAACAGATGCGAAACAACGGCTTGCTCGCTTCTTCACTGCTGCTGTTACATAACTGAAGCTGAAACTACTTTTATATATTTTGTGGCTCAGCGAATCACTCGCCTTCAAAGTCTTGAGTGTTTTAATGGAGCACAGTGGGGTGATTGTGACAGCTGTCATTCCAGGAGCATGCATCTGGATTTAAGGCTGATAGGTTACCTATATCACTGCCTTGCAATATTAGTGACATTACGTTAACTTCAGAGTAACCTGATTGTTTGCCATTATAGGCTTTCTCTGACATGGAACACAAGTAACAACATAGCCGTGTGAGTGAATGAACCAAAGGGTTTGAAAAGTGGAAAAATGGGCAGCCAGCGTGTCCTTCAACGGTCTGTCTGTAGTCTCCTCTTGGTATAAGGTGTATAATGTAGTGTGAGCAGTGTTTTTTTTTTTTTTTTTTTTTTTTTTAACAATGTAAAGCACGCACAGGACGTCACCGATGGGCTTTGAAAGGTGGATTAGGAGCAATTACAAAATATTAAATCTTCCTAGTCTTTGGTGCCATTCCAGCTGGTAGCACCTTAGGCGACCACCTGGTTGGCTTATGCCTAAAGCTGGCTCTGTCTTTTAGAAATGAATTTTGCAGCCTGTAGATGGTTAGCTAAGCTTAGGGAAACAGCTAGTCTGGCTCTGTCCAAGGGTAACAACATCCACCTGCCAGCACCTCCAAAGCTCAGTAATTAATACCTTATGTCTTTTTTCACTGCGCCTAGCCAGGGTTATTCCTTGGACAGAGCCAGAGTCAGGCCAGCTGTTTCCTCTTGCTTCCAGTCTTTGTGTTAAGATAAGTTAACTGAGTTCTGGACAGAGATGAGAGTGGCAAAAGGGCATACCTCTTAAAATGTCAAGTTTCATCTTTAACATTATAATTCCCAACCTGTAAATGTATTTTATCTGGCAAAATGCAGCTCCTGTATTTCACTTTGGCTCCCTGTCTGAAGATGTCTTCGATTAATTTAGAATATGTAATTATTTTATTTACTTAGTTGGATTCATTTTAAAGTTTGACCCCACATGGCACAAATTCTAATTCTGCTACTTTTCTCTAAATATATTTTTTTCACAGCCATTAAAACTCAAATATGAAAGCAGTAACCTAAATTTCTACGAAATGTTCATTGACCATCCAGACAGTCACTTCAAGCTCACACTCATCAATCTGGACAAAAGATGGCATGTGCGATTCGAAACGGTAATTGGTTACAAAAGGATATTATACATTGTTTATTTATGTTACTTATGTATCACTCTTATTTAGCTCAAAAGCCTTGTTACTGTCTTAAGTTGCAAGATGTGAAACCACTAAATCAGCCAAATGATTTTACACATCAGTCTGTTTCCAGGTGTTGGGGAGTACTACTGTGTGTGTGTGTGTGTGTGTGTGTGTGTGTGTGTGTGTGTGTGTGTGTGTGTGAAAAAGTTGTGTAAAGCTGTTTGTGGCTCTTTGTGAAACCTGATGAATTGTCTCAAGTGATGTCGGCATCAGTTGTTGCTGAAGACTAGACTGAAAAAAAATAAAAAATAAAAATCAGGATGTGGCGTAAGAAAGAAGTGAGCTTACAAACCCTCTGTAGTTCACTCCTCATCTCTGCATTACTTTATAGATGCTACTAGCATAACACACCCGAATCTCCAACTGACCTGTTGGTGGTCACGTTGCATTGTTGGTAATGTAGCCACCAGATTTAAAGTGCCATCCTATTAACACAGGTGAGTGAGAGGAACAATCATTCAGAGAAATCAGATTTTGAATAGTGATACTGTATTTTGGTGTTCCCTCAGTGTTCAAGGAAGATTGTGGACCGAGGAAATGAAGAATGAAGATGCTAATTTACTTTGAGTCTATATCAGGTATCAAACATCGTAAAACAGTTTTACTACAAATGCACCAAAAATACATTCATGAAAATCACTTGCCCTAAAGTCACATTTTATATACAAATATACAGTGTAATATTATATATAGTGTACATATTCTATACTAATGCTTTCTGTAAATGTGTAATGCAAAAAACGTTTATATACAACATGTCTGTGTACAACTAGCAAATACGTCTTAAAGGAAACTTAATGCTGCCTGGATTACATCTATGTTCTTTATCAGCTTCTGAGTGAATCAATGTGTCCGCTAAGCGTTCCTTGTCAACACGACAGTTTTTTTCCCTACAACATTTGCAGCTATGTGACTAAAGCAAGAACAACACTTTGATTGTTAATATGTTTACTCAACTCAGAGCATTTAATTAAAGCTGCTGTAATCAGTACTTCAGTATTTCTTCAGTAACTATGTGTCAGTATTATCACTTGTTTTGATGACAGCATTTTCCCCTGACTCTGCAGTTCCCTTCAGCTCGATGTAAAGGATCTTAATGTCTTTCAGCTTGTTGGTTTGGTTTCCATGACTCCTCTCTTATCAGTCAGATGTCAAACAAAGTAAACAGCTCACTAGTGAACATAGTGGGGCATAGTGGACTATTTTCTTGGACTTTTATTATTTCACTGTTATGAAAATAATTTTCCAAAACAAAAACTTGTTTTTGTTGTTGGTGAAATATTTCTGTAAGACACAGAAGGAGGGAGGGAGTTTTAATGTATGTACTATATCTGTGCAATGTATTTGTTTTTTGTTTTTTTATGATATTTATCTGAATTACACTTCTTTTGCAGTAACATCATTTTATAAACAGATTTCATTACAACTGGATGTTTCTTTTCTTGCCATACATGAAAGTATGTTTTCATCTCTTCTGGTATCATTGACATTACAAACATTACAAGAAAGAAAGAAAGGAAAAAAAAAAAAAGACGTAAAATGGGTTGATCCTCAACTCAAAAATCTAGAAGTTGTAAGAAGAATGTCAAAGGGGAACTTCCCCTATATTAGGATCTCAACAGTAGGAGTACTACTCATACATATGAAACTGCTGTATTATGTGATTCTGAAATGAGCTTACCAAATGTGTCATCAGGGTTATCTTGGCTTTGGCCTGAGACTGCAAATTAATAACAGAAAGTAGTAGTTTAAAAGACTTTGCTATCTTCCAGGATGGGAGAGTCTAATGAAATATGCTATCTAATCAGTATATCTCAGTCTCTAATGCACCAATTTTGGTTCTATTTCTCATCGGCGGGACTGACGAATGACTTGCTGCTGATTGGTTAAGGTAAGACAAAACAAAATAACCCTCCTTCCAATAAAGAAATTGGCTCACATTATCAGGCTAATACACAATGATCATCTTGTCTCCAAGATAACAAAAGTATGTATTTGTGTGAGGAATCCAAATCTGCTCTGAACTGCCTATTCTGAATCCCACAGTCTAACATGGCTATAAACATGACATAATTCTTGTCGAATAATGCACAGATGGACCACGTTCATACAGAAGAAAGGAAGCCAACAGAACAGGAAGACCCACCGTTTTAGCCACGTTTAAGCCACGTTTATCTTCTTCCTCAGAGAATGGGCAGAGTGGTTATGGACTTGTCAGGAGGAGCCAGTCCTCATGGTGCTCAGGTTCACCTGTAGTCACCTATTATGGTGCACAATTGTATGGATCCACCTTGCTTGTTTCAGGGCAGCCATGAAAATTTTCTCATAGGCAAATAGTGTGGATCTCCCACTGGGATGAAGGAGCAGATAGTTAAGGTTGCAAAGGCATAGGGGACATGAAACGTGGCCATACAGCTCTGAATATTTTGCTGTGTGCTCCTGCTCAACACAGAGTACATGCCGAGGGAGACGCAAAGGGAAGAGATGGCCATAGGCAGAATGCACCAGCACTGCAACCAAGAAGTCCACCACTGACAGTGAAACCACAAAAGCATTGATGGGTGTCTGGTAGCCTTGGAAACATGCCACTGCAGCCATGATGAAAAGACTGATGGCTAAGATGGGGGAACTTGAAACTTCACACAGCAATTATGACATTTCACAGAAATGGTTAATATAAATTACATCAGCTCATACATGTTTTTTTTTTTTTGTATTTTTCAGTCCTTGCCTGTAAAAAAGTAGGATATACTAGGATATACTTCATACGAGAACAATGAAAAGCTTCATATTTCTTCTATATCTTTTCAAAAATTATTCTGTTTCAAGCCTCTAGGCCTAATATTATGGGAGCATGGGACTTAATAGTTAACTTTTTCACTGCCACCCATAATCCTCTCTAAAAGGAAACTGGGGAAATGTGCTTTAACTCTTTAATGTGAAACAATAGAAAACATACTGAAACATTTTGATGCCTAAAAAAAACTTTCAAAACTATACCAAACAGAGCTGAATCTTATCTGAAGCCTCTCACATCCTATTTGTCTGGGTTCAGAAGTGCCCACCCCCCTTGTCTGCTCTCATTGGTCATGGCACACGCCTGTCTTCACAAAGACTGTGACAAACAGCAGCTTGTCATCCCGCCCTCCTTAGGTACACTCCATATCCTCACCCAGGCCTCCTGGAGTGACATCTGAACAGATATTTGCAGGGGGACCTCCATTTTGTAGCCAGAAAGCTAACGAAAACAATCGTACCCGCTGCCACAGGCGCACATGTTGCAGGAAGAAGAGACGAGTGAAGTGCTGAGAGAGCTGCAGTGGATAAAGAATTGCTCCATAGTCTGCTATGGATTGTCATGAACATATTGATAACTCGGACTACTTTTCTGAAAAAACACTTTGGATGTTTGTGATCTGTGGACCCTTAACGACTAAAGGAATATAAATAACGGAGGAATCGACACAATTGCACTTCTAGGACTCTTAAAAGGTAAGGATCAACACCGTCCAGCTGGTTCTGCCCATACATAATGCTTGTAGATATTAAATCATATTCATGTGCTTATGGTTAGCGCAAAATTTGCCGAATATAAGAATCGTAGAGACTCTGGCCGATCCTACGAGATACACCCTGACTATTTTGACAAAAGTTGAAGCATTTACTCCTTCAGAACATGTTCCCTAATGGGCCGTCCACGGGTCACCGGGATAAATATAAAGTACAGTATTACACCTGTGTGAAGTGCTTATGACCAAGCTGAACATTTGACCCAGACTTGATTTGAACACACAACCTTCTGAGCTGGAGTTATACACACAACCGTAAGCCACAGAGTCTGTTTGAAAGTTGCCAAATTATCAACAAATCCACCAACAAACCAAGCACCGGTGGTAAGGGTTACCTATACATCGCACCACAGACTCTGACACAGTACTTTTAACAGGTCCATGAATCTGCTCAGACCTTAACAACACTTTCGAAACACTGTCTATTGCAAATCCAGTGTTAGGTTCATGAAAACTGAGAGTGCAGCGTTGTGTTTGTGTTCAGTTGGGGGTATATATTATTATAACGTAGTAAAGATATTATATCATGAAATAAGTAGACAGTGTGGACATTAAATGGATAGTTCCCAGACTTAAACACACTCGGTAGGCTGCTGATGACCAAGCAAAGATTGACATGATTAGAACACACAAGCTTCTGATCTGGAGTCTCATGCACTACCATTGCACCAGAGAATCTGTTCAGGTCTTCCAGTTGGTCCGCTAAACCATTGACAAACTAAACACTGGTGGGAGGGGTTAAATTAATAATATTTAATTCTAATTGTTACACAAAACTATGTTCCATGTCTCCTTTAAATAAATAACTTCCAGTTCTTGGTCTTTATTTACCATTTACTGACAATAACACCAATGATAATATTTAGTGACGCGAGTTCTTTACACATCCAGAGAGTTCACATCCAATGTTCTAAGTTTATTCGGGTATTAATCACATTTCTGATATCAATATTCAGCACTTTTTGAGCATCAAACATACAAATAAGATATCTGAGGATTGTGCGCACAGCAGATAAACCAGGTTATACTTTATTTCCACAACATACCATGAAGATATCAAGTGACTGCAACAGAAAGGTGATCATTTGTCTTATCACACATTTTACAGGAGTCAGGTTTTTTGTCATGTTTAGTCTTTTTACAGGGCAGACATAGATTTTCAACTGAAAGGGGTGAAGGCAGGTGGTGCCGGATACTGAAATAATGTCCTTTTTCCTTTGAATTTCATTTTTGTTTAATCAAAATGCATGCACTGGTGCCTTTCCAGTCCCAACAGAGATTTTTGATTAGCTGTCAAACCCATACTGTCCATTGACAGAAACCTTCCTGTCTTTGTCAACCACAGATACAGTAAAATAGGACAAAATACCTGTGATACAGCAGCATAGTCAATACTTCACCTTACATTGACCACTAATGAGAATGACAATCCACTGACTGATGAATGATCATGGGACCATGTACAGTGAATGCAGTAAACCTGTGTGAAATCCTACATCCACACTCTGTAGGTGACTTCATCCCCATGAGGAATGAACAAGTCACAGCTCAGTAAGACTCAACAGTCACACCTTGTCCTCAGGCATGATGCTGTCTTTGTTGACCCCTCCCTTGTCTCTGTTCTTACCAAAGGAGAAAGAGAAAATACCACTGGTAGTCTCCTCAGCTGGTTTCCCTCCTCTTACCTCCCCTCTCAGAGCTCTCTGCTGGTAGTCTGCAGGGCTGCCAGGCAGCAGATTAGGTGTGGAGGGAGTCGGGGTGGTTGCCCCCCAGATGTATAATGTTTCCCCCTCAGGGCAAGGTGGGAGACCCTTGCTCAGGTAGCTGGGGCTCGGACTGGCAGATGACGGCAGGGTACGCTGGCTGCCGTTCAAGCAGCTGGAGTTGTGATCCGCAGAGCCTTTGCGTGAGTTTCCAGAGGAGCTGAAGTTGGAGGAGCGGTAATTGTACGCGCTCCAACCAGGACGTTTACGCTGGTGACACTGGCATCTCAGGATGCGAATGAAGGCTAGCTTGAACTCACGATTGTAGCAGGGGTAGATGATGGGGTTCAGACAGCTGTTGAAGTATCCCAGCCAGAAGATCACTTTAAAGAGGAGATCAGGTGGGCGCAGGTTTGCATTAAAAGACCCTGGAGACAGCAGAATAGAGAGAGAAAATGGAAATATTTCATTCAGTCATTAGCATGCAATTGTTTAAATCTCAAGTTAAAGCTCAAGAGTTCAATGAGAAGATCAATACCACTGTTGTGTCTAGCATAGAGCTAGAGCCTGGAGATGACTAGATGATACTGGAAATATTACATTTTGAAACTACATAGATGATGTTTTTAATATGGACTGGTTTCATCATATCGGATGTCTGTTCTGCTTAATCAGTGTCAGTATCAGTGCATCCCTGCTACTAATACATTGACTGAAAGTATAATGTTAGGATGTGTTGCTGTCTACTTTGCCCAGTAGGTGGCAGCATTGATTGAGAATAACATACAGCCTACAGTCTGCGACTGTGGGCAGGCAGAGAAAAAAGCAACAGAATAAAAGATCAGAGCAGATAGTTTGACACATTGTTTATCATTAATGAAAGACCTTGTACTTAGGAGGATCTTCATAAGCAAATAAAGTGCTTCCTTTTCAAAAAGTATTGTTGCTGCCCTCTCACAGTTCTTTTAAAGCACTTTCATAACAACACCGAGAGAGTGGGATGACCCTAAATTCCATTTTAGATAAATACACTGTGGGAGAGATGCACTGCTTTGAGAAAAGCTTAGACAATTCAGATGAAATGAAATGGCAGCCATTTCTCTGAGAGACTATGAAGGTTATAGGCTACGTTACCAAAACAAGCCAGTTTTTGCACCTGCAGATAGTGTCAGGTAGTGTTGTTGGTGCAAAACAATTAGCCTATAGGTACATAGCTGAAGTTGTGTGTGCAAATGTGTGTATTAGTAAGATTCAGCAAGACTTTTTTTTCACGATTAGTGACAGTCCTAATGATGGAAATAACAACATTGCAAGATTTTAAAGCAGGTTTGTCTCGTATGCTAATGGGGGTATTTAGCATGCTCTCGCTAAATTGCATTAATCTACCCTTGCGGTGCTTCTTCTCCCACTGTGGCCAAGCTTAAATAGAGGAAGAATATCTTACAAGCTAATGAGGTGAGGGGGGAAGCCTGAGGATAGAAACAGGGAATTAATAAGAACAGCAAGTGTGAGATTAGTGTGAAAGAAAGAAAGACTGTGTGTTTGTATGTGCCGGCAGATGTGATGATTTACATCAACCCGCATTCTTAAATTAATATCAGATTCCTGGAGAGACTGGGGATGCACTATAATCTCAGGATTTCAAGTTTGAAATTACCTCTGGTAAGATATTATAGGCAGAAAGACACCTCAGCTGGCTTCTTTATGAATATCAGATCACCAGCTTTATCAATTATTTTAAGTGGTACATGATACCTACATAGCCTTGGTGTGAAATGTTGCAGGCAGAGGGAGTCACTTCCATTTTATTCCTTGAAAATAATCAAAAACATCCCACACTTTTTCAGTTTGATGCTACAAACTGTCCGCATACCTGCAACTATGGAAAGATGACATCACAGTGGCTCTATGGAAAACCATTCAGGATTCGGAGAAAACACATTCACATGCAACGACACACACGCAGACACACACACACACACGCACACACACACGAAGACAATAGTCCAGTCATTTGGTTAACCTGAATTAAGGTTTTTGAAGAAATATCACCTCCAACTTTCATGTAACTCAGTGTCTCATAAATGACAGCAATACAGCTGTGTGTATGTGTGTGTATGTGTGCGTGTGTGTGTGTGTGTGTGTGTGTGTGTGTGTGTGTGTGTGTGTGTGTGTGTGTGCGTGCGCACTCTGGCTGCGAGCCTGTGAGATGAAACTAGAGAATGCTGTCTGAATGTGTCTTGGCCTCCTGTACTGTAGATGAATGGGCCTCTTCTTAGAGGCTGGTATTTTCACATGCTATTTTCGCTTCTGAACAGCCACTTTAATGTGATTACATAACTGTGTGAGTTATGCCTGTGATTGGGATACAGAGTAGTGGGTGGTAAAATTTGGTCATTCTTTAATTTCTCTCTGTCTCTCTGTCCATCACCCTTTGTCTGTCTGTCTTTCTTTGATAGTAACTGGTTGGAAATAATGATAACTTCCTGCACTACAAGTCCAATATATTCTTCTGATCAAACTGATCACAAACAAAAAACAAACCATCAAGAGTTTTGTATTTTTACCTGATAAATGACTAAAACAATATTGACCTAATCAGTGGATGGAGTTTCTGTTGTGACTGATTAATCAACTTTTCAACATTAGATAATGGTAGTAATAGTACATAGCTCATTGTAATATAATAATAATGCTCTTGTGTAAAAAGCTGTGTGACGTTGGGATACCAAGATCCCAAGTTCTGCTTCTTTAAACATCAATGAATATTTCTTTGCTGTGTGCTGCAAGGCTGGAACATTAACTATTAACATTAACATAACAATTATTTTCAATAGTAAGATTCATTTGTTGATTATTCTGTCAATTAAAATGTTAAAAAATAGTGAAATGCCCATCAAAATTAGCCCTAAATTGCATATTTTATCCAACAAGCAGTCAAAAACCCAACGTTTTTTTTTTTTTTTTTACAATTATGTAAAACAGAGAAAGGTACGAAAACTAGAGAATATTTGTCATTTTTGCTGTAATCATTTCAGCTCTGCTTTGTGCCATGACAAATTTATAAGTAATCTATCTTTTTATTCACATAACAGACTGATGTTATTAGTCTTTCCAAGTGAGGAAATCTTGTGTAGGACAGAACTCACTGGCTCTCTCACAGTGAAGTCTCTTTGTTTAGTCAGGAGATGAGGGGCCTAAGAAACAAGACTTGGCCAAAACCTAGTATATGGATCCCGTATAGTCAATGCACTAT
This sequence comes from Seriola dumerili, assembly GCF_002260705.1. Lineage (NCBI taxonomy): Eukaryota > Metazoa > Chordata > Actinopteri > Carangiformes > Carangidae > Seriola > Seriola dumerili. The sequence continues at coordinate 189,526 of NW_019174416.1, read as the reverse complement.
GCGATATTGAGGACGTAGTTGAAAACTGTTGTGGAACTGCTGTAAACAACTGACGTCATCATGTCCTATTTGCATTCAGCCTAGTGTCAGCCAGTTTCAGCCCTTTATCTGTTTGCTTCTCTCTGTGAATTCTCATTCACGTGTTTTTCTATTTTCTGTTGTCAGACATTGGAACAAGTTTTAAATAGTGATTGAAACACGGCCCATTAAGACTACATGTTAACTTTCAAACCATTTACAAGCTGCTGCTCCACTGCTAAAATCCTGATTTTATAACCATTATGTCGTCTGACAAAATCATTAAACACACAAATTAAAGACAAAGACTGTGCCGTGATTTTGGCTGTATGTACTTGTAAAATGATCAGTAAGAGAGAAGTTAGAAGCAACTGAATTTCTTTCTTATTTTGTCTCTCACACAGCGCACATGTTCATGTTTATATGTTTAAATTCGGAGTGAACGTGTTCCATTTTTGTCCTTTGAAGAGTGTTTATGTTGAAAGGCTATAGTATAAACGGCAGAGGATGCAAGAAGCTTAGCTGTAAGACAATAGATAACCGTGGGAGGGTTATTGTTGGTGGTCTCACTGCTTCTGCTCAGAGAAATGTTTGCACCTCCTTCCTCAGGACAGGCACATGCACCCACATCTCACTATGGAACACAGGAACATCTTAACAAAACAAGGCATCCTGTTATTCTCGCTAATCGGAAGAAGTGATGCCTATTCTGTGCCATGAAGAACACACACACACATACACACACACGCACAAACAATTTGCTCTCCAAAAACTCACACATCCCATTTCATAACACACCCATAAATATGATTACTATGTCTTGATCTAAAAGGACAGAAGTGTTATTGGCCTTGCAGATTGCTTTCAATGAAACCATAGCATGAAGCTATTTTTGGAAAATTGGTTTGACATCCCAGGGACCCTTGTGGTCACCCCCGCTGCCCCGTGGCCCCTCCAGCTCAGCTCTGCCACTTCCTTTCTTCTCCATCGCTTTGACACTTAGCACTCTCATTATTCTTCCCCTTCAAAAACCATTTCAATTACCCCCAGAGCACAAGGGCCGGCCAAGCTCAGTGTAACAAAGAAAGCAAATGCGCCATACACATACATGTGTGAGATGCGCAGATGCACACAGACACAGTATGTCTTTCAAAACCACATACAGTATACATGGAAACAATTGCTTAACACCTCCAAGTGTTGTGTTCTCTCACATTTGAGCACACTGCTTGCACCAGTTGCTAAATGGGAGCCCTTCACAGGACATTAGTGCCTGCGCTGCGTGTTAAAGAGCTGCAGGAAAATGCATGCAGTGAAATAGCACGTGTATCCCCCCGAGGACTAATGATTTCTCTTTGGCTGAGTTGGGAGATGAGAACAAAAGAAAACAGCTCATTCAAACACCTACATGAAGACAAATTCTTCCACTGAATCTGCAGTGGTCTCCATGTTTCTCCATACAGAGCCAAACACTGACTGCTTCCACTGCGCCTGTCCTTGTCTTACATGATAGTTAACAACGAAAGTATTTTGAGTGAAGGACTCTTGGTAAGGAAAGACAAGAAAAATTAATTATCTGATGATGTTACTTTGAGTTTTCGAAAATTGCAATGAGTATTTTTCACTATTTTCTGATTTAATAGTCGTTTTATAGACCAAGCGATTCATTGTGTAATTGAGAAAACAATTAACACCCAATTGTGTGTGTGTTTTTGGAAGAGTAAAATCCAACACTGTGTACAGTGGCTGAGAAACATCTGGTAACAGTTTCAGGGATACCTATATTGGTATAAATAATAATAATAATAATAATAATAATAATGATAATATATTTTATTTATAGGCAGACAAGGACACCTTACAACACACAAAAGAAGTAAAATAGCAACAGACAGTAGGTATAAAAGGTGTTTCAAAATATTTCGTGTTTGACATTTTTGTCATCTACAGTATTTTGGTGTATTTTTTGTATCCCACACTACTGCTCAACATACTGTTTTAATCAGTGAGACCTACTTGTGACACAGTGCAGTTTGAGAGGTTAATAAGAGTGTCAATGAAAAGAAAGAACATGGTCCTCGGTTGCTTTGATTGGCTGGAAGGTTTGGCTTCTTAAAAGGCCTTATTTGGTCAATGTCTGTACTAGTCACTGATTATTACTGTAATTAAGTTTTTATAGTGTCATTTTTTTCATAATGTGATACAAGAATTTGTTCTGAAATAACTTAAACTTTAGATATGTCACTCGTACTGACAAACAAGCCAAGTTAGACAGCGCTCAGTGAGTGTGTGTGTGAAATTTTGGGCTGCTTTTTCTCCAAGGAAGCTTGCCTGGAATAACACTAACTTAAAAACTTTGATGTAGTGTTTATAGTGCTGGAGTCTGTATACCTTACTTTGCTCCAAGTTAAAGGCGTAAAAGGAGACACGATAATTCACAACCTGGAAAAGAATGACCCAAACTGTGGGAGTGGTGGCCACATGCTTGCCATTTATGTACAAAAACAAAAACAAGGTATTTACAGGATCTGAATCAGATTTGGTGAGGTGCATGATTGTGGAGGAGCCAGGTCACATATTTCTTTAAGCTTCATAACTGGGAGTCAGAGGTCAGAGTGGCCCTTGCTGGGATCATCTAGTGGTGACAGAGTAGAGAGAGAAGCAGCTGCAGCCACGATGACACGATACATGAACATACTAACATACATTCACGCAGTTAAAGACATAAATATGTGCCATCCGCTGCCACCAGCGCTCACACACCGCGCCAAGCAGAAACTCCCACATACATATTAGTGACAGTATCCAGAGGAAGTAGCAGGGTAATAACAAGTGTGAGACAGGAAATCCCACTCTGTGGGTGGAGGCTAATGAATACTAAGGGAGTAACATTAGGCGAGTGCCACTGCCCTATCAGACTTGTAGTATTTAAGTTCAGACGTGATTCACACCAGTGAGCAGGGCCCCAAACTCACAGTGAGAAACAGCAATGTTTCCCCACAAATCCCCATTCGGAAGCAGAAGAGGCTTTAGAGTTGGAGAAGAGAGCAGTTTCAGTGTCCTGCTTTGACTTAGTGGATGTATAGTGGTAGCATTATGTGGAATTCCCCGTCAGACGACCATTAAACATGTTTGTATGCTTTTCTTTTATGTGCCTCTGAGGCCAGTTGTAAGGTTGCACTGGTGCTTTGTCACAATGTATCAGTATGCTGCACCAGAGATTCTGCAGAGAAACGCACCCTCGGGAGGTTTCTTGGCAGTTTGTTGATTAGTGTTACATAAACAGACCCCCTCTGAACCCCCTCCCCCAACTCTGCTCTCCGAAGTCTCTGTAAATCTGGACTTTGGAAAATTGCATTTGTTACGTGCTTTTGGTATCTCACTGACAATACCTCAAGGCAAATAATCCCTGCTATGTGACACTGCATAGTGATCCTGCCCCAGGTACTAATGTGAGTGTGTCCATGTGAGGATGTGATGAGCTTTAGCTTAAAGCCAGGGGCATAAACACATTCCCCATGTGACCACCGTAAATACATGCACACGCAGGGACAAACACACGCTCACATTAATTTACAGTCACAGCCCAAAGTGCCACATGGGATCCTGGCAATCAGGGAATCAGGCAAACCATGATCTGAAACACGGCGGCCATACTTGTAGTTCAGACTCTGCACAGTGAGCCCTTTTGCCCAAACTTCATCACTAAATAAAGACTTAATGTTTTCTTAACCTGCCCACTACAACACAGCACGACATGTGCATTTCACCACAGAATATATTGTTACATTTCCTCTACAGTTTTTTAAACGGCCATGTCAGTGGGGTGTTGAATGCTTGCCAGCCTCAGTGGCATCAGGGAGCCTGGACAGGCCCCACGGGCCTCTGACTCAACTGACCAGAGCAGAGGGAGACCACATATTCTCCACTTGACACACACAAGGAGTGTACTTGTTATATCAAGAGAGATTAGCTGAGTCCCAGGGAATAATGCAAAGATAACACTGATAATGTTTGGATAAGCTTGTGAAGAATTCCTCCTCAGACTCCTAAAAACATGTTTTTATCCCTTATAATGGGCCCAGAACTTAAAGACTTCGAAGTTAGTATCGCTTTGGGTTTACCCAGTAAATGGCGCAGAACTGTCTCTATGATAAAAATATGATGCAAACTAACTTAATTTCACATACAGTGACTGTGAATTCAGAGAAATAATATAGCTCCACTCCTACTGCGTAATATAGATTAAATGCGGCAGTAATATATGAGTGATGTTATTTTTTATTCCTGCTGTATGAAATGACCACTCCAGTATATCAAAGCCCACTCATAGGTTTGGTGGCAATTCAAGGTAGAAAATGCCACCCAGGAGACTCCCACTGCCAGCTCTAGATATGATTTACAAGGCCTGCAGCAGGCTCTAACAGCCACTGTTTAACTTCAGACATTTAGGTGACTGTAATATCCTTTCTGCAAGTCTCATTAACTAATTGAATATTATGAGGTTTTTTAATTGGAGTGTGCTGTGCAGGAAAGAGGTGTGGGTTGTATTTTTGTATATGACAACAGTGTAACAGAGCACGGAATGAACTGACCTACTGAACCTACCTATTGGTAAGGCGAGAAAGAAGGGCAGCCAACAAAGCGTAAACATGCCGACCACAACTCCCAAAGTTTTAGCTGCTTTCTTCTCCCGGGAGAATTTCAGAAGTTTCACCGTGAGGGAACTTCTCGCTTGGTGCGCGCGGCCCTTGCCCGTGCCTGAACTGGCGGACTCCTCCTGCACCTGAGAACCCTTGTGGATCCTGAGGGTCAGCTCGCTGGAGTTCATCCTCTCGCGCATCACACCTGCCTCCAGGTTCTTAGTGGTTCGTTTGGCGACTATGTACACGCGGCAGTACATGGCCAGTATAACGACAAGAGGGATGTAAAAGGAGCCGAGGGACGAGAAGAGCGCGTAAAACGGCTCCTCGGTGATGGGGCACTCCGTGTCGTCCGGCGACGGCGGCTGCTTCCACCCGAACAGAGGACCGATGGAGATGACCACCGACAGCACCCACACCCCGAGCATGGCCAGCAGAGCCCGCTTCTCCGTCACGATGCCCGGGTACTGCAGCGGGTGGCTCACTCCGATGTAGCGGTCGATGGATATTACGCACAGGCTCATGATGGACGCGGTGCAGCACAGCACGTCCACCGCTGCCCAGATGTCACAGAAGATCCTTCCGAATACCCAGTAGTCTAGGATCTCCAGAGTGGCGGACACCGGCAGCACCGTGGTGCCCAGCAGCAGGTCAGCGATGGCCAGGTTGATGATGAAGTAGTTCGTCGGGGTCCGCAGGTGCCTGTTGCACACAACGGACAGGATGACGAGGATGTTGCCCGCGATGGCGAACACGATGAAAACCCCCAGCACCAAGCCGAGCGGGATGGCTCGGGTGAGGTCCACCTCGCTGTGCTCCGTGTGGTTTCCCCTGGAGCTGTTGGTGAAGTTGACCTGGGAAGACGCACCCGGAGTCCCGTCGAGTTCCGAGGAACCATTTTTCCAAAATTTCGTGACATTGTCAGTGCTCAGACTCATTTTGACTCAAGAGGTCCTCCATAGCAGGCTTCAGATGACTTGTGACTGCAACTCACGAAAGAGCTTTACCAAACACAAATAAACTTCGTCTACATGGCCCAAGTCTGCATGGTTTAACCGCGCGTTTGCAGTTTCGTTTCCAAATCGGTGCTGAGATGCTTTATCAGAGAAAACCGTTCACTGAGCAGCCGAACAGTCCCCATGCAGTCCTCCCTCCACTCTCCTGAGGGCTCAGTGGAGAAGTGAGGGGGGCAGCAGTTATCCCCTGCCTCCTCTCCACCACACACAGCTCTGCCATACATTGACCAAACATACCTAAACGCCAGTCTGTGAAGCGCACATGACGCGTCATTACACGAAGAGCCCAGACTCCACAGAAAATCCATAAAATATGTTTGTGTCATTTTACACAACTTTCCGGGATTAGGTGGAGAATTGCGCGTTTTGGGAGAAGCGCCTCTTTGGTGTCTTGTATTTGCTTGTCCTCGCTGTGGGAGGGAGCTTAACTGGACAATTCTGGGCTAAATAAGAGACTTTTGTGCCAAAAGCACCTTAACTTTGTTGTTGGTTTTTAGCTTGAGGTTCCTAAAAGGGTCAACGTGCTTTAATGGCAGTGGAAAAAATATATATTTAATACAAAAACTTTGATTCAAGGTATGCTTCATTTTCCAGTGTAAATAACCTTTGAAATAAGATCTGCTCAGTTTCGTCTCTGAGTGGTCCCTGAAAATATTTAACAATATAAATAATATGTTCAGGCAGGCAGCTTAAAAGGTTAAGCCAAAAAGGTCAAATTGATTAAGGTTAAAAGCAGGTAACACAATCACATACAGTCCCCTCTCAGGTATTTCTGGTGGAATAGATTCCTATTTTGGTAAAGCGCAGGAGTTCCTCAAAGTAATCTCATTTTGGATGTGAGCTCAGTTAGTGAGGAGAGACTGATTTATTGGGCTGAGTTCAGACACATCCACATTCCTAAAACTGTGGTTCCTCCTGTTTAAGAGCCTTTTGGCTTCTCGTGATGTAACATTGATGGAGGACAAATGCAAGTAAAAAACATCCTGTGATAGTCTGTCAGAGAATTACAACTTTTATGAGTCAATGTAGAAACAAAGAACACATTCCTTTTTATAAGCAGTCTCCAAAGCTCTTTGAAGGTGGATTTTATTCACCCACTAGATTGCACTTTTGAGATTTATTCCCCTCCAGGCTTTTTCATTTGTTATCCTTCCATGTTTGTTGGAAACATAATGAATTCTTGATCTACATTCACCTGATTGCCTTTTGCCCAGGAATGTTTTTAGCTTCAGGTTATCTTTTGAACCAATTTATCATGAAGGTCTGTGATGTTTGAAAATTTGAATTAGCGTATTTGACATCAGAATACCTTGTGTGTTTATTCTGAATATTAATAAATAAATAAATTAATAAATTAATGAATAAATACATAGCCACTCTATGAAGACAATCATATTGGTTGAAAAGATGATACTTTTTTTTTTTTTTTATCAAACCAAAACCTCAGTCTTTACTTTGTATCTCTTATTTAGCCTTAACCTTTTTATTCTTTCAGGTCACAACAATCACTTATACAGTATATGTTTACTGTAAACTATGGTGTGTAGAAGTTGACAAACACTTTCTAAAAAATTATGCAGTAACTACATGTGCTGCTCTTTCAGATGTGTTTGTTGTTGATGTACCTAATAAAAGTAGCATTTTTCATAAACATTTAACAGCACAGCAGCAAAACTGTAAATTGACCGCTCCTGCATATTCATAAGACTTAACAGCATCCATCTGCACAGAAACTCAAAGAAAAGCCAAGAACAAAGGGGAAAGTAAAAGTACTTAATGGTTTTGGACGATTTGACAAAATGGATTCTTAGTAAAACAGTTGCAGCCAGATTTATTTTGCTTATTCTAAGGATTCCTGTAAAAATTATTGGCTCATCTTAAGAGGTCGATTCTTAAATTCTGAAATAAGTAAATAAATAAACAATGTGAATCTAACAAAAAGTTCACTTAAACATGAAAAGAGAGTGAATTTAAATGGACGTCTCTTTATATCGTGTTCACTTTCTTCTCATCTATGTCCTTCCCTTAAGTTTCTAAATGTTTTTCAGCGCAGTACCTCTTCGTAACTCTTCGTTTTTTTGTGCGTGTTTTATCTCGGTGCTGATGTTGTCACCATGAGAGTTTAGATAGATTGTGTTATTACTTGAATGTTCAGAAATCCTCCAAACGGATGCCAGTAAAGTTCTAGTAGATCCTCCTGTAGTCAGGTTCTGGTAAACATGGTTTTAATCATGAGTTTCATTTTGGATCATTTTGTTTATTAACTGTAAGAAAAACCATGAAGCTCATCCCCCTGCAGTGTGAACACTAGTGAACCAGTCGTATTTAAACCGCCTCATCGCCATTTCACTTTCTCCAAAAGATCTTTGAAGGTCATCTTAAAACATCAGAGTGAATTGAACAACTCAACCAACCAGAATAGATAAATGTAAGATTCATACATGCACCTTTAGGTTCTTCAGAGCTCGGTAAGACCACCAGCTGTAAATCAATAACACCCTAAAATTTTACAGTGTGGGCCGCATTCCTTCAGAGTGGATTAAGCATTAGACGCCCACGCTGTCTCTCAATCCTTCAACAGGCACCAGAGGACTCAGGTATTATGAACATCTTTCTTAGATGATGCATCACCTGGAATTATGTCAGTTCATATCTAAGTCCCGATTTTAGTGCTGGGATAAAGTACATTTCACTGCCCATTTCACTTGATTGAATACACTGGGCATTCAAATAACATAAAAGCTCCTGCTGCTCAGCATGCTGCCAAGTGCTCCCGGTGAGACAAAAGCTTCATATCTTTCACTGGAAATTCGACTTGAACAGGAGCGTCCTCCGTCTCTCTGTGTGCTTCAGTGCTGGGGATTTGCTTTAAGTTCAAGAGGATCAACTTTTCTTCTCGGCCGGGCAAACGATATAAATCTTGAATTACATAAGACATGGAGCAAAGTGATTTCTTTTTAAAGACATAGCTCAGCTTTGCAGAGTCATTTGTCATTATTTTAATCCATTTAACATAAATCTGAGATTAAGAAAGAAGTTGTTTTTTCTAGACTGTAGATAAAGACATTTCCACATTTAGAGTATTTTGTTTTGTAAAGCCAAAGATTTATTCAGTCTTTGTACAATTCAGTTTAAAACAGTATTTTAAGATTTGTTTATCAAACTGGAAAAGAGGGAGGAGGTTTTGTTTCTGTCTGACATGTATTTAAAACATGGTTTAAAACTATGGTTCATTTTGTTTCATCTGGCCGGTTTCCAGATCTTCAGCATTAAACTGTCTGGGTTAAATGTTTTTCCTGCTGTGAAGAGTTAAGAGGTGAGAGGTTAGAGTCTCCCTTTGACCTTGTGCTCCTGTTCAAGGCCCATAGCCTCAGACTGGTGTGGTCACGGCAGTGCTCTGCCCATTGATACCATATGCTCAGCATCATTCGGTTCAACAAGAGAGACTAATTCATTTATCTGAACACACAGGCCTGAATTAGGAGCCGAGTGGTAAACGGTGGTAAACTGTGCAGAACAAGTGTTTTAAAGGAGCTATATGATGGGTTTGCTGCTTGTCAGGTCTTTAGCAGATGATGAAAAATCAGTGTTGTATTCAGATCCTTAGATTAAGTAAAAGCAAAATGTATCAAAATAAAAGTACTCTATTAATCCGTGATTAGCATTTTATTATTGTAGATGGTTGAAGAGGAGTTACTTTTAACCAAGTTATGTACTATTCTGTAGTTTAGTTCAGCCTTTTCCAAAGGGTCACAAGATAAATCTGAGAGGTTGTGAGATGATTAATGGGAGAGAAAAGAAGCCAAAATAAAGTTCTGTTAAACAAACTTGTATTCATATTTTAGACTTTTCTCTAATCTTTGCCTCTTGGTGAAATAATGTCACCCATTTGAGCAATGAACAGTTATTTAAATTAAACCATCTGAGAAGTTTCACTCCATGGTTGAACTGCTGACAACTCGTAGACATCTGAAGTATGGCAAGGAGTTCAGAACCACTGGTTTAACCTAACAATGTGTTTTACTTTATGAGCTGGTCATGTGTTAAGTAGCATAAAATACAAATACTCAAAGTACGAGTACCTCCACACTGTACTTAAGTGCAGTACTTGAGTAAATGTAATTAGTTCATTCAAATCACTGTAACAATTTTTTTGGAATGGATAACTCAGATCAAATATCTGAGACATACAATCACCTTCCATTGGCTTTTGACCCGATTGGCAGTGACTCTGACAACAGGTCCTGCACCTCTGAAACACATAAGCAGTTCACAGTCAGTATCTACATTACATAAACTTTCTCATTTTAGGATGAAACTCCTCTTATAGTAGTTCTGATGTTTTTATCCCATCAATAGGCAGAGAGATGCCAGCTGGTGGTGAAGCCCACACAAACCCAATCTATAGCGGCCCACCTGGATGAGTGGGCTCCTACTGCCTGGTCGTGCAGTCTCTCCCACACCATATATGGACGATGTTGTGTAATATGCTGAGACCCAGAAAATAGTTTTTTGTTGTATAACTGTTTTTTGGGATTAGTAATATGATTTTGGAACGACCATAAATAGACTCAAAGAGCCAAGATACAAAGATAGAGAACACGATTAGCTCTTCCAGGTTTGTTACTCTTGATATGTTCAGGCACTTGTCTTGGAGAGAATAACAGGATACATTGCATCATGCTGTACCACAAAAGGTTTTAGGCTTGCACATTTTGTATCCATCACTCAGAGGAAGCTTAATTTTCAGCAAGTTCAGAGTAATGTCTGTAAAAATAACCCTATGCGTGTACCTGCAATTATGTAAGAGAACAAATCTGTCACCAGCAAGGTGAATAATGCCTTTGTTGCAGCAGTCCCATGGACCTTTTAACACCAGTATAATGGTGAGAAACATATGTAGGGAACCAGCTGGGCTTTACATTTTGGTAAGCTTCCTCTTGATTTAGGCCTGAAAACAAAAGCCCTGAAAGCAATCTTGACATTTAAACAGTTTAAACTGTACTGCTCTTCATGAGCGTCATCTGGATTCTCATCTTCAGGGCTGGTGGGTTAAGTATTGGAGATTTTGACTTGCATATTATATGTAGTATTGAGTGGAGAATGCATGAGGCAGAGAAAATGAGAAAAACAGAGGGAAAAACAGACAAGAGAGAGAGAAGAGCTAAAAGACAGTGATTTCAGGAAATCCCCATTAGATGAAGGCATTAGCACACTCTCCCTCAGTCAGCATCGCACACGCCATCTGTCTCCCTAACTGACCGAGGACCAGGTGATCTGTCAGACAGAGACCAGCCTCCTCCCGGATGACCTCGGCTCAAGCTCTGGTTTCACCCGCCCCGCTGGTATTCCTGCTCACCTCCCTGGTCAATGGGCAAACAAAAAGAGGGAGAGGGAGTGGTATCTTTGAAGCATGACTTCATGATTGTGCCGAGCTGGGAGTTGGGTTGGAACTAATGATAAGCTTTGCTGTGGTTTGTTTTAACTAGTTGTGGCCACAAGACCATCGGTTGGAAGTTAAAGCAGATATTTTGTGAAAAGTAATTCCCCTTAAAGTTGCACTAATCAGTGTGTTTATATTGACAATAGATGGAAAGATGACATGTAAAGTGAGAAGGGTAGCTTGTAGAGAATTATTAGTCAACTCTGCAGTTCTCCTCGGCTCTATGCAGCTGTTTAGTGTCTTTATAAGCTCTTCCAGCACTTGCTTTTTCTCCGATAAACCCACTGTGAGCTACCTGCCAAGCACTAACGGCAGACAGACAATGTTAGCAACTAGCTGGTGAGCATATTGAGAACTTAGCAGCTAAAGAGCCTGATATTTCCCTCAGGAGCTGGTAGAGACCAAAGAAAGAGCTAAAAAGAGAGGAAATATAGGACTTACATTCATTAGGTGACCACACAACTCCAACCTAAGGCTAGTGTGGCTCTGTGTCTGGTGGAAGTGTAAATAAACCACTGTTTGTTAAATAATTGACATTTTAGCTTTATGATGTGATAACAGCTTGGTGTTATTTTTACAGTTTGTTCTGGCTCCAAGTGGCCAAAACATCATTTAATGATTGCAACTAATTGCCATCATAATTTTGTTTTCGTAATTTGATAAAGCGCATGTCACTGAAAGAATAATATTCCCCTGAGTCCTTAAATGCCTGACACTCCCTTGGAAAAACAAGGGAGGACCCATCTGGTCTCTTCAAAGGAGCACAGGATTCATACTTCAGCTCATGAACGTGACAGACATGGCCACCTGGTAGCACATTTCCCAGTAACCACAACGCAGGAACCAGACCCAGGCCAGCAGAAGCTGACTTTATAATTTTGTTTCCCTGACAACAGACATCTGGGGCTCCTGCTGAATTTTTCTTGTTTGGGATAACATGAAATATTTTGGACAAGAAATCCACATATCGGTCCACGTCTCCAAAGAATTGCCACTGAAAATGGGAAGTGAAGTTAAACTGTCCTTTGGGACTGTGCTGGGAATGAATCTGACGGGCAGTGACGGGTAAATTCAACATTTCTGAAAATGATTCAGAAAAACTGCCCAGTTACCAAGTCTGCTTTATTCGTGTCTTTGTATTAAATAAAACAACCTTAAATGTTAGAGTTGATATTCCTATGGACACAGTTGTCTTCATCTGGCAGCTGTAAAATAGATTCTTCCAGGCTGTCCACAGCACTGGACTGATTATTGCAATGCTAAATTGCTGTGGAAGAAGCCCAAAGCCTTTCAGCTGAAATGTATACGAGACGAATAGAAACCATTTCCCCTTGCTCCCCATAATTCAAACCGCTGATTTTAGCGTTTTGTTAATATTTCATGAATACCGATCTGCTCATACTGCTCTGCAAATGCCCTCTGCTGCAAATGGAAACACCTGCAGAGGCGGTGGATATCATGTGGACGGCCATGACTAGCTGATCATTCAATATACTTTACAGTGTGTGCACTACACATTACCCTCTCTGCTCCTTTATCCCGTGTCAGATTGGAATTTGTGTGTGAACAGCTACCAGACAATTTTCTTACATTTCACACTTCCTTATCCAGTTTCTGGTTTTCGTCAGCTGCATCACAGCGGAGTTACAGGCAGCGGGTGAGGTGGTGGTGAGGATCAGAATGGATTTGATTTTAAATATCAGGGAGAGATCTTTCTCGTCATTCACAGTTTTGTGATCATACTAATGAGCTGAACAGTGTACGCTCAATTTTGGTGAACAAACCATACTTACATTAGTGTTTGTTACATTAACTGCTCTGAACCACAGTGGGAGGAGATTCCTCTCTTTCTTGTTTTCATTTTTTCCTGTGTTTTATTTTTCTTTTCTTTTCACAGTATTTTACCAGTTTTAGTTTTAATAATGATGTGTTATTACTAGAATAAAATGTTCATGTTTGTGCTATTATTGCTGGCAGTTGTAGGTTTTTCTTATGTGTTGATTACATTGTAATATGGTCTTCCTCTCCAAATGCCTTGCTCAACTTTAAAATCTACAGCAACAGTGTTGTTGACACAGTGACTGTTATCTGTCTGATCAGATCGGTTCATTTGTTTTTGTCTAATTTGAATCGGAGGAGTTTAAACTATTTGAAAATTGCTCTTGTATTTGTGGATCTTGGACCAGAGTGGTACAATAATTCAAAGACAACAAGATCCTGGTGGTTACATCACAGCTCGGGGACGGCTCAGCAGCAGGCATCAGTCAGTAAAGAGTAATGAAAAGAGAACAAAATGGATTTCATCAATGCCGCTCAGCTCTCCAGAGTGCCAGAGGGGACCAAACTATTTTGGCTGCACAAAAGAGCAAATGAATAGCCTTTCTCTTGCTTGTAAAGAGCCTAGGGCATGATTGAGCTTATATGTTGGAAGATACCCTGAAACACTATCTTCTAGCTCAGGCTCTCTCTCTGGCTTTCACTTTGTCTGCCCCTCCTTCTCCCTCCCTCCCTCTTTCTTTCTCTCCACATTACTGGCCATCCAGGATAAGTTATCATACCTGCCCACACAGTCACAGTGCCTGGCCATCCTGTTATATACACCATGCAATGGGGCATTTACTGCCGCTCATCGATATGGTACCTGCCCTGCTGGAAATGAACAGCTGGCAAAGAGGTGATTTCCTCCCTCAGTGGAGAAACTGCAAGACCAGCACTTTCCTAACCACTATTTATATTTGACAAAAGGGAATCGGAAGCAGTGGAGTTCGGGACACACCACTTAAATTTGATAAAGCTTTGGTATGATTCCTGGCTGACCCCATCAGAAATGCTCATGGCTGCAAAATCAGTGTGTTAGCGCAGGTTGTTTGACAAAGACAAAAACAGGGCCAGGGCAGGAGTGTGTGTCTGTGTGTGTGTGTGTGTGTGTGTGTATGTGTGTGAGGCTGATGGGCCGTGCTGTAGTTGGGGTTGTAGGAAGGTGTGTTCATCAGAGGGGATTCTTGGCCGATGATGCTTGTGGCTGGAAATGGCCTGGCAGGAGCCCAGGCTGTACATACACAGAGTGCTGCTGAGTGGACACTTTAGCAGTGCGGTGAGCCCCAACCATTAGAAGATTGCCTCTGAGGTTTTGTGAAGAGAATGAGACTTGTTATGTCTTCAACGTTTCCCCTGCAGGATCATGATGATGAGGTCTCTGATCCACCGCAACATCCTCGGAACTTCATAAAACTGTCCTCTGCATGTTTTCTCACCGGTGCGGAAGAAATGCCTGCGGATATGGCGCTCTTCAGGTGATTTCTAGGTGAAATTGCAACGTTATTTCCCTATAAAATCAGAGAAAAGAGTTTCCAGTCTAAAAGCTTACCATTTCATCTCCAGTGACAGGTTGTTAGCCCTGCAAAGATGTGATGATTGACTCCTTCAAATAGCATGTTAGTGGCAACCTCAGGCTTTCCGTCATCTAAAAAATGAATAATGTCGTAATTTTGCTCCACATTCAGGCCTCTGAGCTGCACATCATCATTTCATTTGAATTCCAGCAATCTATTTGAATACCATCTTAGTCCACCTGAAAGTAACTAGCAATTTGTACTCCGGGAGATGTTTTGGCCGGATTCAAAGGAATGTGTGTGTATATGTGTGTGTATTTGTGTGCGCGTGTGTGCATCTTTGTGTCTTTATAACTTCAGATTGATTGTCACTTTGGCACAGGTTGTGATTAAAGAGTGTGGAGCGTGTAAATGTAAGCCTGTGAGTGTGTGTCTAAGAGTGTGTAGTGTACTCTGTGGAACAAATGGAGCTGACAAACTAATATTGACACGACAATAAGAACAGATCAGATAAATATAGTGTTTCAGCTGTCTTTGTTCATCTTCCTTCGACACCAAATCCGATGTGAATGAAGTCAGAGTTACAACAGTCACACACTTTATTACGACTAACACACTTACACTCACTTCTAGTGCTTATATCTGGCTCCAGCCTGTGTCTCAGCCCATCAAGGAAATTAAAAGAGAAAAACAGGAAATGGGGACCTTTGTGAATCAATGGGTGAATGATAATCACATCTCTGTATGTTAATCAATGTTGTGCCAAAGCTAAATTTAAACTTGGCACTGTGCCTTCAGAGTTAAATGAATTACTGTCAGTAAAAAAGCCACTCATTCAAATTATGCTCTCACAATATATCAAGGAAATGTTTAAGTTGTCCTGTCTCGTTTAGGCAAAGTAGCATGAATAAGCTTGTTGTTGAGAAAGGAAGACAAGAGACAAAGAGAAAGTGACACGTTCTTGCTAAGTTATACACAAACTGCATGAAACACATAATGGATCACTCATCATGAGCATTTTTAGCCACACCTGCAGCGTGGGTTTAACAATGGCAATGCCGGTCGGTCCTTTCCCAACACAGACGGAAACATCTCAGTAACTAGTGGACGGTAAAACAGTCATGACCCCAAGATGATTCATCTTAATGACCTTGCTGGTCCCCTGACATTTCATATACTGCCATCCTCAGGAAAGAAAAAAGTCCAAAACTTTGATACATGACCAAATACCTTCATAACTGATGACATTCATATAGTTTCATTCACAAAACTTTCATATTTGTAAATAACAGGACTGGAGTTTATTTGTAGGTTTTCATCTGACTTTCAGTTTTCATCATGTGTTTTAGAATTTTTGTTGTGGTTTGGAGTGAACTGCGTTTATTGTACACTGGGATAGCCAAAATTGTCAGTCTGTCTCTGTTCTCTGATGTGTGCCATGCTTTTTGATAAAACTTGGATGATGACGTTTTTTGGATTTTGTAAAAAAACAAAAAACAAAATCGCAACACTTCCATGTTTTCCCAGTTATTTTATTCTATAATCTGTTATTCTGTTTCAATTGACTACAATGTGCATTATCCAAAATAATATTTAGCAAACTGAACTGTTTCAATCAGTTGTTTTACCCAGTAAGAGTGACCCAAGTTCCCCTAAATCCCTTCAGAAAGTTTTGCCTTTGCATTGTTTTTTTTTATTAACACACACTAATGCACAAAGAGTGGGAGATGAAATCTCAATTGTAGTAGACAGTCAGTACACGTCAGTTGCTGTGACGTGTTGCTTGTTTCTTTAGCAAAGTAAAGCGAGCAGACCAGCATTTTTGCTCATTGATCTGAAAGAACACAGAGCCAGATAGGTCACGTGACCTCAGCTCTGAAGTGTTAATGAAAACCTATTGAGTTTGGGCGAAGAGATGGTGAGTCTGACCGTGTCAATGTCTCTCTGTTTCTCAGAATATCCTGTGAAAACTAGCAAATACGTCCCTGGGTCTCGGGTGTTATACGTAGCCCAACAAACATAACAAACAAATGTTACAACTGATCCTCGGGAAACAGGCAGGAAGGTTAAGACAGATGAGCAATGACCTGCTGGAGCTGTCTGTTCAAATCGATTTACTTCATTGAAGAGAAGGGACATGTTGTTCTCCTTCAATTCCAGGTGCACTGTGCTCATCCCGCACTCATTTTCCCATGTGGATCGGTTAATTCTGAGCTGTTAAACCCATCAGAGGCTTTCTCGTTTTTGGAAAATGTTATATTTTTTAAAAGGAATGTACACATTATAGTTAAAAGCAAAAAAACAACAAAAAGAAAAGCAAAAAAAAAAAAAAAAACAAGATCTTTTCAATCTACAAGAAAAAAAGACATACTTATATAAAGTAATGAGACATTTGCTATGGGAATAAACATAGCTCTTTCTCAAAGTATAGGTCTGTTTGGTTAGCCTTTAGTTGGACATCTGACATTGGAAAGGGTCTTTGAAAGCAGCAAGAGGTTTCTGATGATGTGACCACGGCCCTGGACTCACTGAAGTCACACTAGACCCCCCGTAGAGAAAGGAAAGCTGTCAGTTTTTAAAACTGGCTTTTCCTCATGAACACAGCTGCGGTTAAGCTGGTATGTGCTTGAGTTGAAGGTCGTTGCCCTTCAGCAGTTTTCCGTCACATCCCAAGAAACATGAACATACTGTATGAGTTCAGTCTTAAATTAGTGACTGTTGAGAATAACATCATGTATTCTGTAAGGGAAAATTTTTGGCATTTTTCAACCTGGGTCTTATTCTCTGACTGTTGTGGTTGTTCTGTTGCTATAACCCATGCTGGACACTTCTGTAATGTCCAATTACCTCTCAAAGCAGAATTATGCTACACACACATATCACAGACGTGTGACCATTTAAAGGAAAAAACAACATAAAGTGTCTTAGTAAGGTCATGGGCCTCCACGTGCTGCCAGAACAACTTCAGTGATCATCGGCATTGATTCCCCAAATCTCTGAACTCTACCGGAGGGATGATCACCATTCCTCCAAAAGACATTCCCTCATTTGGTGTTTTGATGAAAATCAAAATCTATCATCAGTGTTCAACTGGGTTGAGTTGGTGACTGTGAAGGCCTTAGTATGTGATTCACTGATCATTTCCACAGTCATCAAACCATTCAGTGACCCCTCCTGCCCTGTGGATGGGGTCACTGTCCTCCTGGAGGAGAGCACTCCCATCAGCATAGAAATGTTTCATCATAGGATAAAGCTGATCACTCAGAACACTTTGTATTGATTGGAAGTGACCCTTCTCTCAAAGGGGCCAAGTGGACCCAAACCGTGCCAGCAAAATGCCCCCCACAGTATGACAGAGCTACCGGATCTCCTCGCTGTAGGGGACAAGTATTCAGGCCTGTGATGTTCTCTTGGTGTCACCACACATGCACTCACCCACTGTTCGAGAATATGGTGAAGGATGACTGATCAGACCATTTTCCACATCTCTGTAGTGCTGATGGTTTTACACCACTGAACTCTCAGATGTGCATTCATCTTTGTATTTGTAAAATATAACACAATAAGTGTTCTGTTGCTGCTAATCCCTTTAACCGATTATCTAGTTTGTAAAGTGTGATTGGATGTTGATTTAATAACCCTTAGACTTATATATAACTTATATATAATATTATACTTTACTATTACCGATATGTATCGCACAAGCTCATTATTGATTCACCTTTTGAAAGTGTTTTTGTGGCTGGGAGAGCTGCAAAGAGACTACACCTTTTAGTGATGGTCCCTAACACGAGCTGAAAGGTCTCATCATATCGAGTCCGAGAAGAGAGATGCTTTCCTCGCTGGGCAGAGTTATCCTTCCCAAAGGTAGACGGTGTATTTATAGGGCCATATGTTCTTGCTGCTATCATAAATCTCAGCTCCCAGGATCCTTCACAGTGTGTGGACATCAGGTGCATCCGCTCAGCAGAGTCGATAACTGGCAACAGATAATGTGGATTTGCTGATGTGAGTAATCATGAGCAGAGATGATACGTGAGCGATTTGTTGCCGTTCCACCAAACTGTGGAAAATATCCCTCCTGTGCTCCAGTTTGAGAGGTTGATATAATATGCAAAAAGGAACATGTGATCACACAACATGAACAGCGAAAAAAGTTTGTTGGAGGCATTGTGATAATCTCTGAATCTTTTCACATGATTTGCTAAAAGGGAAAAAGTACATGAGTCAAAATAAACTTTGCGTGGAAGTTTGTAAATAAGTCCCAAAATAAGGCCTAACAGATAGCTCTCTTGACATTGAGCATGGCCAAACCTCTGTGAGGAGGGAGATATTTTCATCCTGAGAATTGTTGTGGACCATGAGATCCTCAGGCAGCGTGGAGGACCAGGGACTTGGAGTATTTCTGTGGATGATCGAAAAATAGGTCCGGACACATTCACAGCCAGTGAGAGCGAGATGGATGACCAGCATTTGCTGAATTCCAAATTGTCAGACATGCAGCAAAGTTTCTCAATACAGCTCCCGCTGGAAACTAATTTCAGGCGCTTTTCCTTGCCAGTGATCAAACACAGATATCAGAATCACTTCTGTTTAGTGTCATTCATCACTTTGGTTATTTATGCATCATCCCAGGAGTGAGGGGTGAAGAGAAGTGCTACAGCCAGGATAAAGTTATTCTTTATTCCCAGTTCAGGAGTAGCGCCGGCATTAATATCTGATCATAGAAATCAGTGCATTTTCCCTTTGAGGACATTATCAGCTGTGTAACCCAATAAAAACAAATCTTATTTGGGGTTTTGGATGTTGTGAAACTGTGTGAGACTAGCCACTTTGAGCACAAATATTTAGGGAGAGCTCAGATTCTTCCATGTTGGGAACACATAGATGCAGTTAATGTGGGGGGCGACATCAGACAATGTGTTTGCACACGCATGTTTTATTTATTTAAGCCTGCATGTGTGTGGTATGTGCATGTGTACAGTATATGTGTGTACAACTGGACATTGAAACTACAGGCCAAGAAAAAGTCCAAAGCGTAACCTCCTGTAACACATCTTCAGATTAAACAAACAAGATTTAATTTGTTAATTCATTGAACATGCTCATTTTTTTGGTGAACTGAATGCATCCTTTTGCAACTAAAGGCTGTGAACGTGAGCGGTGATAGGTGGTGATAATTCACCAAAAAGCTGTTTTCCAACCACCAAATAACATCAGAAGAAGAAGAACTGAACTGTGTTTTTTTTTGATATGGCGGCGCCTGAGGATTTACGGCACCTGTCGTGTGTCTAGTGCTGGCAATTCAAACAATGCAGCTACTGGTACTTCTGAGGTCAGTCTGTATGAATATTTGAAGGACTTTATGAACAAATCAGTACAGACAACGTGTCTGCCGGGTCTGAAAAAGTCTGAACTTCAGCCACAAATTTCAGAGGCAACAAATCTGAAATGACACATTGAGTTGAAGCATCCGACCAGTCTTTTAAAATATCTGTAAGTGAATGATGATCATAAGAAATCAAGAAAAGTTAAGACATGAGCCAACAGCTGCAAAGTTCCTTCACCTGAGTCAAACTCACAGCAAACACATAAAACATATACTCCCATTGGTTTTTTCTTGGCTTTTAAAAGTAATCTCTGTGTGACTCTAATATACAGGAATTCATTTACAGTAGTTAGTGAAGTGGCAATGATTGGGGGGTGGGGATGGATGGGTAGGAGGAGGTTTTACTGAACTAGCCAGTATGAACTTGCACTACACTGTTGATTGGTGAGCTTCAGAGGTGTTGGTAGTTTTTTTTTTTTTTTTTGGGACACAGCCAATCCCCCCTGTTTCCAGTCTTTATGCTAAGCCCAGCTAACAAGCTGGTGGCTGTAGTTTCATATTTACTGTACAGCCATGTGAGTGGTATCAATCCTCTCATCTTGGCAAGAAAGTGAATAAGGGTATTTTCCAAAATGTCAAAGTGTTCCTTTAATGAATTCTGCTTTATGGAACAGTTTGTTATGCCTTCCAGCGTTTACTTTAACCAGTTAACTCTCTACTGTACTGCCTATTCCATTGTTACCACTTTGGCATAACATCTATCTGATTTTATGAGTTTCTTAATCAGTCCTACCTTCAATTTAATCAATTTAATTTTCAAAACACTGATGTATTCAGAGAGTGCTGTGGTCAGTCCTCATAAGCTTTGCATATTGGAAACAATGACTGACAGCCTGTCTAAGATATCTTTAAAAGGGTTATTGATGCAGAAAAACAATTCATATCATTTGCTTCACTTCCAACTAACGAGAAGGACAAAAGAGCTTTCAGACAGATTCATTTTCATTTTTGCCCTGGCTCTTTGTTCTGGCCCGTCTCTGTAGCTCCTACCACACCTTCCTCTCCTTTCTGTTTCCACCTTTTGCCAGATGTGCGCTTATGAAGCTATTTTCTTAATTAGAGCAAAAAAGGTGCCGTTCAATTTGAGCTTGGGTAATGGATCAATGCCCTGGATGATAGCGATGAGAAACAGCTCATTTCAAGCAACATTGGTTTTTGGAGAGCCGGCAGCGTGAACTTGAATAACTGGAAATTCATTTTCATTAACAGCATGTTAGTGATGAAATTTTGAGTGAAAAAGAATTAATCACATATTGCATGTTTTAAACTTTGTGGAAAAGTCTTGACATATTGCAATGAGATTCATTGGCGAGACTGTCCGTTTGATTAATACCACTTGAAATAAAATTGGCTGTTTCTAGATTTGACTCACCAGACAAAGACAAATATACTTAATTCACCAAGGAAGCAGATAATCAGTGGCTTAGTGAGAGAGCAGATGGGAGATTCAGGGTTGAAACACCTGTGTTGAGAAGCGAAACACTGATCTGTAGGTGACCCTGACCTCTGACCTCTGAACTCCTTTTGGATGCAAGCTAAAAAAAAAAATCCCAACTTGAACAGATAAACTCTCATACTACACTGAAAGGTTTGGCAGTATATTTCACACTGATAGTGCCATGGCAACAGCTCTGAATCTAAAAGTGACCTTTTTGCTGCCTCAGCTTCAGGGTCCTGGTATCACAGATTCTTGCTCACTGTCGCACTTGGTGGGTTTCCATCCAACTTTTTTGAGTAAAGATTTGAAAAAAAAAAATCACAAACATGTTTTTACACTGGTGTATCGATAAAAACAAAACGTCACAACAAACAAACTTGGCGAATAAATCATGACGTTCACAAAAAGCATATCACGTAATCATTATCTGTGCATAGCAACAAGCAGACAGAGTTCCAAATTCAAAGTAATATGTAAAACAAACAGAAATGCCATATTTCCATCATATTTGTTACATTGTTTTCACCATTTGACTACGGACTCTCTTTTAATCTCGTTTCCCCCTCGCCCCTCGTCTTCTGCATTGATTTAATGGCATCTGACTGAAAAATTAGCGCCACCACCTGAGTCGACCAATGACCAATCTACCACCAATGATGAGCCAAGTCCTAATATTTGCACAACAGTGGTGAATGGAAAAGTGCGTCAATTTGCATTTTGTTTTGCAGATCTAGATGGAAAACTCACTAATGTCACTTACTGGGAAACCTGAATAAACTTGCTCTTACATTCTATTGTTCAAGACCATAATTAACTTAATAATTAACACACACACACACACACACACACACACAGACAGGTGACAAATTAAAGGTAAAAAATGAATAAATGATGAGGGATCACTGAATAGTTTGATGAGTGTGATGATGATGTGAAACATGCTATGGCCTTCACAGGGAACATCTGTAAACTGTAGTGATGACGACTGATAGTCTGCATGTGAGGTGTTTAAGGGACATCTGAATGTTGTTCTTTCATACAGTAGATTTCCACAGACGTGCTGTCTATGACAAGGAGCACTGAAGCTGGACCAACTCATCAGGGCACTTTTATTTATTTATTTATTTATTTATTTTGTTGCAGTAAATTGTCACCCATCTGTTGAGTGTATAAAATGGGCTTTCTACACACTGTAGAATCCTTAATGGCTTCCATGATGCCAAATATCATTAATAATAATAATAATTTCTAATGTGCATGGCTTTGTAAACGTATTTTAACACAAATATTATAAGTAAAAATAAGTGTATGTCTATTCTCATACTTCATCTGTCACTTTGAGATTTGTCTTTCTCTAACTGTTCAGAATTCATGAGAGGGGGCAAACTTAATTACAATCTTCAAAATCTACCAGGATCTCCTCTTCTAGACCAAAGTGTGGTAATAGACATAATTTCAGAGTCACTGTGAGCCAGCAGTAATTGCTTCCAGACCACAGACACTGTGGTTGACTGAACTCACCAGACCCAGGGCAGCTGCTGCACTGCAGATCGTTGTTGGAGGTTTTCCTCCTCTGCTTGTCTTAGTAAATTCGGTCGTTGGCCAGCTTGATCTTTATCTCGGCCATGTCTCTGGCCTTGATCCCTCACAGGAGGCTCTTTTGTCACCTCATCTTTAACAGTTTTAAGACAGTCGTGAACATTGTCTTTTAGTTTTTGGGCTAAACTCTATACTGCCTGCATCAAGAGGTGCATTTTACTGATATACTTTACAATACCCTTTAAACCGTTCTGGCTGTCGTTATGATGATAAAAAACACAACCCCTAGGGGTATATCAGCTTAGTTTCCTTTGGGAGCAAGAGATACTAGAATAGCATCCGGCCCTAAACTACGGAAATTCTTAAGCTCGTTAAGCATCTTGTGTTCATGTTATGAAACTGATCTTTTTAACAACTTGACGAGGCTAGGATAACTAAACCAAGTTCTAGTTTGTTCGGAAATTCATCCTTGTACTTAAAACTTCAGATAACATGCACTATGACTTCCTCTCTGCACAGCTTCAAGCTGTAAAAGATGCTCTTTGGCTTTGACTGAACTCTCCAGCATCAATCTCTTCATGTAAAAATGTTGCTTTAGAGTGGGAAGATTACACTCTACCCCTGTGGATGACAGTGTGACTTCAAATGCTTCACTATAATGTTTCCTCAGCATGATGCTTGAAGAAAATAAGCCAGCTACTGCACGAGCCTGTTCAACCCTTGACCCACAATTTTTTTTTAAAGCAAGAAAGTCACTCAGGAGTATTCTCTTCTTCACTGCTACATAAACTGCAGAAAGCCCCATGGCAAAACTGTACCCTGGGCTCCTTTAGTTTGATTTCACCTGCAGAGAGTGTGTGTGCACAGAGGCACTGACATTAAATTATGTGGGAATTTGTTTACATGCACAGCAGTGGTCCATGGCTCTGGGGCATCTGACCATTTGCCCAGGGGGTAAACCAAACATGTACATGGACAGTCTGGTATGCACAAGGCCATATAAACAGCTTCTGTTCTCATTTGTGGCTTCCTGTCTCTCCCTGTCTTCTTCATGAGTCCCAACAAGAGGCTTCTGTGGCCAACTTCCCATGTGAAAACTGACTGGGCTTGCCAAAAAGGCCATGGCTCAGCTCCACATTGTTGCTCCTGTTCCCTGTTTCTTCATGTGAGGTAGGTTGGTAAGAATTTATAATAAGGCTAACGATAAAGGCTTTACGAGATCTGATTAAAGACTTGGTCTAAAATTCCTTTCTTAGTGGTTTATAAAATCAGTTTTATGCCATTAAAGGGACACACTCAGTTTACTTGTCATGATCAACCCTGATGATGTCATCAGGGTTGTCTCAGTCTGGGCTTGATCGCACATTTTTTTCAGTATGTTTTCCAGGGCATTTTATGCTTTCACTAGACAGAAGACAGTGGAGCGATGACAGGAAATGAGGAGAAAGAGAGATGGGAAATGACAGACAACAAAAGTCTTTGCCCGGACGTGAACTGGGGAAGTTGCAACTTAACCCCAAGGCCAGCAGGGCACCCCGAGACTGCAGCTTTTTAACAGAAAGCATGGCACTTTGTCTTTTTACTCACTCTTTAATTCATTAGATAGACCTCTGCAGCCATTATAAGAAGACAAAGCCAAAGGCATGCTGGAGGGGGCCAAACACCAGTGGAAGAGATTTTTAACAACCTGGCAACCAAAAGTTATTCTTAACTTCATATTTTGTATGATTAAGACAGTTTTCAGTAAACAGTTGAAATGAAGAACATGGACTATGGAGTTTTATTCACAGATCCTAGATGGACTAAACTAGATGGAGCCACATGAATAAAGTTCATTATTGTCAACTATTTACTCTTTATGAGGAATGGTTCATTATAAAGTGATAAATGTGAATCATAAACTGTGACTCTTCATTTCATTGTTGGTCACTGAGGACTGAACAACAAAGGTAGCTGAACAACAGGGATTTTAATCTCCACTGAGTCCCCTTCGGTGCAGTTTTGTGGTTGGACGTGAACTAGGGCACTAAA
Organism: Seriola dumerili; assembly: GCF_002260705.1. NCBI lineage: Eukaryota > Metazoa > Chordata > Actinopteri > Carangiformes > Carangidae > Seriola > Seriola dumerili. Next base: position 164,677 of record NW_019174416.1, on the reverse strand, counting down.
AGGTGACCATCACTGACTCCCTACTGGAATTACCCTTTAAGCACCGGCGCTGGCTGTGTGAAATCAGGACAAAGTACAGCAGGAGGCCTTTTTGTTTTCTGGACTCTACTCCTCCTCACTCCAACAATGTAAGGTCACCAGAGGCCCTGGAAGTACATAAAGAGTGATTAATGTGGGCCATAAACCCACAGAAACATGCAGGCCTGTGTAAACAGCCAGCTTATAGAGAATGCAGCACTGACCCGTCAGATCCATGCTGCAGCAGTCAGAAAGAACAACTGATTTGTTTTGGAAGACCATAACATACACTATCCCATTTATCACTAATTTCTCCTGCTTGTATACAAGGTTACTGTGTTACAGTTTAACTAATGGAGAGGAGAGTCACGTGCTTTGTGAGCTTCTCAGAAAAAGACCACATGAAATATATAACATTATTTAATGATGATCGCTTTGATTAAAAAACAAATATAATGTTAGGGGCATTATATTAACACTTAAATACGTTCTTTAAATCTTTTCTCACAGTTTATTACCCAGAGGAGTTATAAAGCTGAATTGCAATTCATATTAGACCCTACTCTCCCATAAAGCTAAGGATCTTAAATAGTAACTCATGGGTTGACAGCTTTGTGTTTAAAGCTGCTACCACTTGAATTTGATCTCTGACTTCTTGAGAGTCTTAGGAGAAGTGTTTCACATCAATGCATAAATCTTGTTCAGACAGGCCTCCATCTCATCGAGCTTATGGTGGCTGGGAGAAAATAGCAAAATACTATAATAACTGTAGCCTTTGTATAAAACACATCTCTGTTGAATACAAGCAATTTCTCCACAGCATAATGCCACTGGTTTGAAGTATAATGGCAGTCTGCTATGTCTCTGTGCTTTTCTAAGTGGATTTTGTTTACAAATTGAACAAAACTATCCTTATAAAGATGCATTTGTGCGGTAGAGTTGGTACTGTATGTTTCCACTGCATGATCTATATATGTATCTATATGTTTAAAACATGATGCAGCCACTCAAACCTAATGCAGTAAACCTCGGTATACCTTCTTTTGAGGATCTAAAAAATCATTTGCCACCTTGGGACTGACTTGCTGAATATTTTATCAATAGTGCTAGCCATGCTGATTCTATAGCTGGTTTAATTTTCCCAGTTTTTAAGATACCAGTCTCTAATATTCGTGCTTTCATCCCAGTACAATGGAGGTGACTGAAATTTAATTTGTGGTGCATCATTTAAATAATGATCAGCAGTCGTCCAGATACTTTGGTAGAAAGTAGCTCAAGCGCATCTGTTCACAGTGAAGATAACAAGGACTGACTCTGACTCTGGAAGGTAAACATGTTGAGTTTTTTTTTTTTAAATGTAATGTTTCAGTCCTGTGAGCACCACAAACAAAATTCACTTCATCTCTGTTTTACTGGGATGAAAGCAGGCATCTAAGAAACAGAAATATCTGCGTGGTTGGATGCCATTAGAGGTGAGAAAAGATGGGGTGTTTTTTTTGGTAATTTTGACTGAGAACCAACTATTTGAATTTGGTGGTGAGCAAGTTTAGTTCTGTCATTTCCGCCACTGAAAGCTCTTGAATTTGCTTCAGATACTGTTGAGTCAGCGGACGTCACTCTTGGCCAAGGCCTTGGCCTTTAATCTGGTTCTCAGGAGCCAGTAAACGACTGACCAACATGCAATAGTTACACTGAGATGCAGAGTTTCAGTCCCTTGATGTGTATAAAATGTACTTGGCTAATAAAGTGATTCTATTTCAGTTTGTACTGGCGGAAAGAGAGTTGCACTTGTTTTGGAACAAGATACCAGCCTGCCTCTTAAACTCAGTGAAAACTGGCTAACAATAAATACAGGAATCTACATGGCAGACAAACACTTGTAAATTGGCTGAGTGACCATTTAGTGAGGAAAGATTAAAAGTATGTAGATTAAGTTTTTAAGATGTGTTTCTCTTTCAAGTACCTGTAAGAATAAGCATCGTAGTTGTGCAACAATATTTGGGTGTAGCTGGTGTAAAACAATGTCCCTAAAAGTAAAATGATATGGGAATTGTGGAATAGGAAATTACTCACCCTGATATGTCCTGATATGTACTTTATAAATTAACATTTATACACTTTCTGTGATTCTTTTGTTTCTGGGCCCAATTTCAGTTATTGTGGAAAGAAAAAAAGAGATTCCTAAAAACGTTCCTTAAAACATTTACTGAAGTACTGTACTTCAGTACAATTTTTATGTACTTGTACTTTATTTAAATAATTCAGTTTCATGCTTATTTACTAATTACTTTGTAGATTCATTCAATTAATACAAAATATAATCAACAAATAGATTATTATGTATTACAGATTAAACTATCCAGCAGTATTAAAAGTAAATTAGTTCTGAATTAAGCAGCTGCAAAAATTTTTGTGACTTTTGGTATTTGAAGTTTTTCTTTACTTTTACTTATTTTACATTTTTACATGCAGGACTTTTCTTTGCAACAGAGTATTTCCACATTGTGGAATTACTGTTTTTACTGAGGTTCTGAATTTTTCTTCCAACACTGTTTATCTACAGTATAGAAAATTTCACAGTGCATACAGTTTTTTATTTTCTTTCCTGTGAAGCAGCACCAATCAAACACTTACCTTCATAATCTTCATTGGGTCAACATGACATAATTAATGGCATTGTACTCACTCCCTTTGTGAGTTTGAAATGTTGAAACTCTAGGAGAACTCTTCAAACAAATATGCCTCGGTTATGTTATATTTGCCAATAGCGCAGAAGAGACCGTTGTGTATTAACATTTTTTAGAAGTATTTGTTGTCATAACATCTCTGATCAGGAAGTCAGTGTCTCAGCAGCATGCATTTGTCACAGACGAACACAGGACATGCTCTATTTATTCCTCCGTTTGCTACGCTGGAATGTCTGTTTCATGTCTGCAGCTTGTAATCCTGGAGACAAACTATAACAATCCCACAGTCCAAAAAAATAGTTAGCTCATCCAGCAGCAGCATGTTCTTGTGTTGTGGTTGTCATGTTGCACTACAAAAGGAGGAGATGATGACTGTACGACGTGCATATGTATCATGTGCTCCCCCCCAAGAGAGGTTTATATTTGGAGTTTGTTTCCCCAAATATACTGAGTAAGAATGTGCGTCTAGATTTTGGCAATCAGTGAAAAGAATTTTTCCACAGCTGTCTCAATCAATTTGTCTCTACCATTTTGGATGGCTGCTGTAATCCATAGCGATCATTTATATAAACAGACAACGTTGGCATGGTACACAGAGTTCATCATTTTGTGAAGAATTGATGGTTCTTAAAGGAATATGAAAATTTTATTTATGTGTCTTACAGAATCAGTATATATGAGATACAAGTGTAAAACATGATATCATAAGTTTGGCAAATTCCATTCACTGATGAAGACGCATGTGTCATGCGGCTGAAAGCTCTGGAAATAGGCTAGTAAGTGGACCTTCCGTTGAGACTGTTTTGTCAAACTGTCATGTATATCATCTAATTAACTGATATTCGCTGAATGTTGTATCCAATTTTGAAACGGTGCATTTATAATGACGACTGCTATAAGGAGCTTATGTTTTCACCTGTGTGTGTGTGTGTGTGTGTGTGTGTGTGTGTGTGTGTGTGTGTATGTGTCGGCGTGTGTGTGTCGGCGTGTGTGTGTCGGTGTGTGTATTTGTTTTTTTGTTTCATGAATTTGTCAGGAAATAATATATGGATCTTATAAATTATTATGTTTTATGACAAATAAATTGTTTATGTTATCAGAGTACTTCCATGTGTAGGATTATTTGGCCTTGGCAGAGCTATCTGCCGTACTGAGTGCCATTTTAGTTATGTAGACATATAAATATATGCTAATATAATATACAAATACACATAATTAAATACACTTTTATCATTTAAAAAATTTATTCAAAGGTAGTAGAAATTTAGAGGAAGAAAAAAAGCTTATATATATGGGGAAATGGTAAATTATAAAAAAAAAAAACCCACAGTCCCACAGAATGTACCAGGCTGTTTTATTTCATATTGAATATATTTGTTTTATGTCAAATGTAATTGCTGCGAACCATGTCCCTTTAGAAAAACAGTATTTGTAATGAAAGCATTGAGCAGTTCAAGGATGTTGTGTGTAGTAAAGAAATATAACTGGTACAGACTGTCACAGGCACCTGATCAATATTAGAAAGGTTGTACATTTAAAGCAGTAAGTCAGTGGGCTGAAGGGTGCTCTTAAGATAGAAGGATGCAAGCCTTATAGTTTCCTTGGATTTCTAAGAGCAGTGGGTCATCCAAGACCACCAGAGGCTAAGTTTAACTTGGCATACGGGCAGTGAAACTTGCCAGAGATTTAGACCATCTATAATATACCATGTAAACTAGAAAGAAACTAGAGAAGCAATTAAAGACAAGACTTTGTCATTTCTAAACAAAATTATAAGCTGCTGTTTGACAGCATAGTTTTCCTATTTCCATGACTGGCCCCAGATAAATCTAACAGTGACAGTAATACAAATGAACATGCTACTGATACAGAGTCATACATAATTAAATTAAAACGGACAAATGACCTGTTGTCAGCACCTTTCTCTGAGCTCGTTTACCAGTTATTCAGTATGAATTTAGCATCCATTAAAAGGATTCATGCCCTCAGAAAAAGTAAAAAAATCATCAGTGTGTTGGTTTGTAAAAAGTTGTCAAATATTGTGCGTAACGTCTTTGGAAGCTTGCCCCTCACAACTGCAGCTTTTCTTATTTTCTGTACAAAACACATTTTTGCTGCTGATCCTATGAGCAGCTGCTATTATATACTATTATTATCATATAATATTATTGGTTCTTTCTCCAATGTGGACCAAATAGTTCTAGGACTCAGAAACTCAATAAAAATGACAAGAAAAGTTATTTCCTCATCCGAATAATGCTTTTAGCGCCACCCAATACTTTATCACAGTGTGACTGAAGTTGTATACAAGTTGCTGCACCCACAGGGTTTGTGTTTGACCAATGGGCAACATTTAGCACCATAAACTCCACCCCGATAGCTCCAGGGCCATCGAAAAGTAGATGGGATGTTTTTGGAAATAGTGGTAAAAGACCTTGTTCCTCTGGTCAAGTGTGTCAGGTACCTGAGTTCATAAAAGGGTTCCTGGGTGCCTGGAGTGTTTCCTGTGGTGAAAACCGACTATTGCAGATAGAAAATGGCACTTCCTCCCACCTTGAGGTAATTAATTACTTGTCAGATGTTTGTTGGAACACCACTATTAAGCATCAAGGGTAGGAGCTCTGATGTCACAATAAAACCGAGCCTGGCACCACACTGATGTGATGATGTGCTCCACATTGTGAAGATAAGTGTCAAAAGTGATGGAGGATGTCATCAAGGATGCATTAAAAACTCTGTCTGATAGCTGAGCACAGTCCCATCTGAACCTGGAATAAAACAAAACAGCATTTTATTACAATGAGCAGCTTGTGGGGCTGTTGTCATAATTAAAAAAAAAAAACGAATATGTACACTCACAATAAAGTGGAATGCCAAGAAATGACAGATTTCCACTGGGAGCAACTGATATTTAATGGGCTGTGCTGTTTCCACTTCTCTCATAGCTGAAGTGCCCACTCACCACATGAAAAGTGAGCCAGGCTTGTAGCAAGTCAATGAACCCAATTATATTCATTTACTTTTATTGTGTAATCCAAACAAGTCCAAACAAGTATAACTAATGAAAATATCTCCCAGAACAAGACAAGCTCAACTGAACGCTGTGTGAACTTTCCACAGAAGGAAGTGCTGAGTAGAACAAATTGGGCTTGGTGCAGAGCAGAGCATTTTACAATCTCAAACGATTTCAAAAACGTTTGAGATTTAATATTTTATTTTAATTTAATACTTTAACACCAGGCAATTCAGTCAAGATGCAGGACCACACACTTCACGTTTACAGTAGACAATATCAGAGTGCAGAGTGGCGATTGCACGGATTTGGGATCTCATAGAAACTTGTGATCAAATGTGACTACAGAACAAAACAAATACGGAGCCAGGCCGTCATTTTCAGCTGGTTGCACTTGTGTTTGCTGTGTTTTGCAGTGAAAAACAAAAGAAAAAAAGTCAGTGCCTGAGAAAACAGAATAATCATGGTTCATACCTTTTGCAGTGTGAACTGGAGGTTAAGTTGAAAATAAAGTTTTATTGGTGGCATGCAACACTCGGTTGGTGACGCTTCCTGGTCAGCTCACTCTCATTGGCTATTGTGGATTTCCACTTAATGTTCCAGCGCTGTTCCTTTCACACTACAGGATTTGAAGTTGGTTTGAAATCGGTGTCCCTCACATGACAGGATCATTTGGGCAGATAATCGGTTCAGTCGTCACAGCAGAAGGGCAAATCGCAGCCAAAAATCTGCCCAGTATCTTAGTGTGGACCATCTTTAGGAGAAAACACATAACAGTCAGAAAGAACACTAGTGGGCAATGAAATGCTGCATGTTATTCTTCAGATTTTTAATTTCTAAAACCATTTTTTGGCTGCGTGGGTGTGTGTGAAAGATCAACAAAGAAACTGTTTTGTATTTTAGTTTTTTCTGTTGCCATCGATTCGTCTAACAGTCCTCACACTGCCCCACAAGGCCATTAACACCTCAGGGCTATTACTTTAGTCCTTGCATTAGTTAACTCCTCAGGCACACACACCATAACCACACACACACACACAATGGACATTAAAATGTGCCAGCATGCCATTTGGGAGCAGAGCTGCTATCTTCTCTCTGTTTTAATTACTGTCATTACAGGAAATAGTGCAGACAAGCGTTTGTGTTGTTTTCTCCCACTTTGCCTCTTCCACCCAGACTCACAGAGTGTTCAGGGGAGTCGTTCCCAGGCCCGGGCGCCTCACTAAATCATCTGTCACATGCAGCTCTGTTATGTGTTGCTTTGACAGCAAGAGGGCCACAGATTCGCAGCATTACCTTATCACAGTCAGACTCTATCAGCTTTAAAAATGAAGGCTTGTCAGCAAGAAAAATATCTTGAACATGTTTACATTTTATTATTTCCCAGAATGCAGTGTACATGAGTTTACTTTCAAAAAATATTAAATACAGCATTCAGACCAGTGGAGCTCCTTCTACTGTAAACTCCTGCTGGTTAACTTCCATGTAAATGTAAAGGCATCAGTCAATATGATGTCAATATGATGTCATGCTGATGACGGACAAGTGTGTGATTTTGCTACGTAGTTACGCTTTTGTTGAACTAAGGGTGAATCAGTGAATTTCAGTATTACTTTTATAATCGTTCTCACCTTCATTTACAGTTTAAGGTTCTGTAAGTGATCGTCGCTGCCTCTAGATGTCGTGCTAGACGACCAGCATCTCAGACCAAAACAAATGCTTCTTCAACTATGACATCTGCCTCTGTTTGGCCACAACCATTGCCTCCTCCCCTTTCACGTTCTCCGTCAGCAAGCTGTTATGAAGTCCAATGAAAGTGGCCACTAAACACACAACAAGAAGCACAACTAAATTAAGTTTTGCCGGGAAACACTGCGTTGCGTGTCTGTTGTGGCTGCATCATATTCAGATTCAGCCTTGACATAGAAAACTATAATAGAAAGTGTCAATTTTATGTAATGTTGCTGGTATGATGTCAATCGGCATCAACAGGTGTTTTTCCTGTCTACTTCTGTTGAGAGATGCACGTGTCACACGCGAAAAAGCCAACAAAAAACAATCTAGCTACAACAATCTGCCCATGCTTATACTGCTGCTCTACAGCAATGCTGTCAGCACACCAGCTAGCGATAGTAACATTTGCCAAACACATTCATAATATTGGTAACAGCAAGATAGCCAATGTTATCATGCCCATAGTAGCCGGTCACTGATGAAAACAGACAGTCACATTATGTAGCCATCATGTTATTAGGCTTCGAGGAGAAGGAGAGCCGGTTCTGAGTCAAGCCTTTGACAGCTTGTATGGTTCTCCATCTTGGTAAAGCTGGACCAGTACTGCCTCGACAGTAGGACTGGGAAAGAAATTAAGCCTTGGACTGATCTGCTGGGACCAGCCACATGAATGACACTGGCACTTTAAAAACTATGTAAACTTCTTGGATGTTTTGATGGTCCACTGGCCAGACTTTGAGACGGTAGTCCCCATGGCCAGTCCACCTGTGACAAAAACGTAGTTTCTTCAGTGGGGGAAACTGAAAGGTCACGCTCACCTGAATGTTCAAGGGGGGAGTTTGAAGTTGAAAAATAAACTTGTCAGTGCTTCCCGGTGGAAAATCCATGTAATAATGATGCTATTACCTTTATTTTAATTGTTTTTAAGATAGTGACTTTAAAGAACATCAAAATAAGCCACAAGGACATTGTCTGTAATTGTAGAACTTGCCCCATATCCCATGTCCCAAATCCCAGAAATAATATTAAGGACATGTCCTCATAATGACCTGTCTTTTTCAAGTTTTTAATGTGCACTGAAACTCATGAAATTATGATTTAAGTACATAAAAATTAAAGTTGTTCAACTGCAAAACAATCTGTGTCACATGTGGAGTCAGATTTATATACTTCAGGGAACACAACAGATTTCCGAGGCTTTGAAGCACTCAGTGACAACTTTTCAAAAATAAAAAACACAGCATCAATATCATGGATGTTCCCTCCAGTCTGCTCCTGGGTAATACTGCCTCCAGCTCTGATCTCCTGATGAAATCAAATTTTGATTACAGGGTGTGTTAAAGGTTTGACTCAGGTTTTCATTAATGTTTCCAAAGCCATGTGTTTTGTACATGGAATGACACCAAATGAATAAAGGAAACTGCTGTCAATGCTTTATAATTTTTTATCTCTTATTAATGCTAATGATGACAGACAAAAAGGGTTTTAAATGTTTCTGTTGCAATTTTAACATTTAAAAGATTGCAGTTATTTTTATAAATGAGTAGTAAATCACTTAGAATATGTTGTCAGATGCTAGATGAAGTATTATCATTTAGTATTTCATGAACTCAAACCTTTAACAAATTAATAGTTTGTAATACATAATTTAAACATGAGCATAGACAAGTGCATTAATGAAACATTTTATGAATCATTTTGCATTTGCAAAGATAACGATATATTTGCATATCAAATAATTTACAAATCAAATGACCATTCATCATAATGTTGCAAATTTTGTCTTAAATCAACTCTTCTCTAAACCTAATTTTTTTTTTGTTGTTTTTTGCATCACACTGTGCTCACTCTCTTCAAACACCCTGCATGATTTATTGATGTTTAATAATTTATCATTTTTCACTACAATAAAAAACATAAGATAACAAAGGAAGTAAAATGGAAAAAAATCACCACCTGTGTTTCTCACTTTATCAAGCCTTCTGGTAACGAAACTGTCAATATCAATGACTGTGATGAAAAAGCGTACTTTGAACAATCTTTTATTTATAAGAACATTTCATGAACTTCTCCAAAGTAGAATCTCTAGTCCAAAATGTTCTGTGCACAAACACACCATGTAACCACAAGACCCATGTTTATCGGCCCTAATGAGTCACAGACAAGACTTACTGCAGCCTCTCAGTACAAACACTGCTCTTTTGAAATCCACAGACCTCAGCCAGAATAAACAGTGATACAATAAAAGCTCGAACAATATCATCTCTGCTCTTATTGGCAGCTGTGTTTATTGTGAGGAGGGAGGTGAAAAAAACAAAGCAAAGTGTAGCTTCGACAGATGTAAGAAATTGTGAGCACAAGATGTTTATATCTCCGGGGAGTTTGTGCTTGTAAGACAAATTGAATTGTTGTCAAGGGAACAGCCAGAAATTTCTACAAATGTCTTTTCTTCTAATGACTTTTTAATATCTGAAGCCATAAACAGAGAGTGTGGTGTAAACCTGGATGCTACACATGACAGGGATACATCATTTATATTGCACTGTGGAGTGATATTCTCTGTTGTTTAGATCACACGATGAAAAAAAAAAAAGCTTTTGTGTCAGTTAAAAACAAAAACATCTCAGTTTCCTGTCTTGAACAGGAAGCTCAGTTGTTGTTTTTCTCTAAGTTGCCAGTGTGTCTAAAGTGGAAGTATTTTCTTTGCCTAATTGAAATGCCGCGGGCGTCAGTGAGAAACTCAGGCTGTCCCACCAGAGCCCTGGCCAAGTGAGCTGCACAGTTGCAGCTACAGTGTCTCCAAGGAGATTGCCTCCATGTTTTTACCGTCTACAGGGTGCAGCACAATGCAGCGGAGATGAGAGGTCGATTGCGTAACCTGGGAGTAATTTCACTGATTGGTCATTCATGTCTGGGTCCGTGCTGATTGACTTTACCAGAAATCCATGAACCAGAAAGCAAGAGGGGGCAAGAGAGATAGAAATACAGAGAGAGAGAGAGAGAGAGAGAGAGAGAGAGAGAGAGAGATAGAGACCCACCATGCACAGTTTGTAAAGTCGCCTTTACTCTTGGCTGAAAGACAAGTTTTAAATCACTTTGTTTCACTAAATATAATTTTAGAACTATTTCAGTCTTGTTCAGAGATGTAGAGATGTCTGAAAACATTTAAATAGCTGTTGCTTGCTGTTTTTAATGTAAATAACAAAAACATTACCATATAAAGTAATTTTCTACTAATTTCTTTTTTACACATTTCAATTTGTTTTGGTTATATTTTACTCCAAAACTTCATTGTTGAGATCTGGGTCCACTATAACTACAGAGGCCCATCCCATTAGAGCCAACAACTTCATTTCATCTAAAAACAAAACAATAAATTCTCATATAAAGAATCTCATCTCAAGGACACCATCACGTGAGCTTCATGAGCACAGGGAGTTTTCACATCTTGCAGGAAATGCAGATATTCTGATTTCTAGCATTTCTCATCTTTGTTAATGTCAATGTCGCCAATATGGAAATTTTAACTTTGCAATTCTACATTTCTATGACAACTGAGCAAACTAAAATCTGCTAATGAACAGCATGTGATATGATTAAGAGCTCCAGAACAGCTGTTAAGTGGACTTTGAGACAATATTGCTGTTTCAGAATTAGATTTTAAAAGTCATAAATTAAAGTTAATGCTGTCCATTGTAAATGTACATAAGATCTTAAAGCTACTCTCTGACCCACAATACCACACTTGCTGTGGCCGCACACAGTTTTATGATACAATGCATCATTTTAATTTACATTTTGGATGTATTCATGTCTGTTTTCACCTGAAAATAAGTGGCTTCTATAACTGCATTAAACTGGGTTTCTTTTTTAACTGTGATTGATGATGTGACCACTTGTTTTTCCCCTAATATACTTCACATCTTAAAGCTTTCTCCCCAAAATGAATTAGTGAGTACAATGCTATTGGAAAATAAGACCTAAAAACTGTACTTCAAGCACTTCCCAGAATTGTCTATACATCTACACTGCACGTGTTGATCCCTGGAATGTCACATCTGCTCTCTCAGGTGAGTTTTTTTCCCATTGACTCTGTGCCCTCTCTCCATTGTGTCCGCCCATGCAGATAGTGTGTTTCCTTCCCGTCTTTGTTTAGGTTCCCCATGTGAATCCAATAAACAGGGATCATTGGCTTATGATAGACGATGTACTCTGTAGAGCAGATGACTTGAGGAAGAAGAAATGTGTGTGTGAGTGATGTGTGTGTGAAAATTCTTGAAATGCCTTGAGTAGGTAAATAGGTCCAAGTACAGATTCCTTCATCGACCCTGACTCCAACGCGGCAGGGACACCGGCTGTGATGTGAGGACTGACATAACATTAAACAGTGGCAGTGTTTGAGAGGCGTTTTAAATCACTGAGAGATGTCATATATTCTAATATTTACTCTGAAACAAACTACAAAAACATCACTTTACGTTTAAATACCTTTTCGAATGAGCCTGGATTTAACCTCTGACAACGTGTGGCAGTAAATTGTGTCCTGTAGCTAAAGCCTCCCGCAGTAGTGTTGGACTTGTTAGTTTACCCTGGTGATTTATGCTCCAGGCAGGTATTTGCAGTAGCTTTCTGTCCATTTGTCTGATTTGAAAGGAGATTAAATAAATCATCCAGCCTTCTGTCTTAAACTGAGATTGTCCTGTAAAAAACATGCCCGTAGATCATGTGCGAGCAGCTTATTACGACCCAGTTACACTTTACTGTTATGCGACCTCTAGGGGCCGTAGAAATTATGACCGGAGAAAATGAGGAAATCTATGGATATAGAACAACAAAGCTTTCACACAAGAAACCGCTGTTCATTTCCTGTGTTAACCTGATTGTTAAATTGTTTCATTTATCCATGACCGTTCCTCAACCTTAGCCACATTGTTATTCTTGTAACCATATTGTAACCATGACGATGGGAACGCCAGGCCAGAGATTCCCATCAATATCATAGGCATTATTAGTCGCAGCCAGGTAGTGAAGGAAAACGTCTATTGTATGCCTTGTCCACCACTGGCAAACCTCAACTGCAATATCCAAACAAACCTGCTCCATGGCCTGAAGTAGGTGAACGTGCATGTAGGGTTCTCCCCCTTCTCCTTCTTTTGGTAAGATAAAATGTTTACAATGTGTCTTAATCATATTCATAGTGTATAAAATCCAGCACCCTGCTTTCAACATGAACGTTGACCGTCACCTTGGCAATATGTGCCGGTTTAGTAGCTAATGTTAGCTTTGTTTAATCTACATATTAACAATGAAAAATAAATTTACAATGCGCCATTTCGAAACAAAAACAACTATAAACACCACAGCTGTACTATCAAAGACCTTAACCAGGGTGCTGTCACTTGTCATATCTTACAACCATTAAAGTAGTGCAAAAACACACACATATATATATATATATATACTATATATATATGTATACATGATGTTTTCAAAATGTTTTGAAATGAAATAATATTTAAAAACATTTAAAACCTCCTTTCCTTGTTTTTTCTCATATTTAGGCATATCACTGTGACAAGCCGATGATAGGAGCTTTTATGTTGTCGCTGGCAGGAGCATTTTGCTGACAGACAACATACTTGTTTGCTAAGCTCAGTCTGATTGCAAGCTAAAAGATTAAATAGATAGCTGGTTAGCAACAGGAAGAATAAAAAAAAAGAGAGTCAAGAGACGGATGGTGACGATTTTTATTGTTTTATAAACATTTCCACTCAATTGTACTATGCAAGGACTTTTTTCTTCTTCATGTGAGATGTACTGTGAGTCACTTGGCCAGCGACTGTAGATGAAAATGATCTTTTTTAGCTTTATGAATGCATGCATGCATCTGTGTGTGTCTGTGTGTGAACACTTGCACATAGATAGAACACAAATGTTCTCATGAACCTTGACTCTTGCTGTGTTTAGCACTGAAGACTCATGGCCTTGGGCTGATGCACAGTATTGTGGCTGAGTCAGGCTCTGTCTGCTCGGATGCACCGACAGGAAAAAACACTGATAAAAGCTGCAGGGGTTTAGACGAACAAGAAGACTTAAACTTCTATCTTGCACTTGCTTAATGTCTTTGTTTTGAGCTTTCAGTTGACTTGCATGGGTGGACTTGTGTTGTGAAGCACAGACATATATATCCCCTTCTATCCCAGACGTGTAAAAACTAAAAGGTCCAAACATTTTCCCATACTGGTCCCCTGCTCATGTCCTCGCATGGTTTTCTCAGCATCCCTCTGTTCTGTGTTAGTAGCAGGGGTGGCTGGGCCATGTGAGAAATGAAAAGAGGACTTTGTTTCCCAGCGGAGGGAAAGAGTTGGATCTGGATCAGCCTTGGGTCAGGAGAGCCTCTCCTCTCTGTACATCCCTAATCATCTTTCCTTTAAGGGCATGTTTATGCTTGCACATTTTTCCCCTTCGATTGTGCTGGAGAAGATTGAACTCATGAGAATGCTGTTGGTTAAATATCTTCATATCCCGCCGCAGTGCCTCGCTTCCTCATTCTGTGTAGGCACGAAGGCACAGTCTGAGCATCCTACCTTTCTCATGCCCATTTTTGGACCAAACAATCTTCTGTAAAGATTGCAGCAGAGATGACCACGAACACCACATAAGTTATCAAAAGAAAAAGATTCTGATTGTGGGAAAACACTCTTGCAACTGTATCTCCCACAACGCAACGATCCTGCAATGACGGTAATGGCACTCATGGCAGCGTCCCAACACATTGGGTGTGGGAGGAAAAAGACTATGAACACTGGCAATGTTCAGTGTAAAATTACGTTGATTAAGTCTTCTTCCTTTAAAAGAAGACATTATGAATACTTCCTCTTTCACTAAAAATCATTCAGGCAGCTGTACTGGTGAGTGTAAGGTGTATTTCTATCTGGAACAAATTTCTAACCTCCTGTGCCAACTTCTCCATTCTTGCTGCTCATTCTTACTACATCTCCTCTTTCTTTACTTCCACCCTGTTTCCCCTCCTTACTCACGCTTTCTAATCCTCTTTCACACATTCAGATGGAAGTTCTCTCCTCACTCGCCTTAATCTCGATCCCTCTTTCTTTTCATTTCCCTCATCCAGCTCTGTGTCTTCCAGGAGTGCTTGGAGGCGTTTCCGCTCCCAAACTCCCCATGAGCGCTAGTCTCCCTAGTGGGATATTAATAGGGGAGAGGAGGGGGACATTGAGACACACTCTCAGGAGGGACGAGGGTGGGAAGTAAGAAGTGGGGAAGGGGCTGGGGCCCCACAGTTGTTGGGAGAAGCAGCCATAAATCCTTCATGCATGAATTGTACACACACTTACACTGACCAATTAGAGCATGTGCCTTTTTTTTTATAGAAAAGAAGAAATAAATGAATGGTGAGAAAGAGACTGACTGAGAATAACTACTCTATATTCCATTTATACACTAGTTATTCTCACTCGATTCTCCCACATCTGCTCCATAAAAATTCTGCAATCATCTCTTGTCAGTGAAGAAAATTTCTGGACTTAATCTCATTCATGGTTGAGAAAAGTGAAGAATCACAGATAAATTAAATCAATTTAAAACCCATTGCCTTCAAGTGATTTTGTGGCTTTATAGAAAGATTTTGAAAAGTTTAAAGCCGGATTAATACTTGATGTGAGGGGTTAATGGCGGTCCCACTGTGGATACTTGTGATGCAGGTTTTGATTTATAGTTCACAAGTTGATAAGCCTTATTACACTTTAATTGTAGCTCCAGAATAACTGTGTTTACATTATTTCATTCACATTGTGATCTAAGCCACGATGGGAATGGTGGTGTTCACTCATTAGTCATTACTGAACATGAGAGTCTTCTGTGCCGTTGCCATAATTATGTTGTTACATTCACTATGATAGAGAGTGTGGGTTGTAGTGAGCAGACGGTTTGCAGTGGAGATGGCATTGATTTATGTGCGTTACTGTGCGGAGAAGACTACAGACTCATCATGTCAACAATCTGCTGGCATCACAAACACAAGTTTCCCATGCTGACTGATCACAGTTCTTGCTGCGTTCACGTGGCCTATCCTTAGCTGCTCTATCGCCTATGTCTTGTTACATTTTGGATGAGGTGCACAACAGCTGTGGCCAATAAGTCCTCCAAATTAAACGTAAATGACATTGTTGACATTGTCATTTGTCAGTGCCCTCCAAAGCCGTTATACTTCAGTGCTGAAAAATGAATTTATTTTATTTTGTAACAATTCTGTGGTTAAGGTTTGGTCAGGTATAGCCACAAAAATCACATGGGTTAGCATTTAGGTTAATTTAGGTAAAATTACCACTTAGTGCAACCTGGTCATCTTCACATGCGGTTAAGGTTAGGGGACGATTATGGTGAGGCTTAAAAAATCAAATGACTGTTGGTTGGAAATGGGAAATGGTCTGTTTCATTGTTCCATCCATCCTGACCTGCACCCTGCAGATGTGGTACTGTATGGCTCCAAATCTATGCTGTAACGCACAACTATAAATCCACCTTAAAGGGATAGTTCTGATTTTTTGATGTGGGGTTGTGTGAGGTAGTCAAATAAGTCAGTACATTACCTCCAGTACATTATGATCACCATGGTGCCCGTTAGGAAAGCTGACTGGGGCACAGGCAGAGTGGCAGAGCTATGTGTTCCTGTGCACAGGGCCACGAGAAAAAACATGTTTTAGACATTTTTAAAAATCATGTAGAATATTTTCAGCAGTTTATCTTCCTTTGAAAACAGCACTTTCTTTCGGTACTACATTTTCTCAACCGCTGAACTACCATATTCCTACGCACAAGTGCATCTATGGAGTGGACAGCCGCAGGTCAGCTGAGTGAATCAGAAAGCAGCATAATACAGTGCACCCCGTACGTTCGCTTTTGTGTAAGAATATGGTAGTTCAGTGGTTGAAAAAAGAAGATAAACTGCTGAAAATATTCTACATGAGACGTACATTTAAACAGATATTGGATTGTTTCGGTGGGCGTTTTTTAAAGTGTCTAAAACACATTTTTTTTCTCATGGCCCCATACACAACAACACATAGCTCTGCCATTCTGCTTGTGCCCTGGTTGGCTTTCCTAACTGGGACCGCGCTGATCACAATCTACTGTATGTAATGTACGGACTATATATGACCACCTCACACAACCCCACGTCAAAAAACCCGAACTATCTCTTTAAGGTGGCTGAGATGGGAATTATTCAAACGGGGCCTCAGCTCAATGTCAAGAAGATGACCGCAAAAGTTGGTGCAGTAACATTTACTCTGGGAGCTTAGCGGTGGTCTTTGTGGTCTTTGTGGTCTTTGTGGTCTTTGTGGTCTTTCTTATCTTATCTAGCCGAGAGCGTTGACAAGGAGGAGACAAAAACAAGCTGTCATCCAAGGTCAGCAGTGGGCACACAAAAACTGTCAAACCAAAATATTTGCTCAACATTGCAACCACAAGGTCTTCATCAGAGCAGCGAGCGTTGAATACATGAATAAGTAATTTTCACACTGCACTTCACAAGGGTTTTGCAGTGCAACCTGTCTCCGTTGTTTAAAGTAAAAATATTTAACTTAGCTCTCATAAACAGTATGTTCTTTTCCACGAGTCATTTAACAATGACCTTATATACATGTAAGTCGTGCAGACATCACATAGACACATGCGTACCTGAAGAATTACATGAAGCCACTTTATCCCTGTTAAAGTTTGTGTACGTTACCATGATATGTGGAGTGGTAAACACGTGTTAAATGTGCTTCAGTTGGAGTGTAGGACAGAAGCATCTGCAACAATGCTGTTGTCCCATATTGCCCCCAGCAGATGGTTCTCATCAGGCAAACACACAGAGGGAGTAGAGGTCATCAGACAGACCAAGGAGCTGCTCAGCATGTTTGCCTCAAAGGTAGCAATGGATCCGCTAATGTCAGCAATATTGCAAATCAATATTTTCTCTCATCCACGTCTTGTGATGGATCACCTTAGGAAACCTCAAATTGACATGTATTGCATTAGTGCACCTATCAATATTATACATTTCATGGAGACAAACTCAAGATCAGCCCTTTCTGTGCTTTAGTTCAGGTTTCAAGAAATGAATCTGACCAGGCAGCGACTATAAACCTCCTCCACTAACTTCTAAAAATGACTCAGACTGACCTTCGCGATCTCACTTCTCCTTTTCTGTTTGCTCCCATTTTTATCAGACATCAGCAAAAGTTGCCCAGCCATAGATTTGTCAGTGCTGACACTTTGGCCTCAGACCAGACTAGTTTTTCTGCTCTGAATGCCATTTTTAAAACCTTTATCAGTAAAGCAAATTGTCAATGGCTCCAATTTGAACCCAAACAGAAAATCAAAGCAAACATGACTCCTGTTCCACCAGTGCAGACTTTGAACAAGGTAATAGAAGTGTGGAAGCAGTGGTCTTATAGTCACTGCTGTAGTGCAGGCACAGTGGCTCACCCTCATTTTCATAATATTCAAAAACAATTATTGTAAATACCACCACAGAGAGAAGCTCAGCATTACTATCATATCTATTTTGTTTTAAACAACTGAAATACAACTGTGAACCTTCTAAGATGAACAAATTCACACATCCACATTTTAAAAGACGTTGAGAGAAAGGTTTCAGTTTCACCATGTTTATTGTTAATTGGCTGAATCTGAGAATTGATTCACAGCTGAGAGAAATGACAAAACGCAGGACATCGTCGTGGGAGGACAGTGATCTATGGAGCAGTCAAGCAGCTCATTGGTGGATGACAGTTTTGACAGGTGGAGGTGAATGGAGGACAGATAAGAGGCTGCGAAAGACAAAATATTTTCCTTAGGCTGCTGTCCTCATATACACACACTGACTCCTCCTTTCCATTAGTGATGCTCGTATAGCAGTGACCTTGAAACATGAATGTTACCTGCTGTCAGCACATATACATGAACACACACGCTGCAGTCCTTAATGAAAACCACTGAAATGTGTTTCTTCCAATTTTGTCTTGCAGTCAAAAAATAAATGTTGCCAAAATTTCAGAATGAACAAATTATAGAAATTATATGACTGTAGTAAAATTTTATCTACTCACTTAAAAGATAAAAGCACCAGCCATTTAGCGTTGCACTGCTGTAATGTGGAAGGACTCCCAGTGGACAGTGGGAAAAAAAGGATTCAAAACAGATGCAGCAGAGATATTGTCAGACACATTAAAATTTGGTTGGAAAAGAAAATCTGGTTGACGTCAACACACAATGTCGGCTAACTGACATTGTGATGTTTAACAGACATTTAAAAGACGGGTTTTGCTCAGGACTAGAAAGGCAAGATGGCGTTTACATGAGATGTTTGGAGACAATAATACCTCCATATATTAAGTGCAGTAATTAAAAATGTTTAAAATATATCAAAAATCACAAATTGTTTTAAGTTTACATGAAAGGAAACATTTCAAATGTTGTACAGTATGAAAAGCATTAAAACATATTAACCAGAAAAATTCCATTCATATACAACATACTTTTAACTGTTTTATGGGTTTTATTTTATCTTCTTCATTCAATCCTTTTGATGTCATAGTCTAAAGGGTAAAGATGTTAAAACTCTCTTTGAAGAAGAACGACACTGAATGTTTTGCCTCTCTGAAAAGCATGAGCCCAACACCAAATGTCTACAGTGTCATAGGGATCTAAGCTAATACAATGGATCATTTCAAGTTTATGAGTCACTTTGAAGAGAGCAGTCTCTTAAACCCAACAGGATTTTATGAAATGTATTGTTTTCACTCATAAAGGGCAGCAAATGGATACAGTCATATCATCTTAAACACTGAATTAAAAGGAATAATTGGAGAAGGGAAAATGAGGTTGAAAGTCAGACTGGGATTGGTAAGATGATGCTGAAGCATTTTGTTCAGGAAACTAAAGGGAAAATAAGAGTTGATAGGTGATAAAACTGCTGCACTTTTCTTTTTTCTTTTTTTTCACAGACTTTCACAGAAATTAAAAACATGCAAAGGACAGGATGACTTTAAAAAAATGTGGCCAGCAGAGAGAAAAGTCTTCAGAAAAACTCATCACAGCCAAATTAAAACAACATTCTCCAAAGTGTTTCCACTATTATTACTGCTACTCCAGTTACCGCCATTACTGCCGAAGATAAGAGGAAACTGTAATGAGTGGAAAACTGGGGACTTTACCCAAATATTACTCAGTCTGTGAGCAGTGCAAAGGAATTCAAATGCCCGGAGTTACTTAATTGATTTTGCTCTTTTTTCAGGCAAACCTATATAAACTTATGTAAAAATAGATTTCTTGAGAACCGCTTATGTCAGTATATGACCCAATCACAGAAATGATATTTCCTGTTTATATGTGGGCCATCTTCCTTTCTTAAACATCCCATACTGTGCAAATACACCATGCATGGGAGTGCATGGTGTATTTATATGTTGCACAGTAGAATATTTTCACCTATGTTCTTACCGATTTATAGTTTACAGTTTATATGGACAATGATTAAACTCACATGGTTTATAGCAGCACATATGACAAGTCATTCTCCCACTGAACTCATGGTACATCTTAAGAAGAACTCAAGACCAAATGTAGACAAGACTAGAAGTCATTTCCTTCCTGATTTTCAGAAAAGGGTAGTTGAAACTTCTGTGCATAACACCATCCTCCGGTGGAGTGTGTGGGGGGAGAAAATCATTTTATCCTCACTTCAGGACATTGTTATACAATAGCCTACACACATGCGTGGTCTTTGTTTTTTTTTCCTCTCCATCCTGACCCGAGGTAAGTCGATATTCTTTGCTTTTTTGTTTTCTGGTATTAGTAGTGTGCTTGTGGGTGGAGGGGTGTGTGTGCATCCATGTGTGTGTGTGTGTGTGTGTGTCGGTGGGTGGGTTTCACCATTTCAGAATTACAATCTGCATCCGATCATCCAGTTTGATCAATTGCTGTCCTCCACAGTGTCGCCCACCTCCAGTGGTGTCATTGGCTTCATCGGGCACAATGTCACCTTGCCCTGTAGGTATGACACTCAGAGTCACGGTGTGCTGAGTTTCTGTTGGGGACGAGGAGAGGTTCCCAGGTCCAAATGCTCCAACACCATCCTCTCCTCGGAGGACGGGGCTGTAAACCTCAGGAAGTCCTCCAGGTACCAGCTGCTGGGCAGGGTGACAGATGGAGATATCTCCCTGACCATCCTGAACGCTCAGTGGAGCGACGCTGGTGTGTATGGCTGCAGGGTCGAGATCCCTGGGTGGTTCAATGACTATAAAGCCAACACAAACCTGGTCATTGAGGAAGGTAATGCTCATGCAAACTGTTACGGATGATCATGAAGTCTGTGGTGTTTTTCAGTTGAGCTTAAATGTGTTATGTTTTTTTCCAGCTCCTGTGGAACAGGACTGGTCACTTATTGGTGGGAGACATAATGAGCAATCAGGTGTGAATAAATAAATATTTCAAAAAGTGGGAGGTATTGTTGATCTTAAGTGTCTCTTTTTTGCAAATCTAAATGTCGTTAAGCAGTTGCTTCATTGGCACTGTTTAGTATTCAGGGATAAAACAAAATGTGGTTCACTGCAGTTAATTTGAGGAATACACTTTACTTTATGCATGGTAGTGACTGGTGGTTTTAACTCCGAACAGAAACATGGACAACATCTGCAGAAGTTGGTGACCCAACACTGGGCATCATCAGAAGTGAGGTATGGTACTGTTTTGTTAAAAATGAAGAAATGTATTTGAAAAAGTATTCACAGCAGATATAGATAACTATGCTTTTTAAGGTACAGGACATTTATTAAAGAATCATGTTTTAAAATTTGAAACATAACCAGAAATATCTCATGGAAATTATAAGTTTGTGGCTTTCCAAAGATATTTTGTGCATGTGTGGGTGTGGGTTAAGTGTGGAAGTGAGGAACAGAGAGTACAAAGCTACAGACTGGTGACAAATTAAAGGAAAAACCAACCTAAAGTGCTGCCAGAGCAGCTTCAGTGTGCCTTGGCATTGATTCTCCGAGTCTCTGAATTCGACTAGAAAGATGAACACCATTCTTCCAAAAGACATTTCCTCATTTGGTGTTTTGATGATGGTGGTGGAAAGTGCTAACACATCGGTCCAAAATCTCTCATTTGTGTTCAACTGAAAGTTCTGGTGACTGTGAAGGCCTTAGTATGTGATTCACTGATCATTTGTACAGTCATCAAACCATTTAGTGACCCCACGTGCCCTTTGGATGGGGGCACTGTCCTCCTGGAGGAGAGCACTCCCGTCAGGATAGAAATATATCATCATAGGATAAAGCTGATAACTCAGAACAACTTTGTATTGATTGGAAGTGACCCTTCTCTCAAAAGTTCACCTTATGGGTCAAGCATTCAGGCCTGTACTGTTCTCTTGGTGTCGCCACACATGCACTCACCCACTTGTGGAGAGGATGGTCAAGGATGACTGACCAATTTCCACATCTCTGTAGACCAGTGATTATGTTTTTGCACCACTGAAATGTGCATTCATGTTTGTAATGAGGAGTTTATGCAGGTCAACACTATTATAATATCCCTTTCTATGTAACTGTAGATGGACCACGTCCTGTTTCAACATTCTCCGTCACCTGTAAACACTTTTCTGTTTTTCCTTACATATCTCACTAATGCAGGAGCATCACAGTCGTCAAATGTGCCCACCACAATTCCCCCCAGGAGAGACTAATAAGAGGAACAAAAGGCAATGAGAAATTTGAAGTAAAATAGAATTGATTGTGAACAGGAAGTAGATCACTATGGGAAGCGGTCCATAGGAATAAGATGCTGCTGAATGGCAGCTGAGGGAAAGAACACAATTTGAGAGCTCACATGTGATTGGCTAAAGGCCAGTGTGTCAGGTTGCGATAGTTTGGATGAAAACGAGAATGAGCTGGTGAAGTTTAGAGATAGGGGGAAAGAGCATGTGACTTAGAAGGCATACGTAGGAGATAGTCTTCCTGACTGGAGCTTCATATGTCACTTTAGTTACTGTTCCTATTGAAAGACGAGCTAGTTGAGCAACCTCGTGCCATCTTTACGCCAACAATGATCCCTCTTTCAAAGTCATCTTGCCATCTTTACAAATTCAGACGCGACTGGGCCTGCACAGCATTTTTATACCTGCCACAGAGCATGATGGGATGCTAAGTGCTTAATTGTACCGTGCAGTGCACCTATGTGGAAGCATCTGCATTCATTATTTTTCTCCAGTCATTTATTCAGGTTTTTACTTTAATTTGTCACCCATTTGTATATTACAGTTTTCAATTTATAGTATATTTTTCAATGTACTGTATATTTACAGCACATATTTAAGATTGTGTGCCAATCATCATTGACCTAGTCCCTCATTTTCATTGCAGGAAAAATTCAAAGCCTTCCTGAGAGTGGAGAACATTGCCAGGATGGGAGCTATTTTTTTCTCCACCATAATCATAATCCTCGTCTTTATTTTCTGTAAGTGTGGAGTGGATTATAGCTTGTGAGTCATGTGCCATTCAGATTAATTTTACACACTCAAAGTGGGTGTCTATTGAGCAGTCGAAGTCACTGAGAGTGTGCCTTCCCATTTCAGACTGAGACTATCATTTAATGTTTTCATTTCTTCCCAGTAGGGAGAAGGTTTCAGTCAAGGGGGACACTTGAACATCTCAACGCCTCAGCTGCTGAGAACATTTATGAAAGTGTCCCAGTGCCTAAGTGATGGTCAGCATCACACCAACAAAGATTTCTACAAGGAGCTTCTGGCTGAAGAAGTGTCTGCTTGCAATGTGCTGACGCTTTCCATCTCTTCAGCTTTAGTGAGAAACCTTTTGAACTCTTATCTGTTAAACAGTAAGAAGATTTCTCCAGTGAAGCAGCTTACAGGGTAACACTGTTCTCAGACTGAACGAAAAGGGTAAATATTCATCAGAAGATGCAAAAAAAATCCTGCAGAAAATTATTTGCTTTTATTCTCTGTCTGTCTGTGTTTCATGGCAAATTTGATCTCACAGCCCTGAAAAGCTTGTGGATGGTTTATACCTGTGGCCACAATGCCACCTGCTGGACTCTACACATCAGCATCAAAATATAAGACGGGATGTTTCTCTACTGAACCTTCATTAATGTGAGAAACACGGTTTGGTGTGGAAAGATAGGACAGAGAAGGAGGATAATGAGAGTGTGTAGACTACTCTATATTTCTTGTAAGTAAACAAATAAATCGTTTTGGACACATTTTAGCTCCACATAAATAACACTTCCACCATATTTTTGTCAGGTTAAGATTAAAATGTTTGGTTGGCTGGCAATGACAATTTAACTATGAAACACTGAACCAGTTCTCTCCTGCTCCAACTCCTCTTATTATTTGGACTCACTGATCTTGTTCCTGTTTTGCACATATATCTTTCTTTCCCATGAATTAATGTAGCAGTGCAAGATTAAAGAAATCACAGGTGGAGGCATCAGCTGAAATGCGTCAACAACTACATGCTTTTGAACCGTTTCTGCTTTATGCTACTCCTTACATAACATTACCTTTAATCTGCCAAATTGTGTACCCCAGTGGAAATCACCTGGTATTTGGTGCCTAACTACATTTGACAGGTGTAATGGTCAACAGATTAGATAGACAGACAGGTTAGAAGATCTAGAGACTATGACCCTGTAGGCAGACAGTTTAAGAGGTCGCAGCACCAAAATGTGACAGCCTCGCAGGAACTGCAGTGTCATCCT
Organism: Seriola dumerili; assembly: GCF_002260705.1. Taxonomy (NCBI): domain Eukaryota; kingdom Metazoa; phylum Chordata; class Actinopteri; order Carangiformes; family Carangidae; genus Seriola; species Seriola dumerili. The sequence continues at coordinate 140,437 of NW_019174416.1, read as the reverse complement.
GAGCGACCTGAAGCCTTCTTCCAAACACGGTGTGCTTATACAGGCCAAAACAAATGAAAATTAATTTATTGAACTGGAAAATGTGTTTTATTCTTTTTCAGCTTCAACAATAGCAAACATGAAGTCTACTCCTCCTCAGATACATTATATGTTTGTGAGAACTCCTCAACATATTGGATATAATTTGAAGCAATAACAACATTCTTCATTCTTCAACTTGATGATAGTAGTTTAATGTTCAGATAGTAATGAGGTTGGGAAACACAGTGTTTACGTTTTACTTTCTCCAGTTCAAACAATGTCAAAAGTTGAGATGGCCAGGACCACTGCAGGTTGTGCCACAGTCTGTGAACAAAGTTTCACTTCAGGTGCTCAGTGTCTTTTAAATGTAGTTTTCATGACAACATTGATGCTGATAATGATTTTAGAACAAGGAAGTCTTCTTGTCTTGGAAATCACAGCATTAAGACTTGAATATATTTTCCATTAAGATTCACTCAGTGACTCACAGACTTTTTGTTTGAGATATTAGATCAAATGGTTTTTTTTAGCTAATTCTAGCCCAACTGTCACGTAGGGGCTACTTGTTTATAGTTAAATTGAAATAATTTGTCCATTCAACGACCTGTAGTACAACGTGTGCTTTGTGTTTCTCAATAAAAATATTTGAAATTAATTATAGCTCTGTTTGTCTTTGAATCATATTATCACACTTTTGTCTTGGTTAAAAATCTTTAATGTACGTGTTTTGTATTTGTTTTCCTTCCATATTGAACAGAGCAGCCCAAAATCTAAACAAATTTAGCCTTTTTTCTACACATCTAAATGCGTGGCATCACTTGTTTTATTGGCAGTGATTTCATATGCAGGGACATAAAAAGAAACTCTATTTTTGAAATATCTTGGGTCAATGCCCTTCAGAAGTACTGATGTTTAAAATTGCAGAAGAAAATTGGAAGTGTTGCAACTATTTCCAACATGAAAAATCATCATGTATACTGTTTGATATAAAATCTGTGCAGATAATTTTACTTAAAAAATGGTAGTAATGTAGCTCTTGGTGAATATTATTGAAACCTTAATGTTTCTTTCTTAATGTTAATTGTGCGTAAAGTGATATTTTAGTATTACAAAAGAATAATTCTTCATATGGTAAAATATGTGATGAACGTGAAGTGATTTCCTGTGTGTGTGAGAGACAGAGACAAAATTATAGATCAGTTTACTCAACTTGTTTCAATATACTGTATATTTAAAACTACATGCCAATTATAATTGACCCAGTCACTCATGATGAGGTTCAATTTCATTGCAGGAAAAATTCAAAGCCTTCTGGGAGAGGAGAACATTGGCAGGATGGGAGCTATTTTCTTCTCCACTATAATCATAATCCTCCTCTTTATTTTCTGAATGTGTGGAATGGATTATAGTTTGTGACTCATGTGCCAATGAGATTACTTTTAACACACAGTCAAAGTGGGTGTCTACCACACAGTTGAAGTCAGAGAGGGTGCCTTCCTTCTTTCTTCTACACCAGGAATACACTTCACATTGGATGTAGATTTTTCTGAGAATAATTCACATCCCACGCCAACATTTAGTACCAGAGTAAGTTCATAAATTTAGAACAGTTGGCACTGAACATTATACAACTTTTTCATTGAATGTAATCCAGAGTTTTGCAGATTCATCCAGTGTCAATGTTTTATCTAGTGATAAAATTACTTCTTTAGACTCAAAATATCACTTAACATTTGCATTTTTTTTAAACCAGGTGCCAAAGGATTCATCTGAACATAGTAGAACATCTGTGACTGTGCGCAAAAGCCTGACACTGTCAGCATTACAAAACCAACAGATTTGAGAGATTTCTTTAGGGAACTGTGTAAAGACGTGGCCGTCGTGACATTTGTTAACCTCCTGACCCCTTTTTTTGTTGGTCAATATAAAAAAAAATGGAAATGTACCAAATCCTCAAGAGAAGCAGCTCACGGGGTCCCGTGATGCTCAGATTGAGGTGAAGAGGGCAAATATGTGACAAAATGCACAAATATCCTGCTGATTGAGTAATATCATTTTCTTGTTTTACTTATTGTTATATAATAGGTCCATGTAAATCACACTTTCAATATATTTTTGTTCATGATAAATATTATTTTATCTTATTTTTCAATTCAAATGTCCCAAACAAACAAAAAAATTAAAACAATGTGTTCCACTGTTGTAAAACTTGTTTTACTGAATTTAAGACCTTGTTCTCACATTTCATTCAAAGAAAGTTTCTCTTTCTCAGTTTCTGTTCCAGTTCCTGTTTACAAGTGGATTTTTATTATAGAGTTTAGTAAGAGTTTACGTGAATGCTGATTTTGCTCTTGTTTGGGGTGTGTAATTTTACATGAATTAGTATTGCAATGTAAGTAAAATCCAAGGAATCAGGGGTGAATGAGAGGGTGGGATGCACTGAAGACAGACTGTATTTACAGGAACTTTGGATTTCATGACTGATGTGAGAAAATTATCTGAAATGTGCCAATTTGTTGCTGCTTTGTAACTTTCTCTTTCACTTCAGCCTATTTTTATTGGACACCCAAGCCATCAGAGTATGACATGAAACAATTAAGTACTGTATATAGTACAGTATGATTGGATTTTTATTAAAGTAGAGCTAAACTCAACAGGTGTGATTACACTAATTTTTTTAATGAAAATATTAAAGGTGAGAAAGAAAAAAAGAAAGAAAAAATATGTATTTGCCTGCTTTCACTCTCACAAATAACTATAACAATAAAAACCTCTACAGCTTTTTATTTTTGAAATATTGTTGTAGTAAGTTGTAGCACATGTGTTTTTGGGACTGATCAAAGAGGACGTCCTGTGCTGGGTTACTAAGCAGCAGTCTAAGGAACACACAAAAAGTCCACAGCCTCTGAAATCATCTTGTGATTGTGCTCACGTGCTGATGATAGCATTAAGTTAGGATTTAAGTTAGCTACAGAGTCTTTACAGTTGTTTTGAATATTTTCGACTGGAACAAATTATTTTACAGTTTCTTCACTGTAAAAAATAAAGTGTCTTATTTTACTGCAGAATTTCTGTAGATGGAAAGCTGCTCTTCTAACCAAGGAGAAGTTAAAAGTTTCAATGTTCAAAATTTCAAGACTATCTATCTATCTGAAGGCTAGAGAACAAACAACAGGAGGGAAGACAGTGTGTTTATATTCTTGATTCTGTCTTTGTCTAATCATCAAAATGAAACAGTTTTCCACTTTTAGGTTAGGGAACTAAAACCACAGAAAAGGAAACAGGTCTTTTCGACACTCCTCTTCAGCAGAAGTTGTTTGTGTGAGCATCTCAAGGACAGCATCATGTGATTTAGAAAGATTTGAAAGCTGAAACCAGACTGTGGTTTGGTTTATTGTCGCTTAGTAGGTGAACCAATCTTTTGATTGATCCAGATTTGTAAAATGATTATTTTGGGCAGCAGACGTTTTCCTTTGTGTTGCAGTCTTCTTTTTTGTCTACACCTAGGTAAGACATTCATGAAAGTAATCATGATTAAATGATTATAACAATGATGATGTCTCAACGGGACTTTCTGCCTTTTCAGGTTGTGTGTCTGCAGACGACATCAGAGCCAGTGTGGGCAAAGATGTTACTTTGACATGTAACTATGATGCTCAGCACTACGGCAGGCTTCCTGTGTGCTGGGGCCGAGCAGCCATCCCAAACAGTGGCTGTGCAAATGAGGTGATCAAGTCAGACGGGACATCTGTGGTCAGCAGACTGTCAGAGCGCTACCTGCTCATGGGTAATCTTGGCAGGGGTGATGTGTCGTTGACCATCAGGCAGGTTCAGGAGAGCGACTCAGGGATATACGGCTGCCGTGTGGAAATACCAGGATGGTTCAATGATCAAAAACACCATCTGAAGCTGACTGTGGAAGCAGGTGAGACCCACAGGGATAAATTATAATGTCTGTGGGGGGAGGGAAAAGTACACGAGTATTTGTGACAAAATTAAAAGTTTAGTTACTGTTATGCCCCAGTGACTCCCTGCTCAGAGAAACATGAAGAACGTTTCCCAGAGACAAAGGCGACATCTGAAAATTCTTAGATTCAAGAAGCTGGAATAAGTGTCTGGCAAAATTGGCTTGATAATTGATTAATTGATTATCCAATTGTTTACAAATTTCTCTTTTTATATATTGACTTATCAACTAATTCTTTCAGCACTATATAGCTCTGTATAAGTTTTTTCTTTCTCCTTAGAACGTCCTGATTCCCCGAGGGTGGAGACAAGAGAGGTGAAGGAGAGAACTGTCACTGTCCGCTGGGCTCCTGTGTTTGATGGGGGCAGGCCCATCACATCCTACATCATTGATCTAAAAAACAAACAGGGTAAGCTCAAGAAAACAATCCCAATAACCCCCAATAATGACATAAGGCAGCTTATTACATTTCCAGAAATGTACTTTGCTTTGTGTTTGCTTTATGGAGCTTATCTATACATTGTTGTTGCACAGCATCCTGGAGTACTGCCATAAAGACTGTAATCGTAAATCCTGAACTGACTCAGGTGACTTTGGTGGACTTGAGTCCGGCCAAGACCTACAACCTCCGCATGTTTGTTAGGAACAGCGTGGGCATTAGTGAGGCCAGCAACGTTCTGACAATCACAACAAAAGAAGCAGGTAGAGTCAGTTAGTATTTATTATTTTAGAAATAATTACAATTACTGCAGCGCTGTGATTTTTTTTTGATGGATGGCACCTTTAAAATTTGTTTTCCATGCAGCACCAGAGGGTCCACCCCTGGATGTACAACTAGAGGTCCTCACGTCTCACAGTATCAAAGTGACTTGGAAGGTAAAGTCACAATTTGGAAACTTTATTTGTTGACACATTCAACAACAATCTCAAAAAAATGTGTTCTTGTATTTGAAAGAAAAGCAGCATACCACCGTTTTTATTCATTTTTTGTGCCTAGACATGGTTTATACTAAATTATATATATATATGTATATATATACGTACTGCTATAATAGTGTTTGTTCTCTCTTGAATAGCCTCCAAGGGCTGAGCACAGAAATGGGGTTCTGCAAAGTTACAGCCTTAGCTACAGAGAGTATGACCCTGTTAACAGACACTTTAAAAGGTGGCAGCATCAAAGTGTGACAGCCACACGGGAACTGGAGAGTGTCATCCTGAGCGACCTGAAGCCTTCTACCAAGTACGGTGTGCTTGTACAGGCCAGAACAAATGCAGGAGTGGGACCTCCTTCATCTTCACCTCTCTGCTCCACTCTGGATGAGGGTAAACTGGGAAATATGGCATATATAAAGATATGCCTAAAAGATGAATTTAATTATTATCATGATGCCAGTTTAATATCAAGTTATTAACCGAGATTGGAAATTCTCTTTATTCTGTTTCAAGTTCACACAACTTCAACAGTTACAACTATTCAGTCTACTTCCACTGCTGCCACAAGACAAGACACTACAAGTTTCACTTCAGGTACCGTATGTGACATATAGGAATATATTCCTTATTAAGCATCTTGAGAAACATTTTATTTATGATGTTTTTAAAAAAAAATATATTAATGATGACTGAACCGTTTTCACTCTGTCCCAAGCTCACACAACTTCACAAACAGTTGAACCTGATACTGCTGCCACAGACTGGGCACAAAGCACAACAGGTTTTACTTCAGGTACTTTGCGTGTTTGATATGGAGATTTTAGCCACATGTAAGCTAGTGAAGCTCTTGGTCCAGTAGAATTTGTCTGACAGGAAGATGTCAAGAAGCTGTTAAAAGTTGTTGCACTGACACTGAATTAATGCTACTGTTACTCACTTACAATGTTTTTATTTGAGATAAAACATTAAACTACAATTTATATTACATTTATACCACGTTAGTGTCCCATTGAATCCATTATTCACAGCTCCAGTATTTGTCTGTGCATGACACCATTATCATCACTTATTATTATTGTCTGTCCTACTGTGGAAGAAACGGGTACAAATTCACAAAACTAAACTGATCTGTTTAAAAACAAAAATCTACGTTTTTCTTTGCTAAATGTGTTTGCTTTGTGTCTCCTAGTGCCTCCGGATCCCCCAGTAGTTGAGTTAAAGGGGGTCATAGACAATACAATTTCCATTTTTTGGACTCCTGGCTTTGAAGGTGACAGCCCCATTACAGGCTACTACTTGGAGTATAAAGCACTGAAAGGTAAGAGAAAAGTTTAAAGAATTGATTAAATTGTTGTTACAGTACCTCACTGTAATTTTATTGGGAAAGCTGAACTTACATTCTTAATCTTCTTTGGCATTTGTTATTATTTAAAAACCTTTTTTTTCTCCCACAGCCTCATGGGATTACACAAAGACAGTTGTAGACTTCAGCCCCAACCAGACAGAGGCCACAATAATAGAGATAAATCCCTCAACTTACAACATGCGCATGTTTGCCAAGAACAGTCTGGGCACCAGTAAACCCAGCAATGTCCTCACCATCACTACTGGAGAAACAGGTGTTTTTTTGTTTTTGTTTTTTTTTAATTCCCACTTTTTCCATTGCATGTGACTGTGGTACATCAGGCCAGACATGACCAGTGTTTTCATTGTTCAACTGTTTATCATAGTCTTACCTGAAATGTGTCGTGCAGCCCAAAAATATACAATATTATATGATTTTTATTTTAAAAGCAATCACAGTTCCTCAGTTGACAGGAAATACACCTTATAATATTTTAATTTAGTTCTTGTTGGATTTATTGTTTTTGCTTGTTCAGCTATCTGAAAGGCAACACTTCACTTTCTCTGAGCTTCTTTCCTTTTTGTTTTACAGGTCATCAGAGGGACAGTCCTTCTACCCCCACATCAACTGACACTCATTCCTCTGTAAGTTTAACACCATGGACTTTAATAACCAACAAATTGGAGTAACATTAACATTGAATCAAATCTGTGTATTGTAACAATGTTCACATGTTGTGTTATTTATGCCCCCCCTAGTGGTAAAAACCTCTTAATGCAACTTGAGTGTTTGCAAAACAAGTGGGTGAACCTTACCTTTCTTTAAATACTCTCTGCTAGGTGATTGTCAAGGAGGGTGATAGTAGTCACCTTGCTGCCATTTTGGTGCCAGTTGTGCTGGTGGTGTTGGTTGTTGCAACAGTTACCGCATGGCAACTTCGACGTGAGTATGTGTAGCAGTGTTACTTCATACAGAAACCCAACAAAGTTTCCTTGTTTAATTAGATCACTTTCTGTTCACAGGCATGAAACAGAAACAAGGTAGCCTGAGCATGTGAGTGGCTGTACTGTTTCCTATGTTTACATGGAGAATTTAGCCACTTAAGGCACTTCACTGTAACAGCCTCTTCTTTTTCTTGTCTGTAGGTGGATGGCCAGTGGAGCACTACGTTACAGAGGCTCTGAGTCACTACAAGAGCTGTAATACTCCATGCCCATGGTGTCATTGCAAAACTCACAGAGAAGCAGCAGTTTTAAATTTTATAAAATTTGCAAAAGTCGATTTTTTGAATTGGTGCAATTTCACCTGTAAAGTTGATTCAAACTAACCAAAGGAGAAAAAAATGATATCTACTTTGTAAACACTAACTAAAGAAGCTGTAATCACAACACCAGGTGCAGTTACTTCCAATAAAAGTAATACTTGTTTCCTTTTTCTCGCTCACTGAGTGTTGCTAAGATCTGCCTTTACTTCCAGTATTTTCTCACAGCACTTTTGTAATAGTTCATCAACCTATATATACTGTATCTATTATCTATATATTCCATATCAATCAAGGGCGTAGGATTGGTCTCAGCATTGGTGGGGATCTCAAAAACCCAGCCACTCCTCCAAAACAGAGATTAGCTTTTTAATGTCCTCAACCAAAAGGTTTATTAACATAAGATTGGAATTTACATTCAGGAATGCCCATATGTAATAGATGTGTTGAATTTCCATATATAAAATATATGTGCATATGAAGTAAAATAATATATGTATTTAAAGTATGGCCTATATATGTAAAAATTACATATGACACCTGTTATAAATTGGAACAATATCATATATTGGCATATATGTTTAGCTAATAGAAACATGTATTTTAGTATGTCTGTTTATATCATAAACATATGTTACATAAATATATATCCATCCCAAAGCCTGTGAGTATGTGTTCATATTATATATGTAAATATAAAAGATAAACATTTATGTTTAAACTTAATAAGAAATTATATATTATTATTGATAATGATCATCATATAGAAATATATAGAATTTTATTAAGCATGTTGTTTTAATAAAGTTGCATTTTACTATGATTATGTTACAAACTTATATCTTTTTCTATCCAGAGGATGTATTAATGTCAAATTAATATATCCTCCTATAGGTTACACATAAAGTAACATCACTTTTGAAATAGGAAAATACATTATATGACATTTATATGTCATAAGTCATAGTATACTAAGGCATAAAAACATCATAGTACAGTAAGGTATAAAAAAGTCATTGTATAGTAAGTCATAAAAATGGCAATTAATCTAATGTGCATGTCTTTGGACAGTGGGATGAAGCTGGAGTACCTGGAGAAAACCCATGCAAGCACAGGAGAAACATACAAACTCCACACAGAAGGGACCCATAGCTTTTCTCACTACGAGGCAATTCTTCTAACCACTGCACCACCATGCATTCCCATTAAAATGTTATTGTATAGTAAGCCATAAAATTATCTTAGTATATTAAGACACATGAACGTCAAAAAAAGTCATACTATATTAAGACAAAAAAAGGTCATACTATAAAAGGCATAAAAATGTCAAAAAACGCCATAGTATATTAAGGCATAAAAACAGCAAAGTTAACAAAAGCATAAAATGTAATAGTATAGTAAGGCATAAAAATATTTTTAAAAAAAATCATAGTATAGTAAGGGATGAAAATGTCAAAAAACGTCAATATATATTAACGCGTAAAAATTCCATAGTAAACTAAAGCATAAAATATCATAGTATAGTAAAGCATGAAAATGTAAAAAAAAAAGTCATAGTATAGTAAGGCATGAAAATGTCAAAAAACGTCATAGTATATTAATGCGTAAAAACGGCATAGTAAACTAAAGCATAAAATGTAATAGTATTGTAAAGTAAAAAAATGTCAAAAAAAGATCATAGTATAGTAAGGCATAAAACGTCAAAAACTGCCATACTATATTAAGGCAAAAAAAAATCACAGTATAGTAAGACATGAAAATGTCATATTATAGTGAGGCATTAAACGTCAAAAAATGTCATGCTATATTAAGACAAATAAATGTCAAAAAGATCATGGTATAGTAAGGCATAAAAATATTTCAAAAAACGTCATAGTATAGTAAGGCATAAAATGTCAAAAAATGTCATAGTATAATAAGGCATTAAATGTCAAAAAACATCATACTCTATTAAGGTGAAAAAAATATATCATAGTATAGTAAAGCATGAAAATATAAAAAAAAATAAAGTCATAGTAAGGCATGAAAATTTCAAAAAAACGCCATAGTATAGGAAGTCATAAAAACAGCAAAGAATATTAAAGCATAAAATGTAATACTATAGAGAGGCATAAAAATGTCAAAAAAACCATCATAGTATAGTAAGGCATAAAAAAAACTCATAGTATAGTAAGTCATGAAAATGTCAAAAAAACGTCATGGCATATTAACGCATGAAAACGCCATAGTAAATTAAAGCATAAAATGTAATAGTATAGTAAAGCATAAATATGTAAAAAAAAAAAAAGCCATAGTATATTAACGCATAAAAACGCCATAGTAAACTAAAGCATACAATGTAATAGTATAGTAAAGCATAAATATGTAAAAAAAAAAAAAGCCATAGTATATTAACGCATAAAAACGCCATAGTAAACTAAAGCATACAATGTAATAGTATAGTAAAGCATAAATATGTAAAAAAAAAAAAAGCCATAGTATATTAACGCATAAAAACGCCATAGTAAACTAAAGCATACAATGTAATAGTATAGTAAGGCATGAAAATATAAAAAAAACTATATAGTATAATAAGACATAAAAATGTAAAAAAAACGCCATAGTATATTATGGCATAAAAACACCATAGTAAACTAAAGCATAAAATGTAATAGTAAAGTAGGACATAAAAATATTTTTAAAAACCCATCATAGTATAGTAAGGCATAAAATGTCAAAAAACGTCATAGTATAGTAAGGCATTAAATGTCAAAAAACATCATACTATATTAAGGTGAGAAAAAAATCACAGTATAGTAAGACATGAAAATGTCATATTATATTAAGGCATAAAACGTCAAAAAAGGTCATACTATATTAAGGTAAAAAAAAATCATAGTATAGTAAGGCATAAAAATGTCAAAAAAGGTCCAACTATAGTAATGCATAAAATGTCAAAAAACGTCATACTATATTAAAGCAAAAAAAAAACTCATAGTATAGTAAGTCATGAAAATGTCAAAAAAACGATATAGTATAATAATGCATGAAAATATTTAAAGAAAACCCATCATAGTATTGTAAGGCATAAAACGTCAAAAAAACATCATACTATATCAAGACAAAAAAAAAAAGTCATAGTATACTGAAGCAAGAAAATGTCAAAAAGAAAAGTCATAGTATAACAAGGCATAAAAATGTCAAAAAAACGTCATGGCATATTAACGCATAAAAACGCCATAGTAAATTAAAGCATAAAATGTAATAGTAAAGTAAGGCATAAAAATATTTTTAAAAACCCATCATAGTATAGTAAGGCATAAAATGTCAAAAAAACGTCATAGTATAGTAAGGCATAAAATGTCAAAAAACATAATACTATATTAAGGTGAAAAAAATATATCATAGTATAGTAAAGCATGAAAATATCAAAATAAAGTCATAGGAAGGCATGAAATTTTTTTTTAAATTTTAAAAACCCATCATAGTATAGTAAGGCATAAAATGTCAAAAAACGTCAGGGCATATTAACGCATAAAAACGCCATAGTAAATTAAAGCATAAAATGTAATAGTATAGTAAAGCATAAATATGTAAAAAAAAACAAAAAAAACATAGTATATTAAAGCATAAAAACGCCATAGTAAACTAAAGCATAAAATGTTATAGTATAGTAAGGCATGAAAATATTTTTAAAAGAAAGCCATAGTATATTAACACATAAAAACGTGAAAAAAAACGCCATAGTATATTATGGCATAAAAACACCATAGTAAATTAAAGCATAAAATGTAATAGTATAGTAAAGCATAAATATGTAAAAAAAAACAAAAAAAACATAGTAGATTAAAGCATAAAAACGCCATAGTAAACTAAAGCATAAAATGGTATAGTATAGTAAGGCATGAAAATGTCAAAAAAACGTCATAGTGTATTAATGCGTAAAAGTTCCATAGTAAACTTAAGCATAAAATGTAATAGTATAGTAAAGCATAAAAATATTTCAAAAAAACCATCATAGTATAGTAAAACAAAAAGTCAAAAAACGTAATACTATATTAAGGAGAAAAAAAAATCATAGTATAGTAAGGCATGAAAATGTCAAAAAGACGTCATAGTATATTAACACGTAAAAACAGCATAGTAAACCAAAGCATAAAATGTAATAGTATAGTAAAGCATAAAACATCAAAAACTGCCATACTATATTAAGGCAAAAAAAACCCATCATAGTATAGTAAGGCATGACATCTCAAAAAACGTCATGCTATATTAAGGCAAATAAAGGTCATAGTATAGTAAGGCATAAAATGTCACAAACTGCCATACTATATCAAGGAAAAAAAAAAAATCATAGTATAGTAAAGCATGAAAATGTAAAAAAAAAAGTCATATTATAGTAAGGCATGAAAATGTCAAAAGAAAAGTCATAGTATAGTAAGGCATGAAAATGTCAAAAAGACGTCATATTAACACGTAAAAACTGCATAGTAAACTAAAGCATAAAATGTAATAGTATTGTAAAGCAAAAAAATGTCAAAAAAGGTCATACTATAGTAAGGCATAAAACGTCAAAAAACGTCATCATAAAGTAACGCATATAAATATTTCAATAAAACTATCATAGTATAGTAAGGCATACAAATATTTAAAAAAAAAACTATCATATTTTAGTAAGACATCAAATGTCAAAAAACGTCATACTATATCAAGGCAAAAATAAAAGTCATAGTATACTAAAGCATGAAAATGTCAAAAAAAGGTCATAGTATATTAACGCACAAAAACGCCATAGTAAATTAAAGCATAAAATGTAATAGTATAGTAAAGCATAAATATGTCAAAAAAAGGTCATAGTATAGTAAGGCATAAAACATCAGAAAATGTCATACTATATTAAGGCAAAAAAAAACTATCTAAGTATAGTAAGGCATAAAACATCAAAGAAAAAGTCATAGTATAGCAAGGCATGAAAATATCAAAAAATGTCATAGTATAGTAAGGCATACAAATATTTCAAAAAAACCATCATAGTATAAGAAGGCATAAAACGTCAAATAAAGTAATGCTATATTAAGGCAAATAAATGTCATAGTATAGTAAGGCATAAAAATGTCAAAAAACGTCTTAGTATAGTAAGGCATAAAAATATTTAAAAAAAACTATCATAGTATAGTAAGGTATAAAACATCAAAAAACGTCATAGTATATTAAGTCAAAAAAAAGTCATAGTATAGTAAAGTATGGAAATGTCAAAAAAAGATATAGTATAATAAGGCTTAAAAATAAAAAAAAACACCATGGTATATTAAGGAATAAAAACACCATAGGAAACTAAAGAATAAAATGTAATAGTATAGTAAGGCATAAAAATATATATTTTTAAAAACCCATAGTAAGGCATGAAAATATTTTTAAAAAACCACCATAGTATAGTAAGGCATCGAATGTCAAAAAATGTCATGCTATATTAAGGCAAATAAATGTCATAGTATAGTTAGGCATAAAAATGTCAAAAAACATCAAAGTAAAGTAACGCATACAAATATTTAAAAAAAACTATCATAGGCATCAAACGTCAAAAAATGTCATACTATATCAAGGCAAAAATAAAAGTCATAGTATACTAAAGCATGAAAATGTCAAAAAAAGGTCATAGTATATTAACGCACAAAAACGCCATAGTAAATTAAAGCATAAAATGTAATAGTATAGTAAAGCATAAATATGTCAAAAAGAGGTCATAGTATAGTAAGGCATAAAACGTCAGAAAATGTCATACTATATTAAGGCAAAAAAAAACTATCTAAGTATAGTAAGGCATAAAACATCAAAGAAAAAGTCATAGTATAGCAAGGCATGAAAATATCAAAAAACGTCATAGCATATTACGGCATACAAATATTTCAAAAAAACTATCATAGTACAGTAAGGCATAAAACGTCAAAAAATGTCATACTATATTAAGGCAAAAAAAAAGTCATCGTTTAGTAAAGCATGAAAATTTCCAAAAAACATCATAGTATAGTAAGGCACGAATATGTCCAAAAAACGGCATAGTATATTAAGGCATAAAAACACCATAGTAAACTAAAGAACAAAATGTAATAGTATAGGAAGGCCTAAAAATGTCAAAAAACTTCTTACACATGAAAAAAAAACAAAAAACGCCATAGTATAGTCAGGCATAAAAACACCACAGAATATTAAAGCATAAAATGTAATATTATAGTAAGGCATAAGAATGTCAACAAATGTCATAGAATAGTAAGGAATAAAACCTAAACAAACTTCATAATATAATAAGGCAAAAAAACGTCATAGTATTGTGAGGCATGAAAATGTCAAAAAAACGTAGTAGGGCATAATGATGTCATAGTATAGTAAGTCATAAAACATCAAAAAACGTGATACTATATTTAGGTAATAGTATAGTAAGGCATAAGAATGTTTTTAAAAAACATCATAGTATATTAAGACAAAAAAACACCATAGTATACTACAGCAGGTAGGCAGTAGGATAGTAAGGCATAAAACATCAAAAAACGTCGTAATATATTAAGGCAAAAAAAAAATGCCATGGCATAGTAGAGCATGAAAATGTCAAAAAAAAAGTCATAGTATAGTAAGGCATGAAAATGTGAAAAAACGTCACAGTATTTAAGGCATAAAAATGTCAAAAAACATCTTAGTATCGTCAGGCATGAAAATGTCAAAAAACGTCATAGTATAGGGAGGCGTAAAAATGTCAAAAAACACCATAGTATAGTAAGGTATAAAATGTCAAAAAACATCATACTATATTAAGGCAAAAAAACTTCATACTATAGTAAGGCATGAAAATGTCCCCTACTGGGGTTTAAACTTACAACCTTTTTACTATGAGGTACTTTTAACCACTGCACCACCCTTCAGGCCCATAAAACCACTTTATATGGTAGGCCATAAAAACATCATAGTATAGTAAGGCATAAAAACATCAAAAAGGTCGTAGTATATTGAGGCAAAAAAAACGTATTAGTATAGTAAGGCAAAAAACGTCAAAAAAAGTCATGCTATATTAAAGCAAAAAAACCTTATATTATAGTAAGGCATGAAAATGTCAAAAAACTTCAAAGTATACTGAGGCATAAAATGTCATAATATCGTAAGGCATAAAAATGTCAAAAAAAACATAGTAGGGCATAAAAACATCATACTACAGTAAGGCATAAAAACATCAAAAAAGTCATAGTATAGTAAGGCGTTAAAACATCATAGTACAGTAAGGCATAAAAACATCAAAAAAGTCATAGAATAGTAAGGCGTTAAAACATCATAGTACAGTAAGGCATAAAAACATAAAAAAAAGTCATAGTATAGTAAGGCATTAAAACATCAAAGTACAGTAAGGCATTAAAACATCAAAAACGTTATAGTAGAGTAAGGCATAAAAATATTTGAAAAATGTCATAGTATATTAAGGCATAAAGACACCATAGTAAACTAAAGCATAAAATGCAATAGTATAGTAAGGTGTAAAAATGTAAAAAAAAAAACGTCATAGTATATTAAGGCATAAAAATTCATAGAGTCACCAATTAACCTAAAGTGCATGTGTTTGGGAAGAAACCGGAGCACCCAAAATGAGCCCACACACAGGGTGAACATACTCAATGCAGAAGGACCTACTGGGATTTGAACCCACAACCTTCTGACTATGGGGTGACACTTTTAACCACTGCACCATCCTGCAGCCCAACAAAATTACTTGTATAGTAGGCCTTGTCAAAAAAGTCATAGTATATTGCGGCAAAAAAAACGTATTAGTATAGTAAGGCAAAAAACGTCATGCTACATTAAGGCAAAAAAACTTAATAGTATAGTTAGTCATGAAAATGTCAAAAACCGTCACAGTATAGTAAAGCATTAAAAGGTCAAAAAAACGTCATGGTATAGTAAGGCATAAAAATATTTTTAAAAACTTGATACTATAGTAAGGCATAAACGCACCATAGTATACTAAGGTATAAAACATCAAAAAACGTCATACTATATCAAGACAGAAAAAGAGTCACCAATTAACTTAAAGTGCACGCAGGCACAGGGAGAACATGCAAACTCCATACTGAAGGACCCACAAACTTCTCACTACGACACTTTTAACCACTGCACCACCTTGCAGCCCCATAAAATTTTTATTGTATAGTAGGACATAGAAACATCATAGTATATTAAGGCAAAAAAAAGTCACAGTAAAAGTAAGGCATGAAAATGTAAAAAAAAAAAACGCCATAGTATATTAAGGCATAAAAACACCATAGTAAACTAAAGCATAAAATTTAATAGTATACTAAGGCATAGAATGTCATAAAAACATAATAATGTAATAAGGTAAAGAAAACATCATGGTATTGTGAGGCATGAAAATGTCAAAAAACATCATAGTATTGTAAGGCATAGAAATATTTAAACGTCATACTGTAATAAGGCATAAAATGTAAAAAAAACACTTCATAGTATAGTAAGGCATACAAACTCCATAGTATACTAAGGCATAAAATGTCATAAAACGTAATAGTATAGTAAGGCATAAAAACTCACTCACCAAATAACAAAAGTGCATGTCTTTGGAAGGAACCCAGAGCACGTTAAGAGAGCCCACACACCCGCGGGGAGAACATACAAATTCCATACTGAAGGATCTCATACCGGGACTCGAACCCACAAACTTCTCACTATGAGGCGACACTTTTAACCACTGCACCACCCTACAGCCCCATAAAGCTTTTTGTATAGTAGGAGATAAAAACATCATATTATATTAAGGCAAAAAAGTTATAGTATAGTCATAAAACGTCATAGTATACTAAGGTATAAAATGTCATAGAATCGTAAGGCATAAGACGTAAAAAAAAAAAAACGTCATAGTATAATAAGAAAAAACTCACAGAATCCCCAGTTAACCTAATGTGCATGTCTTTCGGAGGAAACTGGACTACCGGAAATGATCCCACGCAGACACACAAACTCCATACAGCAGGGTCCCATATTGGGATTCGAACCCACAATCTTCTCACTATGAGGCGACACTCCTAATCGCTGAATGCTTCCCCTGCACTAGGAGATGCTCTACGTGCCGAAACATCAATGAGCAGTGGTCCGCAGCTGATGACCCTGCAGCTAACAAGTGGGCACCAGTGGAGGTGTGACAGGCCTAGAGCCTACAGGAAAAACACCTACCTGTTCAGTTTGAATTCTCACATGACTTGCGCCTTTATATAGCCCCCGCCCTTTCAGTCAAGCAAATGCTAGCATGCCTACATCAGTTGTCTTGCCTGTTGGAGGGTACATTGGAATGACCTCACTCCAAACATAGTGTCAATGAGTTCACTCAAATATTTCCCTACAGTCCATATGCAAATGTACGCGCTTGACATAAATATGATTACATAATTTGATTACTTTAAAAGTGTAAATTATACACATATATATATATATATGTGTATAATTACACTTACACTTACAATTACACTTTAAAAGTGTAAATTATACACATATATATATATGTGTATAATTTACACTTTTAAAGTAATCAAAAGGTCATTAAATTATTTGTTTTTACGTAACATTAATTTACGTTTCATTTTTATGTGACTCTTTTGTGATGGTGTTGTAACGGACTGTGTTCATGGTAATGTTTAACTGTTATGATCGTTTCTGTAAGAAACGATAGTTTAGTTCAGTCATAAGTCTGTTGAGTTATAGTACTGATATTTCCAGACTGTCAGTGAACATGTTGTGTCAGCTTAGACACTGTGAAGCCTGTCCGTCATGTGAGCTACCTGTAACAGTGATCGGTGGGAGATAGCACACCTGTAATTGGCTGAGAGGGAGGGGGGGTTGTCCCTCTCTCTGGTCCCTGTTTTTGGCGCTCAGTGTGTTAGCGGATGTACGAGAGGCTAGTTGGAAAATGTTATGGCAGCTCTTGTGTTATGATGGCGTTGGCTACGGCCCACAGTAGACTGTGTTATTGTGCACAATAAAGTTGCAGTATGGTACAACATATTTACTTTATTCTTTTATTGTAATAAACTTCGACAATATTTGTTCATGTGTCCTTTATTTTATTGGGCAAAACATTTTGTGTTGTTCGTTTATCCATCACTGAGAGAGTAAACACAACAGATTTACTTTAATTGAAATATGTTAATGTAAATGAATAAAATAGTGCAGCAGTTCAAACCAGAAATAACATGCATAAGTAGGGTAAACATGTTAATTAAAGCATGTGTTGAGATTAAATTTTTGTTTGATTAGATAAAAAGCTTGACTTCAATCCCATTCTCTTTTTATAAACTATAAACAGTTTTTCTTGACATATCATGGACAAAAAAGCAAAAAAAAAAAACAGACTTTTGTGACATTTCATTTCCTCATCTTTTAATAACACTGACCAGTATCCACCTACAACCATTAGAGGGCACCAGAGTCCCACCAGTTGAGTTTTATGTAATGACTTCCAGCTCTCACTCATCGTCTCACCTCATCATCGACAGAGCCGTCCTCAGGGGCAGGCACTGCAGCCAGCTGGATTTCCATCCATCTGTCCTGTAAATCTCTTAATTGTCCTAATTAAGGAGATGAGGAAGAGGAGGAGATCTGATACCTCTGGGGAGCTGTGAGGCAGCTGCCTGTGAGGGAGTCTCCCACTAATGGGGGATCACAGGGGGGATACCCAAGCCTGTGTCTCAGCAGGGACCACATGGTAGAGACGGGATCAGTGTTTGTACCTGTGTATGGATAAATGGATGTGTATGGATGTTTATGGATGTTTAAAAACAGGGCTTCCAATTCCTCTGCTCCTTGTTTATATGTATTTTCTAAAGAAAGCCACTGATGGAGGAAATGTTGTTTTTGTTGTTTTTGCATTCACATAATGAAGTGTTACACTTCCTGAGAAATTGACTAATTGTCTTAAGTGGTGTAAATATTGCTTGATTATTGGTTTGCAGTGGTAACCCATCACAAACTCAGAGCTGCTGACACACAAAGCCACAGTACACTGTGTAACCATGGTCTGTAAACACAGCTCCACCACATCCCTCCTCTCTGGACCTCGTCTCATCTCTGCACCCCTTACTTCCGCTGTCCGCTGCCCTTCTCCCTCTTTCCTCTGCCACCTCACTCTGGCTTTGCTTACACAGACACTAGAGCCTTCCTGTCCTAGTGCTTTCCTCCATATCTACACCTCTCCATCCTCTTCTCCTTTCATCTATCTCTCTCTCTGTTCAAGCCCTGCTGATTACACTGTGTTGGCACTTACATAAACACAAGAAAAGAGGCAAGGAAGGTTGTGGGAAGCTCTGGTTGGATGACTTTGAGGTGGTTTCTTTGATTGGCCTCACAGCCAGAAACCAATTTACCTCCCACCCCCGCCCTTATTGGTTCCCCTTGGACCATGCTTTCCAAGAGTAAACCACACAAGGCAACAAACCAGTAGTCAATACGACAAGGACGAAGAAATGGAAACAGCTGATCTCGCTGACCTGCAGTCAATTTATTATATGTGACATCGTCCCCAACAGTTTTGTCACCTCATTCACAGCATGGCTCACCCACCTTCTTTAAACATCTTCTACTGAGACCAAACATCCATTAAAGCACCAGCACTTCCTTATGTAAGCCACGCAGAGCTGTGTCAGCTGTATCTGGTAAAGGCTTCAGAGTCAGACTGCAGGTGGGAGATTGAGGAAGGAGGAGGGAGTGTGTGGTCATAATAATGGCAATATTAGCAGTGGGGACAGAGTTAGTAGTGTAATAAATCATGCACTATGGTTCTGGCCACATCAAGGTACCAGCACTCAGGAAGCGGAGACTCTGAACAGTACCACACACACAAAAGCCTGAGCTCCACAGGAGGGGCTGGTCGCCAGGCCTCGCTGCCCTAGAACGGATGCACGGTCCTGGGCCTAAGGAGTTTCCAGATGTTGGCCCTTCTGGGGCGCCTTATGAACTTGCGAACAGCAGAAGCAGATGAGAGTATTGAACAGAACAGGAATGGAAGGAGCAGGGTGGTGAGGTGGAACAAAAAAAGAGATTAGGGACACAGAAGCTGTTTGTGAAAGCATGCAGAGTGCTGGGGAAGGGCCTATTTGTTGATGAAAGACGCTCTAATTAATTCTAGTCTTTATTGAAACCCCCCACTACAAACTGAAACGGCTCAAAGGGAACTTTTCATCTTGTGAGACCTTTACCCTGTCAGTGTGCTGATTAAAACAAAGCAAAGTAGTAATCTAAAAATCAGGAACATGAGTTCATAAATTTGGAAAAAAATGACTGATAACAAACTTGAGTTGAGAATGATGGTGAAGTAGCGATTAAAAAAATCACCCACAAATTCTCCTCATTCATAATGAGATCTGACAGTGCATTTATGTGTGTGTTGATGTGATCTGATTAGCCAACCTGAGCCAGATGGAAGGCAGCGCACATATTTGAAGGTCAGACATAACAGTTACCATGGAGACATCGCCAAGTAAACCAAGCCCAACGTTGCACTGCACTGTCGCTTCCCCTGAGGGACCTGCATCAGCCCATGTGTGTGTGTGTGTGTGTGTGTGTGTGTGTGTGAGTGTTTGTACATGCAAGTTGATGTGTGTCGGCATGCTTTTGCACGTGTCCCTCTCAGTGTTTGTGTGTGTGTGTGTGTGTGTGTGTACAGTCTGAGAACATTTGTCCGGCAGTTTTACTTTACTACAGTCTGACTTATGCTTTAATGCATCTGTAAAGAATTGTAAGATTCTGCTCCTCATTCTTTCGACCAGACAAATTACACACAAGTTAAATAAGAAATAACAGCTTGAAAAACTTTGTCAAATCCACAAGTGTCTTGTGTTGTGCTTGTGACTAACACAGATTGAAAAAAAACATTTCATAAATGTAAATGCATAAAGACAAAAGACAAAACAAAAAAAAAACATCTGACATGTGTGGATGCATAAAGTTGTACATGATGTATGTACATGAACTCAACACACTGTAAAGATTTATCATAGCATGTTATTATTGAGCAGATCTTGAGCTTAGTGGCAAATTTCAACCTTCTCGGAGGTCTAAGTTTCCATAGAAACACACTAGACTTTATATTGATGTAGCGAGTTTATCAAATGCTGAAAAAAAAAATGCATTTGGCAGCAAGTCATTGAGGACAGAAATAGCTTTACTGACATGCTTGTTGCCTCCCTTTGCACACCCATAATCCTTAATGCTCACAGATATTTCCATAAATGTTTGAACATCCAAAACCATATCTTGTACGATTCATATCACACGTCACCTCTCATTCAGGCAGCATTAAGTGTCAGAGCTTTGAACAGAGGCATGGGTCTTAATCTGTTTAAATTTGCTTCCTTCTCTGCGCTAACACCACTGACTTTTGGTTTTTTATACACCTGCCCAGAGGCGAATTCTAGTAAGGAGAGGCGTCAGATTGGAAGACCTCCATCGTCCTGGCAGCTGAACACAGTGGAAGTCTTGGATCCGCTCAGAGGATTGGACCAGTTGAGCTCTGCCATGGAAGACAAGTGGCTGGCGCTGTTGAATGGGAGCAAGAGTGTGGAAGGATGGAGGAAGGGGGGGGGGGGGGGGGGGGTAGAGGAGGAAGGAGGGAGGGAGAGGTAATCACATCAGGGGATTAGTGGCTGTTATTAATGGAGGATAAGGCTCTTTGCCGTCACTCTCTCAGTCACACGCACAAACACATACACACACAGATGCATATATAAGCCCCTTTTCTATGTATGTATGTATGTACGTATCTATCTATCTATCTATCTATCTATCTATCTATCTATCTATCTATCTATCTATCTATCTATCCATCCCCTTGTCTGTCAGACAGTAATTCAATTACACAGCTGCCTCCCCTCTCCTCGTCCGACCTCTGGCCTGCGGCAATGTGTTATGATTTTGGTTTGTAATATTCTCGCTACCTACTTCATGAGGGAGAAAAATGATCTGCTGTGGTGTGCATATCTGTGTGTGTGTGTGTGTGTGTTTGTGCGTGTGTGTGTGTGTGTGCGTGTGTGTGTTTGTGCTGGCATGCCACCCTTTGAAAGATGGCCGTTCAGTGGTGAACAAACAAGACATTTGTCTAAAGTCTTGCATCACCTCAGGGAAGACTCTGTGGAAATGTGCTTTGCCAGGTTATCTTTCGCTGTTATTTCCAGTCTCTCTGTGACTCACAGGATCCAAACTTCATGGCAAGATTAGTGTAAAAAGTTAAAAAAAAAAAAAAAAGAAAAAGAAAAAGAAAAAGAAAAAAAAAACAGACAGCTGTCTGTCATTTGTGCCACATACACTGAACTATTATTTGACAAACACTCTAACTTGTTTCTTTGCACACGTGATTTAACAATGCACACACATACAGTATACATGCTTCTCTGACAACAATGTTTGTATGTGAAGCAGTTAAACAAGATCATGAGAGAATGGTTTGGACTTGAATAAAGCTAAATACACACACACACAAACACACACACACACACACACACACACACACACACACACACACACACACACACACACACACACACACACACACACACATACACACACACACACACACACACATACACACACACACATACACACACACATACACACATGCATAGGAGGATGACAGTCACAATGGCTTCTCAGTGAGAAGATGTATGGGCTGGGGCTAAAGAGGCACATTTGCAGGCTCTTTCATCAGTGAGAATTCGCTTCAGCCTCGCACAGAGCCACAAAGACACCAGCATCCCACCGTGAGCCGCAGACACAGCTGCACCGCAGTTTCATCATCTGAATGGAGTTTCACAGCAGTGGCAAGGAGACCAAAGTCCCCAAGCCCTATCATATCACCCCGAACACCCTGGAGGTGCAGCGGCATGTCAGAGTAGCTCAGAGGCGACACAAATAAGTAAACAGACAGAATCCACATGCAAAGCAAGAAAAACTGGAGGGAGGGATGGAGAGAGTCGGAGAAGCAGCCAGCCGTTGATTTTGGCCAAGCAGAGAGGCAGCAATGAAAATTTATTCAGCATTATGGATTTGATATCATGTTTTTGCTTCACTTTTTTTGACAGCCTTGACATAGATAAAGCAGAGCAACTTCACTTGTGCATGAAACTTCTTTACAGGTGTTGAATTAAGATGCAGTTACTTATATAAATTGCTACTTTGTTGCACTTTTCTCCAAATGAGTAAACAATGTTAAAAGTACAACTGCCTGCTTGTTTTTTTTTTTTATTTATTTTTTTTTTTACATGGCTGTGTTTTTTAAGTTGGTCCCAATGAACAGAGGGATGCGAAGGGCCTGTGGGAATACACACACACACACACACACACACACACACATATCCACACACACCACACACGCGTGCGCGCCACTCTCTCTGTCTGTCAGCTCTGTGCTCATAATCACATCCTATCCCCTCGTGTTCCCATACACACAACCCCCCTGCTCCGCTTCACTGTAGAGGGAGAGAAATGAGAGATCCCTCCAAACGCTCTCTAAGATTAAGGCTTTGTGTTTTACATGTGTTATCGTTGCTTCCCTTCGTTATCCCCCTGCTTTTGTCTCAGCCTCCTCCTCTAATTAGAATCTTGTCCCTTTCATTCCTCCATGCGCCTTTCTTCCACCTGTGAGAGCGAGGAGAAGAAGAGCAAGGAGAAGGAAGAAGAGGAGGAGAAGAAGAAGGGAGGAACGGGTGGAGGAAAGATGAAACGCGCGCCACACGGAGCGAGTGGCGGAGCGTTGTGGAATGCGGCGTCTGAGGGGAGGATGAAGGCGCTTGTCACGTCTCATCACACAAAAGTACACATACACACACTTAGACACACACACACACATACACATACACATACACACCACACACACACACACGCACAACCTGGCTGTGGTGCAACAGAGACGCACAGTCCCGCTGAGCCGAGCTTTGAAAAGAATAAAGTGCAAAGGGAATGAAAAAGAAGAAAGAAGAACAAGCAAGAAGAAGCCACCGTGCTGGATGTTTCATTTTGACCCATATTTGTCCTGACGCATAAATCAAACAGGCACTGAGGAGCCCAGCGCATCTGTCACGACAGGGCGTTGGAGAAAATATCTAAGCAGATCCACCAGAATGCACACACTGCTGGTGGCATGAACCGCAATTAGGAAGTGCAAATAATAAGAACAATAGAATATATACAGTGTTAAGGCAAGTGAGCCTTGGTGCCACAGTTTTTTTTCATAAATGTGAACTACTCTAACAAGCATAAAATCATTGCCTCATGCTCTCTTGCTCTTTCTTCGCCTGTTCCCCCCTCCCCCTCCCCTCTCTTCCCTTCCTTCCCTCCTTGCCTCCAGCCAAGTTCAGTGCTGTCCGTCCCCCTGGCCCCACAGTGTGGCCTCCTTGGCTGTTTATATGTGAGGTGAGGGCAGGCTGGCACTGCGCCTCCTTGTGCGGTCAGGCTGTGTTTACATCTGTCTGGCCCTAGAGCCTGCAGGAGCCTGGAACCTGGAGCTGTGCGCTGGACGGTGCATCCTTGACATCACACAGAAGACTGTCACGGGACCTGGGGATGGACTCTCAGACTGTAGCAGGACTGCCTGATGAATGGCCTACAGTCTCACAGAACCATGCATGTCCCTTTGCATAACTGACCCCTTTTTCCAACATTGCTCTTAAATCTTCCCTGGGCCTTTGTCGTTTATTGCCCCTAACTATCACTGCACTCCACACTCTCCCCAGACTTCCCAGTATCTTCATAAGAGAGAAAGTATAAGTAGCTTTCGTCTGCATGTTGAGAAAACTACAGACTCTCTTTCTCTGATTGAATGTCTATATGTTAGTACTTAGGATTTGTGTGTCTGAGATACGTTTAACATGCACTAATCCGCCAGAAGCAGCAAAGAAGGGAGAGGATTGAATAGCGCTGGTTGCAGTACATGACAAACAGTGTGATCTGCCTTTTGTTTTTGATAGCTGATGAATATGCATGTGGCCCCGGGAGTGACTGAGTTTGGGGTGGGGTGGGGGCTCAGAAGAGCATGTTAAACAATGGAATTACATCTCTGACATGCATCCACCGCAAGGCTGGGATTAAACACAGCGCAGAGGGGGGAAAAAAAAACTGAAAAGAGGGAAGAAGGAAAAGACAGGAAAAGGATAGAGATGGAGAGTGAAGCGATAAAGAACGGATCCGCTGCTTATCTATTGAAGAAATGGAGGCCTCAGGGAGAAGAGGGGAGGAAGGGGATGAGGAGGGGATGAAGAGGGGAGGTAGTGGTGGCGAAGAGAAGGGAGAAACAGGGGAGAGGAGGGGGTGGGGGGGGGTCGTCAATCCGATGTATTTAATTTCTTTTGCTGTTAGTGAATCATCAAGGGGATGATCCAACAGCGGATCAAAAGAACGAGCAGGGGAACGGGGGGAAAAAAAAAGCAGATTAATGCAACAGAACAAAGGAGCAGTCTCTCCAAGATGATCGCAACTCCTCTTTCTCCATCCTCCACTTTACTCTCCTTTCCTTCTTTGCCTTCTTTTCCCATCTTTCTATCTGTTTCTGTTTTTCTTCACAGACAACTTTCATAAATGGTACGAAGACATGAAGAAGACATGAGAGCACTGACAGGCGTGTTTTTCTGTCCCTATAAACTTTCTCCTGCAGTGGCGACAAGCTTGACACTGGATATTCTGGCTCTCAAGTGCCAAAATCTGGTAGCATTTGTTTCATCTTTATGTGCTTCATCTGTGTCCTGTCATGTAGTGTGAGCAGCTTCCCACGGGGCTTCAGGCAGACCACTTGTTTAGTCTGATCTGCCTTTGTTGGCCAAGACTTGAACAACTTTTATAAAAAGCCTGCAGATCAGAGCGGCGGATGTCCAGTCAGCATGTCCGTTTTTATTTTGAATCCCTGGGTCTGCTTAGACAATGTTCATGTTTAAAGTAAAGCCTTAATCTGGACTGTTATATCCCAGTATAGCCATAGCATAGTTCCCCCTGAGTGGCATTGGTTTGTGGTGGTGTCTGAAGTGTTTTCATGTAGTATTGTTGTTGGCCCAACGCTGCACCTTCTGTCTTTCTGCCAGTGAGAGGAGGGCATTATGGGCCATATCTCAGAGGTGTCAGCTCTGACTACAACACAGTGGTGTGAGTATTCAGCTCAGGAGGGATCACAATACTCTGTGTGTGTGTGTGTGTGTGTAGGAAAGGTGGGTGAGGGGCTTGCCAGGTCAGGCTTGAACGGCGCTCCAAAAGACAAATGGGCAGCCAAGATGGTCTGACCGTGTGCAGTTAAAACAAATATAAGAGGCCTCAGTGATGCTGTTACAATCCCATTTTACATTTCACTGCACCCACCCCCCTCCTCCCCTCCCCTCCCAACACTCTCTCATTTTCCCTCTCTCTGTCACCTTTTCTGTCACCCTGCCCAAACCGCTGCAACTCCCACTCAGTTCACTGTAAAGCCTCCTCATACCTGCCTGTCTTCTCCAGATGGCTGAATGAGACTGGTGTATGTGCATGTATGAGTGTGTGTCCATGCGTGTGTGTCTGTGTGTGTGTGTGTGTGTGTGTGTGTGTGTGTGTGTGCATGTATGAGTGTGTGTCCATGCGTGTGTGTCTGTGTGTGTGTGTGTGTGTGTGTGTGTGTGTGTGTGTGTATGAAAGCTGTTAAGCCTATGGTTTTATTCCATGCTGGAGTCCCTTGCCCTGACTTTCCCTCCCCCTGTTAAACTAGAATGAAGTCTGAAAAGTCAAGCGGTGTCCAGCCAAGCTCACGGATGGTTGACAGTCAATATTGACCCTGGGCTCCATGTCTCTCTGTGGAAACGAGGAATAAACCCCGAAACCCCCCTCCATGTCACCTTGACTCGCTCACACACAGATAGGACTGAGTTGCCAGCAGAGGCTTGACCCAACTGCTGACCCTGGTCTGGGTATTTTCTCATCCTCCTGCTGGTTAAGAGTAGGCCAGGGGAGGGTGTGAATCTGTTCCCAGTTCTGTGAGCCAGCAGTGAGTGATGGATGGCAGTGAGATATTGTCACTGATGCTTAAGTTTGAAGGTGCATCGTTAAGCGCTCTTTGCCAAACGACTACAACAAAGCCAATCCTCATGCTCGTGTACTGTATTAAAGCTCAGCTTCAGTTCTGAGAGTTTGCGTGTCTGGAAAGAGACAGAGAGAAAGTAAAAAAGTATCGTACGTGCGCGCACTGATGTATCAATGTGCTGCTGTGTACTCGCCTTTGTGTGTTTGTCAGCACAAACACCTAACATTGAAGGAGACAGGCTGCCTCCTGACAGTTATTTGCTAGTTTTGGTCTCTCTGTGCTCTGTCTAACTTTCTGTCTCTCTTCCTCTCCCCAAATTACCCCTGGAGGACTGAGTGAGGGTAAACACAACCGTTGAGAAAAGGCTCACGACACACCGCTTGTTATTGTGAGAAGCTTCCCTCTCACTCCTCTGTTTATCTGTGGCTCGTGTGATTCCCTATTTGTCAGCCATCTGGGTTCTATAGAGACTGCGAGTACACTTTTCATGCATTTGCCGCACAAAGCTGAGAAAGCATTGTGTAGCAGCTTTACATCTCAGAGACATGCAAGACACACAAGGTTTAAATCCAGCGGAGTGTTTGTTACAGCTGGGTCAGCTGCTCTTGTCAGTGCATTACAGAGAACATTATACCGTTGCAAGAATAAAAGCGCTAGTCCTCAGAGGGCTTGGGAAGGGGCGACTGCGCGCGTGAGCGTAGGAGTTTGATATTACGATATTATTATGAAATCATTTCAAGTTCCATCAATTATCCAGCTCATTGGCCGAGGTGAGATGCCACCAGCTTGAGCATAGAGGTTTTAGCCTCAATGAGGACAGCGAACTGAAACTAAGTGATTTATTCATGATGCCCTATCTCCATCTCTCTCACTCCCCTCTGAATATGAGCTGCCTTTGGGAGGAAGAATTATTGCTTTATTATTATGAAAAACTTTAGTGCTCTCAGACAAGTCAATCATAGATAGATAGATAGATAGACTCTACTGGCCTCTTTTGTTTTTCCACTGGGCAAAATTTGTGGATAGTCCCTGGTACCTGGTGCTTGTTTTGGTATCACTTCCATCAAGGTTCCAAGTGAGCTGAGGTGAAACCTAAAGGTGATGTCAAAACTCTGCAGACTACTGATTGGTCAGAGAGAATCATCACTACTGCGACATCATTGTGTGAGTCAAGAACTTCTGAACAAACCCAGCATGGCAAATCTCTCTTCATGCACAGTGAAACCCTTGCAGATGGTCCAGAATGCAGCAGGGCAGCCCGTCTGGTCTGCAATCAGCCCAAAAGGGCACATGTCACTCCGCTGCTCATAGACCTACACTGGCAAACCATCGCCCGAATCAAATTCAAGTCACTAATGCTGCCTTGAGAGTAACTTCTGGGTCTGCACACATCTACCTGAACTAAATCATACAGCCTTAAGCTCTTTCTTGGCCACGACTACGTTCCTCCAATGAATGTCATCTGACATTGCCATCCCTGCACACAATGCAATTGCAGTCCAGACAGTTCTTGTCTGTGGTTCTGTGGTTCAGCATGGGCGTCCCTCTCTATCTTCAAGAATCTCTTGAGGACTCATCTCTTCCGGGAGCACCAACTCTCCTAACACCTTTAACACCCTAACATGCCTAACTAGCACTTACTAAGCACTTTCAGTGCACTTCTTTACCTGCTCTCCTTGCACTTATTAAATAGCTGTAGTACTTACACCGAGGTCTCATACTGCACTGAAGCTTTAGTAATGTCCTTCACCAGTAAGTTGCTTCGGATAAAAGCGTCTGCCACATGAATAAATGTAAATGCAAATGTTAAAAAGACAAGCGACTGTACGCCGCTCAGTGTAGACTGTTACATTTCTGTTAGTTATTGTCTTACACTTTTAGCATGGCAACTTTCTAAACCAGGCTCTGGTCAATTGAGGAGTTGCTGACATAGATTTCCTCCATTGTTCATGTGTGTGTCGCGTTGACATCACAATAGCTTTGTGCATCGTCACTATAGTAACGACGCTGCATTGAGGAGGTAGACTGCAATCAGCAGTTGAAAAAGATGTTCTGGTACCAAAAGCGAGTAGAGTCGAGTTGAGTCGAGTTAGTCCATGCCGTGGAAAAACACTGATAGATAGATAGATGGATAGACAGAAGTTGCTGTAGCCAAGCATATGTCAAGCATGCATGAACACACACATACACCATAATCACAGATGTCCTTGGTTTTCATCAAAGCCCCTAATTTTCCCTGTTCACGTCTTATAAGCCCGCCCCCATCTCAGTCTCTCACAGCGCACCTGCACTCAATATGAGCCCCCTGCCCTCCCCAACACATCACACACACACACACACACACACACACACACACACACACACACACACACACACACACACACACTGCAGGACCTGCTCATGTGTTCCTAAGTGGTCCTCAGCCCCGTCACCACTCTGTGTCATGTGTCCACCAACAGGCTTTACACATGAGCTCCCCTCCTACACCACCCTGCACTCTTTCATTCAACCTGGAATTTCATTACAACAGGATATCCTGAACATTTTACATTTCCTTCAGTTGTGCAGCAGATGTGCTCGACTGGCACAAAGTGAAAGAGAAAGAGAGAGAGAGAAAGGGCTGGAAATGCTCTCAGTGAATCAATGAAAAAAAAAAACCAGCTACTAGTTCACATCCATGTTTTCCTCTTTTCTCTTCATGTCAGCTCGCATGCCTGTTCACTTCCACTCTGCCGCATCCCTAAGGTGACGGCTGGCTTGGGCTACCGTGGCTCATGCCTAAAGGCTACGGGGCGAATGGGCCTGCTGTCCTCAGAGGTTTGTGGCAAGCGGCCGTCCCTCCCCATTGATTCTGACCAAACCTCAACGGCATGTTTCTTTGATGAGTTCTGTCTAGATTAGTTAGCGTGAGTTACTCTCCATCTTGATCAAAGTTATCTCCTATGCCGAGGAACAAGGAGAGACACTCTCTTGAGAACCACTGAAAGGACCATTTGGTGTTAACATCTGGTGAAAGCCAAGATTTCCTTTCACATACTGTGGAATCTGAGAAATTCTTGTTTCTATCGTACAAATTTGATCTCTCTTAAAATCTGGGAACACACACACACACACACACACAAGCTTGCACACGATCCCAACCCCTTTACACTCTACTTAAAATATCATTTGTTTACACCCCCCACCAAAAAGTCCCGATGTTCTGGAATGCGCAAGGAAAAGCACACTGAAGCCCAAGTGTGTTTGTAACCCTATAAATAAAGGTGGTGGTGGGGAGTGTGGTTGACCATAATTACACAGGCCCTGTTAAAGCTGAGGCGCGCTCTCTGTCTGTCTGTCTGTCTGCTGGTCCCCTTACCACTCGTGGCCACTCCCATCCACATACAAACACACATATGAATGGGGGTGCGCGCACACACACACACACACACACACACACACACACACACACACACACACACACACACACACACACTTCTACATCTGTCTGGACTTTTAAAACACTGCGAGCGCTGACAGTCAATTACATAATTTAAGTATTTAAACAAACACATTTTTTTGGCTTCTATTTTTTTCTTTACAGTTGTACAGCCTAATAGAGCCACTTGTGTTTTGTGTGTCATACTCTTATTTGTTTTTCTAATGCGTGTGTTAATGGTTGATTAGAGAACATTAAGTTATTGATTAAGCTTTTAATCTTCTGGTTGGAGAAACTGAGTTTTCATGTCTTGAGTGGACACGTTAACCCGGCTGCTCAATGAATGTTGAGTTTCCATAACCTTGTAACTGAACTACACCCCCACCCCACCCACCCCAATGCAAAAAAGCTGCATTCTGTCAAACCCGATTAGAGTGGCAAGAATCTCTGTTTTTAGTCCTTTTTGCTATGTGTATTGTGTTGTGTTGACAGATTATCTGACATGCTGTCTAGTACACTTTGGTAGACATCAACCATACACTATTTTATCTCTGGTGTTCCTCTGCCCTCTCACAACATCCACACACACCACACACACACACACAACACACACACAACACCACAGCACACACGAGCACACACACATGTCCACAATGTACTCAACACATACAGTAACAATGAGTTTCTCAATATGGCTGCCTGCTGCAAAGCAATTACATGATGTGGGTAAGAATTGCATTCCTCTGAAGCGGGCTCATTTCAGAACAGTTCAAGGGAGCGGAAGCGCGTCCAACGGAGCAATAACAAGATCAACGGAGCCCAGATGAGCTGCGGGCGAGCCGCTCCTGTCCCATGTGTTCCTCATTTAGCTCTCATTAGCGAGTGCGCGTGGGGGGGGGTGGGATGGGATTGGACACTGTCGAGAAAAGCGGGGTGCACGGTGCCCGGTGCAAGGGGAGAGAGAGCTGGGACACGGAGGAGCTAAAACCAGCGCAGCCGGGACGCTGGTGTTAATTGGGAGGTTGTCTAAGCTACTGGAGGAAGGGCCACAAACAGCAGGATATTGGAGAGAGGATGTGGGTAAGTAATCTGCCTGAGTGTAACAGTGATTCCCTATTTGTCAGCCATCTGGGTTCTAATGAGACTGCGAGTACACTTTTCATGCATTTGCCGCACAAAGCTGAGAAAGCATTGTGTAGCACTTTACATCTCAGAAGACATGCAAGACACACAAGGTTTAAATCCAGCGGAGTGTTTTGTTACAGCTGGGTCAGCTGCTCTTGTCAGTGCATACAGAGACATTATACCGTTGCAAGAATAAAAGCGCTAGTCCTCAGAGGGGCTTGGAAGGGGCGACTGCGCGCGTGAGCGTAGGAGTTTGATATTACGATATTATTATGAAATCATTTCAAGTTCCATCAATTATCCAGCTCATTGGCCGAGGTGAGATGCCAACCAGCTTGAGCATAGAGGTTTTAGCCTCAATGAGGACAGCGAACTGAAACTAGTGATTTATTCTGATGCCCTATCTCAATCTCTCTCACTCCCTCTCTGAATATGAGCTGCTTTGGGAGGAAGAAATTATTGCTTTATTATTATGAAAAACTTTATGGCTCTCAGACAAGTCAATCATAGATAGATAGATAGATAGCTCCTACTGGCCTCTTTTGTTTTTCCACTGGGCAAAATTTGTGGATAGTCCCTGGTAACCCTGGTGCTTGTTTTGGTTATCATTTCCATCAAGGTTCCAAGTGAGCTGAGGTGAAACTCTAAAGGTGATGTCAAAACTCTGCAAACTACTGATTTGGTCCAGAGAGAATCATCACTACGTCGCGACATCATTGTGGTGAGTCAAGAATTTCTGAAACAAACCCAGCATGGCAAATCTCTCTTCATGCACAGTGAAACCCTTGCAGATGGTCAGAATGCAGCAGGGCAGCCCGTCTGGTCTGCAATCAGCCCAAAAGGGCACATGTCACTTCGCTGCTCATAGACCTACACTGGCAAACCATCGCCCGAATCAAATTTCAAGTCACTAATGCTGCCTTGAGAGTAACTTCTTGGGTCTGCACACATCTACCTGAACTAAATCATACAGCCTTAAGCTCTTTCTTGGCCACGACTACGTTCCTCCAATGAATGTCATCGACATTGCCATCCCTGCACACAATGCAATTGCAGTCCAGACAGTTCTTGTCTGTGGTTCTGGTGGTTTAGCATGGGGCGTCCCTCTCTATCTTCAAGAATCTCTTGAGGACTCATCTTTCCCGGGAGCACCAACTCTCCTAACACCTTTAACACCCACTAACATGCCTAACTAGCACTTACTAAGCACTTTCAGTGCACTTCTTTACCTGCTCTCCTTGCACTTATTAAATAGCTGTAGTACTTACACCGAGGTCTCATACTGCACCTGAAGCTTTAGTAATGTCCTTCTCACCAGTAAGTTGCTTTCGGATAAAAGCGTCTGCCACATGAATAAATGTAAAATGCTAAATGTTTAAAAAGACAAGCGACTGTAGCCGCCTCAGTGTAGACTGTTACATTTCTGTTAGTTATTGTCTTACACTTTTAGCAATGGCAACTTTCTAAAACCAGGCTCTGGTCAATTGAGGAGTTTTGCTGACATAGTACTTTCTCTTGTTCTCATGTGTGTGTCGCGTTGACCATCAACAGGTAGCTGCATCGTCATATAGTAACCAACGCTGCATTGAAGGAGGTACGACTGGCAATCAGCAGTTGAAAAAGATGTTCTGGTACCAAAAGCGAGTAGAGTCGAGTTGAGTCGAGTTAGTCCATGCGTGGAAAAACACTGATAGATAGAATAATGGATAGACAGAAGTTGCTGTAGCAACAAGTATGTCAAGCATGCATGAACACACACATACACATATATCACAGATGTCCTTGGTTTTCATCAAAGCCCCTAAAATTTCCCTTGTTCGACGTCTTATAAGCCCGCCCATCTCAGTCTCTCACAGCGCACCTGCACTCATATGAGCCCCCTGCCCTCCCCAACACATCACACCACACACACACACACACACACCACACACACCACACAACACACACACACAAACACAACACACACTGCAGGACCTGCTCAATGTGTTCCTAAGTCCTCACCCCGTCACCACTCTGTGTCATGTGTCCACCAACAGGCTTTACACATGAGCTCCCCTCCTACACCACCCTGCAACTCTTTCATTCAACCTGGAATTTCATTACAACAGGATAATCCTGAACATTTTACATTTCCTTCAGTTGTGCAAGCAGATGTGCTCGACTGGCACAAAAGTGAAAGAGAAAGCCTAGAGGCAGAGAGAAGGGCCTGGAAAATGCTCACTGAGTGATCATGAAAAAAAAAAACAGCTACTAGTTCACATCCTCACATGTTTTAGTCCTCTTCTCTCTTTATGTCAGCTTCATCGTCGAGCCCATCGCAATCAGCTCCTGTTTACACTCTGTGTACACACTCCTCGAAGCCGCGCAAGGGCCCCGGGCATCCCACTAAGAGTGCACGGCTGTGCTTTGTGAGCTAGCCGTGGCTGCATGGCCTAATGACGGGCTCACGAGTGGCGAGATGGCCTGAACTGTCCTGCGCATGAGGTCGTATGCTGCGAAGCAGGACAGGAGATCTAACCGCATTGAAGTACTAGAACACAAACAACCATCACGGCGAGATGTTTGTTGATATCCTATTGTTATGATCTGGATGTTTCTTGGTTCTTTTATGTTATTAGTTATGCGTGATTTTACTTCACAATCTTTGAGATCTAAAGTTAATCTTGACCTAGTGGCCAGAGGAACAAGGAGTAGTACTACTCCATCTTGACGAACCACTGAAAGGTACCATTTGGTGTTAAACTACCACATCTGGTGAACTAGCCAACGATTTTCCTTTCATATACTGTCGGATATCTTCTGTATGCAAACTCTTGTTTTCTTCGTACAAGTAGTTTGAATCTCTATAAATCTGGGAACACTCGACAGAGGGAGAACACACACACACAAGCTTGAGCACTCTAGCTGATGCCCAAAACCCACTCTTGAGCACTCTAACTTACAAATAGTCATTTGTTTCTCCAAACATGTAGCCTCCAAACAAAAAAGTCCCGGATAGTTCTGCGACATGCCGCAAGGTATATATGGAGCCACACTGATGCACACACTAACGATATAGGTGTTATGTATACCCTATGATGTAAAGGATGGTGATGGGAGGAGTGTGGTCTAGACGATAGCATGCAGGCGCTGTAAAGCTGAGGCGACGCGGTCATCTGTCTGATGTCCGTGTCATGCTGAAGGGTCCTGTTGGTCCCGGACCATCCCTGACTTACCCACTCGTGGCCACTCCCATCCCACATACAAGACACACATAATGAAAATGGGGGTGCGAGCGCGCACACACACTCACACAACAGACGTACAGCACTCAGACACACAGGCGCCGCCACGAGACCGAACACAGATCACT